>NC_044591.1:2057750-2417875 GCF_901933205.1 Camarhynchus parvulus
CCAGAAAATGAGGGGAAAAGAACAACTGAACAAGAAAGAAATGCTCAAAGTAAGGAGAGCAGTAACATGCAGGGCTCAGCATACAGGGAAATCTGTTGGCTGGGGTCAATATTCCAGCAGGAGCCTGGGCAGAGCTCAGAGAATTCGGCATTTCTGATCAGAGAGGAGTCCAGGCTCTTCTCAGGTTTGGCTTTGCAGCTCATCAGCCATGGAGGGAGAGAGGGAAGGGGGGATGGATGGGAATCGGGGATGGGAGCCCATCTCCTGCACTGGGACCCAGCCACGGCTGGCAGGAATCACCTTGGCCCAGGAATATGAGGGGTTCTCACACTTAATGTGCTTCCCCAAGGTCTCTGCGAAGGTGTCAAGGTGAATATCAAACAGTCCTGAGGAGCCCCAGGAATTGGGCTAAGGATGCAGTCGCCATGGCAACAGAGTGGCTTTTGGTCGAGGATATTGAGTGATGTGTCACATTCATAAAGGCACAGAGCTGAGGCAGAGCCTGCCAGGAGCCTTCAGAGCAGCCCAGGAGGGAGCAGAGAGAGCCAGGGCTGGGAATGGGGCTGGGGCTGGAAATGGGACTACTGGGATTGGGAATGGGGCTGGGGCTGGGGCTGGGAATGGGACTGGGGCTGGGCTGGGACTGGGACTGGGAATGGTACTGCTAGGACTGGGAGTGGGACTGGGACTACTGGGGCTGGGACTGGGGCAGAGACTGGGACTGGGAATAGGACTGCTGGGACTGGGACTGGGACTGGGAGTGGAACTATGGCTGGGGCTGGGACTGGGACTGGAGCTGAGGATGGGGCTGGGTCTGGAATTGGGAGTGGGACTGGAAGCTGGACAGGGACAGGGGCTGGAGCTGGGGCTGGGGCTGCTTTACCTCCTTCCACATGAAAGCTGGCAACTTCCATTGTTATTCCGTACCATGTGGCATGTGAAGAGGTAGGGAAGTTGAAAAGCCAACAGATGGATCCAAACCACAATGCCCTGTTTTATATTCATGCCATGACCTCGCTCAAGATCAACCTTTAGGGTAAATCTTCCTGAAAACAGCTGAGCAGAGGCATTTTCTTGTGTTAACAGGAGGTGATAGAATTGTGGAATGTGCTGAAATGGAAGGGATCCACTGGGGTCATTGAGTCTAACTTCTGACCCTGCAGAGACACCCCAACAATCCCCCCTGTGCATCCCTGGGAGCGTTGTCTGAGCGCTCGGGGCTGTGCCCATTCCCTGGGGAGCCTGGGCAGTGCCTGCACCCTCTGGGGGAAGAACCTTTCCCTGATCTCCAGCCTAAACCCCCCTGGCAGAGCTCCAGCCATTCCCTGGTCCTGTTGCTGTCACCAGAGCAGAGATCAGTGTCTGTCTCTCCTCCTCCCCTCAGAGGAAGCTGTAACTGGGATGAGTCTCCCCTCGGTCTCCTCCAGCTGAACAGACCAAGTGCTCTCAGCCACTCCTTACAAGGCTTCTCCTACACCTTCTTTGGACACTCTCTAAGAGCTGAAATGACACTTTAATGTACTTACCATGTTTCTGTTTCTCCTCCCCTCCTGGAGGGTTCAGGTGCTGGTTCCCTGAAGCGCTGGTTTCATTCACTACGTGAGTCCAGAGCCTCTCTGAGCTGCAGCAGAGCCTGGCCCTGGACAAGTGAGCAGCCACACACAGAGATCCCGTGGCACATCCTCCACTCTCAGCTTCCCTGGACCCAAACTGGGGAGCTGGTGCTGCTGGGCACAGATCTGGAAATGCAGAACGTGTCTCGCTCTCAGCCTAGAGCACAGAACTGAGCCGAGTGCATCCCAGAGAGCTGTTGTTGAGTCTCTGCCCCTTGGATGTTGTGGTTTTTTTTCCTTAGCCAGTAAATGTCAGATGTAAAACACCTCAACAGTCAGAGCAGAACCTCAAGGCATAGTTTTTTTTCCAGCAGGTCCCACAGAAGAGATTTCCCACCTGCTTGTTCCATAACATGTAGATTTTATGCTCGGTTTCAAAACACACACACAATGTATTGATGCTCCTTTCCCAACTTTAAATGCTTGCAGAGAGTGAGGGTGCTGGGGGGAGGTTCTGCTGTTCTCCCTTTCCCAAATGCTTGCAGTGATCCCCCAGGCCCCAGCAGGGATGGAGGACTTGCCCTCTGTCTCTCGAGCAGGTGCTCTCACTGCAGGGTACAACACAGCCGTACGTGTTTTATGAGAAGACAGAGGTCTAAGTGTCTAAACATAGGAATAAGTTTCATGCTCCAAATCCCAATTTCACAAGTTGCCTAAGTGCTGCTCTTGGATGGACACGTGAACTCATGTGGAAGAAGCTCCACACAACCTGTGCCATTGTCATCTCCAGTGCAGGGCCGTGGACATCCCTGTGCTCAGCATCGTCCCTGCCACAAGCCCTGCTCTCTGTACCCCAACTCAGCGTTGCAAATTCCATCCCTGGAACTGGGCTGCTGCTCCTCAGTTTGGGAAGAGCTGCACACCACAGAGCAGGAGTCCATCATGAATTCAGCCAGAAGAGTGTTGTCATGATGAGGGATGAGCAGGGAGGAAGAAGGAGTTGAACATTAATAACAGTGGACAAGACTTGTCTGCATTGATGGATGGTTCTAGTACCAGGAAATCAAAACAGATTTAGACTGGACTTAGGATAATTTGCAAACTGGGCCAAAGCAAATGAACTCACGAGAACCTTTTTGTTTCTCCGTGCCCTCAAAACAGCATTGCAGAAACATGAAAAGGACCTCTTTTCCCCACTTGGATCCCAAATTGCTGTTTCAAAAGACAGATCCACTTTGAACAGGTGTCTGTGGGGTGTTTGTGACAAGGTTTTGATGGGGAGAACTCCATGGGAGACCAGGGGTTCTCTGCTGTCCATGCAGGACCTGCCCTGGAGCAGATGGAGGTTCCTGGCAGGAAGCACAGCCTGTGGAGGAGCCAGACCAGAGCAGAGGAAGAGAATGAGAGGGAAAGGAGCCTGCACATCCCAGCTGCAGCCCTGTGCTGCACTGCCTGTTCTGCAGTGAAGGGCTTGGGTGAGACCTTTGGTGGCAACAGCAGGGGCCGAACAGGACTTGGAATGAGGTCAGGCAAGGAAAGGAGGAGGAAAGGTTGTTTCTCTTTGTGGATTAATAATTGTCTTTCTGATTCCCACTACCTGAATCAAAAATTTAAATTGTTTAAAATATATATATTTTTATGTTTTTATATATAATTTGGCACTAAAATAATTTCTCCAAGCTGAGTCTTAGTCCACACCAACAGGACCCTGAGTAACCAGATCTAGTGGGGGCCATCCCTCCCTGATTATCTTTGAGATCCCTTCCAACCCAAACCATTCCATGATTTCTAGGATGATTTCCATGATATTTGGTAAGAGGTCTTCCATCTTTGTTTCAGCCTATGAGTTTTCTCATTCCTGATCTTCCAAACCCTCTCCCCTCCTGCTGCAGGGAGCAGTGAGTGAGCAGCCGGGCAGGAGTTTGGCCTTTTACTGGGACCAGCACACCAGTGTCCATTGCTTCTTACCAGGGGTGTAAGTCTACCTGCATAAAAATCATTTTCACTAGACTTTGTCAAATGTTATTTGCTCCTTTCTGCCTGTATCTGTTCATCAGTGTGTAATTAATTAATTACCTCTCCAGCCAGTGGTTCACCTACCACAGGTCTGAGCTGTAACACCCAACTTGCCTTCAGTACTCTGAAGAACTGACTACAAGTTCTTCCAGCACTGACCACAAGAATGTCCAGCAGAAAATCCTACACAGCTTTTATTGGAGAATTAAACTTTGAAATGCCAACTTGGTTTAAATCGCAGAATCCTAGACTGGTTTGGGTTGCAAGAGGCATCAAACATCATCATCTTCCACCCCTGCCATGGGCAGGGATGCCTTCCCCTGTCCCAGGTTGCTTCAAGCCCCACCCCACCTGGCCAAAATCAAAAGTGATGAAGATTCCAGTAATATCTCATGCAGGAAGCTTTTCTACCACCAAGGCTTTTCATTCAAAACCAGTTCTCTAAGAACTCCCTGTTAGAGACAAACAATCCTCTTTGCCAACAATAAAGTAATCTCATCAATGACATAGTGTTCTTTAATCTGCTTTTTCCCAAAGTACAGCACAAAACATCTGCACACACAGACACACACACACTTTTTTTTTCATCCTTATTGAGCAATTCTCACCTCACATTGGATCTGTGTCATTACCAGAATTTTGGTTGCTAATGTACTCGAAAAACTCCTTTGCTCTATTGATTGCAGCTGTGGATTTTTCACTGAGGACCTTAAAGCCCTTTATCAATTTTCTGTTCTGTTAAGTGTCTCCTTTGCAGAGATTGTCAGGTATCACCCCCTCCTCCTGTTATTTAGAGCTTTTCTTTTTCAGCAGTTCAGCCCAAGTCCCTGGGAGGTGGGGACTCAAGCAGCAGGAGCTGCTGTTGCTGGAAAGAAAAGATGGGCCCCGAGGAAAGCAGAATGTGGGACAGACAGATGGGGCAGGATGGAGGGGGGGTTTGACTCAGATACCTTGAGGGTCTGGGAAGAGAGGAAATGGATGGGTGCCTAAGAGATGAGATTGCTCTTGGCAGCATCACAGGCTGGGGAGTGAGGATCTGCCACAAGCAGTTTACAAATGTGAGCCATGGGTGGCTCCCCTTGGTCTGCAGCTGTGCTCCAGAGCTGCTCCGGCCTCTCAGGAGCTCAGCAGCTTGTGGGGCTGGGCGCACATTGTCACTTCACTGATCGAGGCAAAGCTGGCTGGCCACAGGGAGGGGAGGCAAAACATGGGGAAGGAGGAGAAGGAATGGAGAAAGGTGCTCAAGGAGCAATAAAATCAGTGTTGAACACAAAGAGAGAAGACAGGAAAACACAAAACACTCATTAAGAGGAGAAATATCCAGAGGTTAAAGAAAGTAAAGTGAAGCACGAGCAGCATGAGGTGTGAGAGGGTCTGGGAGAAAACACAATTCCAGCAATGGTGTCCTTCCCATCCCCCAAACATTCTTCAAATTGAGAATAATGAATGCCCCCATCTAATGAGAGAATGAGGTGGGGAACTCCTGCACAATCCCCCTGCCCTTGCCAGGTTTCTGGAGCACTTTCCCTGCCCCACAAAGGAATTGTCTTTGCAGCCTATTGTAGATAATGAAAAGCCTCAGCCCAAATCCAGAGAAGGCATTGCAGCACTTTGTGCAATATGTGGAACACATCCCTGTGGATCCCAGGGCTCCAATCCCCCTATTCCCATACTGAAAGATGGAATTTGTGCTCTAAGGCCAGTGCCAGTCCTGTTCCCTAATGTCTTCCCCTCCTTAGAGCCACAGAGTCCCAGACTGGTTTGGGTTGGAAGGGACAGCAAAGCTCATCTCATTCCATGCCCTGCCATGGCCAGGGACACCTTCCACTATCCCAGGCTGCTCCAAAGTTGGTTGATCCAACCTGGCCTTGGACACTTACAGGGATGGGGCAGCAACAGCTTCTCTAACATTCTTGTAGTTCTCTGCTGTCCTGCACAGATCCCCTTCCTTGGTCAATCTATGTTCCTCACCCTTTTCCCCCACTACCAAACATCCCCCTACAATTTTCCTTACAAGAGATTATGAGAGGAACACCAGCATCTGAGCCTGTCAGAGCAGTGGTGAGCCTCTGATCCAGCAAAGCAACCTGTCACAGACAGACACCTCTGGCCAGGAAATCCTGCTTGGAATGTGGCACACCTGGAACTCAGCCAGAAGTTGGAACTTGCAACCAAAACCTGTGGGTCCAGAGCTGTTCCAGCTGCACCTGCTGCCCATTGTGCCTGGTTCTGCACAGCTCCACACACAGTGAGTTATGCAAATTATACCTTCAGCTACTTCTTTTTTATGTTTTCAGACTGTTTATCCACAGCTTTAAGCATAAAATTGTGGAAATAGGAAATGGAAAAGTTTCAATTGGTTCATGGAACATCTGGATAATGCACATGTTGCTCCTGTCTCATTTCTTGGGATGAGGACCCACCGCAGAAAACAAGGGGCAGGACAAGAGGAAATGACCCCAAGTTGTGCCAGAGGAGGTTCAGATTGCATAATAGGAAATTTTTTTTCATGGAAAGAGTGGTCAGGCATTGGCACAGACTGCCCAGGGCAGTGGTGGAGTCACCATCCAAAATGCAAAAAATTTGCAAAAAAATTTGTGACTGTGGCACCTGGGAACATTTAAAAGTGACGATGGCAGTGCTGGGGCAATGGACTTGATCTTAGAGGGCTTTTCCTACCTCAGTGATTCCACAGTCCTGCAAATTCCAGAAGACAGCAAATACACAGGATAGCAAACATTCCATGTGGGAAAACACAGAGAAAGCTGTATCCCATCCCCTGACTGGAAGGGTGTGCAGGGGTTTTGGTCTCCTTTTTTGGCTATTTAGTCCCAAAATCCCTGTGCATTTTGAAAAGTAGGACAAGGAAGAGACTTCTGCAAACAAAAGGTGCATCTGGAGAGAGGGAAGGGAAGAGGAACATGGAAACCAGTCACTCAGTCCATAGGGGGAATAATAAAAAGTGTAATTGCCCTTTGCAAGCAGAACTTTCTGGGTTTTTTGAGGCCTGTGTTCATTGTTTTAGGTCTTTTTGCGCAGGTTTTTGATTGGTTAGTTTGGGGTTTTTTGTTTCTCTTTTCCTGTTTGTTTTTTTTTTTGTATTTTTTTGTTGGTTTTTGTTGTTGTTGTTTTTGTTTTTTGTTTTTGGTTTTTTTTTTAATTTTGTGGTTTTGTTCCAAAAAGATGAATCTGACCTTGAAAGAACTTTCAACCATTAAAACCAAAGCTATGGAGCTGTGAAAGTGTGAAAGGAGCTGCTAGCCAGGAGCAAAAGATATTTCCAGATGGGTTTTCACGTAGTTCCTGAGGCTGCTTTACCAGTGGACTTTGCATCAGTCCTTGTATCCGAACCTGCAGCAATTACCAAGAAGATTAGAAAGTTGCCCATTGGTGTCAGGAACAGCAGCCCCAGAGAAACAGTCTAATTAAGAATCAAATAATCCAGCATTTAGATAAACCCAGAGTAGCTTGATTGGGTCAAACCATCAGAGCTGCTGAAGGGAGAAGCGTGTCTTGTTAACCTGGAAAAGTTAATAAAATCCGAGAGCAAGGTGACCCAAGTGTGTGTCACTTCCTTGGATTTTGATAACACTTTTTATAAGGTTCCTCATAAAAGACATAAGGAAAATAAATAGGTATAGGAGAGGGAAATGAGTCATAATAACTGATTTCATTAAAAGATACAAATCAAAGAACTGCAGTGGAAGTTTGCTCCCCAGAGGAGCAGAGGTTTTCTCAGCCTTGTTTTTTATGGTCTTTAATTAAATATTAAAACCAATGTTAATTTATATTGTCAACTCAAAAGATGAATTTAAAATATAGGAAATACCAAACATACAGCTGTCTTTTTTAACAAGACTCTGAACTGTCCATAACTTTCAAATGGATTTCCTTGGTCCTTTTCCATAAACACCCAAAGAAACTTCTCTTAAAAGCAAAACCAACAACGGACCACAGAGATTTTATCTGAGAAAGGATAAGAACAAGGAGGATTTGTTTCCCATTCTGCCTGCCAGCTCCAACAACCTGATGCTATTCTGGGCTGGAATATCCCTGCTCAGGAAAAGTCATGGCAGCCACTAAGTTTGATGTCTCCTATTGGCTTCTGGAGCTCTGGGGAATGAGGACTGTCCATGAATTCACTCAATAAAAAAATTGAAAGACACACACACAGAAATGTCCTGGGTAGTGCAATTTCTCATGGGTTCACCTAAGAAAACAGAATATTCTGAATATTGGGAAAAGAGGAAAGATGATGTGTGGTTACCTGCACTCTGGCCACTCATGGAGAAAAGCAGGATTCAGAGAGGGGCTGGTATGTGAGTGTCTCCTTTTTACCTTCACTGAAGATTGTGAGATGTTGAAGGAAAGCATCTTTTATGGCAAATTACAAAAACTCAATGAGTCTGAATTATTTCAGCTATCCCATCCAGGTGGGTGTTGTGCAACTTTTGGAATTCCTGGGGGAAAAAATGCAACAAAACCCCAAAAGAACAAAAAATTAATCCCATAATGGTTTGGGTTGGAGGGGAACTCAAAGTTCATCCCATTCCACCCCCTGCCATGGGCAGGGACACCTTCCACTGTCCCAGGCTGCTCCAAGCCCCATCCAGCCTGGCCTTGGGCACTGCCCCAGCTGCTCTGGGCACCCTGTGCCAGGGCCTGCTCACCCTGCCAGGAAAGAACTAGGAAATGACAGATACATCTCAGAAATGTTTCAGTAGAAATAGTGTAAATATGAGGCCCCTGCCTTCTCCATGAAGCTTGTCAACACTGTAATAACCATTCCCAGGCCACGAATGTTTCCTGAGACAGGAATAATGACAAATGGTCAATCTATTTTCATTTCATGTAATGATAGACAAATCCAGGGTTGGATTTGTGGAGATCTCGTGGTCACCTCAAAGTCTGAGCAGGTCTTTAAAGACCCATCCTGCTGCTCGAGTCCTGTCCAGTTGTGTTTTGACCACCCCCAGTGACAGAGATCCCACAGCCTTGCTGACCCCCTGTGCTGGTGTCTGGCCAGAGTTTGCTTGCCCCACTGGTCCTGGCAGGCTGCAGTGGCAGGGATTTAGAGAAACCAGAGGTTTATGTGATTGCATGAAGTACCTGCTATTCCTGCCCCTTTGCAGTGATGTTTTCACAGCAAGTTTCATGCCTGAATTCATCTGCAGTGTGACTGATACCTGAATGATCCCAATATTAGATGATCAAGAGGATAAAAAGGATAAAGAGAGTGGTAAATTCCTCAAGTGCTCTCTGGAGATGTAACACAATTGCAGAACCAAACCCAAACAAACTAAGCTTCAGCTGAGAGAGAACCAAGAGAATGGAGCAGCCTGGGAGCCAAGAATGAGGGAACAAAGCCTCCTGCAGGTGCCAAATTTTCAGGCATTCTGCTCTTGAGGGATGGACCACAGGAGACCTGGTGAGACACTGCCCTGCTGCCCTAGCACCAGGAGTCACAGTGCCTGCCATGGTGTTTCTAATCAAGCAGCATTAAGGAGTTTGTCAGATCTCCAGTGACAGTGAGGGAAGGCACAGCTGATACATCAGACTGATTAAAAGGTTCTTTTTCTCAGGGCACAGCTAATGATGCAGGGCTGCAGCAGTTTGACTGTAGGAATTACACTCACCATCACTGCTTGTCGTTTGTGGAGTGGGGATGATGCCTTGGAGGGGCCTGGGACCACATTGTGGTGGTGCTGCATGGACATGTCCAAAACACTTTGAGAAACAGGGATGTAAAGAGACAGGGAGAGTGGGAGGAGAAACCGAGGTGCAGAGGGAAGAAGAGCTTCCTGTCGGTCCTTCAGGCTTTCAGCTGTGAGCTGGAACCGTCCAGCTCTCCTGGGCTCTGCCCACCCTGCTGGGGGTGATGCCTCAGTTTTTAGCTTTTATGTTTTTCAGATTCTGTGCTCCTTTAGTGTGTGGGTCTGGGTTTCATATAAAGAGATGGTGAGCTCTCTTCACAGAGTAGGGAGACAAAACAATTCCTTTCCTAGCTTGGGACCAAAGACAATTGACCCAAAATTCAGACCCAAGAGCATAAACAATGTGAACTGAAGAGAGAAAAACAAGAAGGATGTGACTTCATGGGGTAAAGTTGTAATTGGGCAATTAGCTCCAATATGCAAATGTAACAGAACTTATAAAAGTGAGAGACCCTGTGACTGGTCGTGCATTTTGGGACCATTTGGGTTCATCTTGGGTGTAGCCATGGCTGGGCTCTTGTCCTGCCCAAGGTGGATCTATTTGAGGCCTCCTAATAAATCCCTACTTTATTCTTTAGCTCTGTCTAGTCTCTGTTCTAGCTCAGCCTTCACAAGGCATCAGGGGAATGGACAACATCCCAGCTTTGAAAAAATTGCCAGTTGTCCTAATTCTTTGGCCATGATTTTGGCATTTTAGGGCTTAGAATGTTGGGTTGTGGTTTTTTTTGCTAGTTCTGACTGGAGAAGATGAACAATTTTTATATCCATTCTACATCAAAATACCATTTTCACGGTCATGTTTCTGGTTCTTTGACACTATTCAAGGTGGCTTCTGCACTGGAAATAAGAATATAACAGACCATGAAATTGCTAAAGATCGCACAGAATTTCAGAGCTTTGCTAGAAAGCTGAGGAAAATCCTTCCCCGTTCCAAGCGAAAAGAGTATGAAAAGATAAAAGTTCTTTAATTTTGTATGATGTTCTAAAGCCAAGGGCAATTTAAGGCATGGAAGTTGTCTTTCAGAGAGGATGGGTGGTTGGAGAGATGGAACACCCCTCTTGTGAGGAAAGGCTGGGAATGCTGGGAGTGTCCAGCATGGAGAAATGAAGGGATACTGTCCTGGATTGCCAAGCAAATGGTATTCTATTTGCCATCTGTATAGCAGTTGTCTTCTGTTCAGCGGGCAGTTTTCCTTATCTCTTCCACAACCACTCCTCTCAGGGGAGACATCTGCTGATAACAGGATATTGAATGTCACTGCATGACTGATAAGAACTACAGCATCCCATTGGGTGCTCCACGCAGAAGGAGGAGCCAAGCATTCCTACCCAGATATAATCTTGAGGTTCTGGAACACCAACAGGGCTTTCTCCACTGGATTTCCCAGAGGAACAGCTGCCTCTTCCACTGGATCTTCAGAGGAAGACTACACCTTTCTCCAGGATCCCTGCTCCAGCAGAACCACACCTCCAGGAGGACTGCAGCCACAATTCCAATGGGACTGCTACCAACAACCTGACCAATAGGGTGTCAGGCTTCAGGCTGCATTCTGACTCTGTCAGTGTTGTTTTGGTTTACTGCATTGTTTATTTTATTTTATTTTCTTCCCTAATAAAGAACTGTTATTCCTGCTCCCATATTTTTGCCTGAAAGCCCCTTAATTTCAAATTTATAGCAATTCGGAGAGGGGGGTTTACATTTTCCATTTCAGGGGAGGCTCTTGCCTTCCTTGGCAGACACTTGTCTTTTCAAACCAAGACAGATATTTTAGAGCCTCTTCCAGAGCCTAAAGGGGCTCCAACAGAGCAGGAGAAGGACTTGGGACAAGGGCCTGGAATTCCAGAACAAGGGGAAATGGCTTCCCACTGCCAGAGGGCAGAGTTAGACGGGATATTGGGCAGAAATCCTTTCCTGTGAGGATGGGGAGGCCCTGGCACTCATGAGATTAGAGCATATGACAGCCTTGCTTTCATAAGGTTCCAATACTTCAATAGGGTCTCCTGAGCTCCATGAGGCCCCACTGCATCACCCTGGAGCCTTGGTTCTATGGGGTTCCATGCCCCCACTATGATATCCTTGGTTCAATGAGGCTTTTCTGAGTCACATTAGAGCCCTGGTTCCATTGGGTTCCATAACCTCACAGTGCTCTCCTGGGTTCCAAGAGGTCTTGCTGTGTCACAATAGAGCCTTTGTTCCAAGAGACTGCATGGCCTCATCATGTCTCCTGGGTTCCATAAGGCTGCCCTGTGACACAGAGGAGCCTTGGTTTCCTGGATGAGCAGAACACAGCATCTCCTGGGTTCCCTGAGCACCCGCTATGTCCATTTAGAGCCCTGCTTCCTTGAGATTCCATACCCTCACTGTGATTTTGGGTTCCATAAGGGCCCCTGATATGTCACTTTGGCATTTTGGTTCCTTGAGACTCCATAGTGCCAGTGTGGTCTCCTGGGTTCCATGAGGCCCCACTGTGTCACACTGGAGCCCTGGTGCCATGAGGTTCCAAAACCTCACCATGGGTTCTTAGTTCCCTGAAGCTCCTCTGTGTCACATTTGACACAGAGGGTGTCACATTTGTCACATTTCCATAACCTCACAGTAGTCTCCTGCATTCCATGGGTTTCGAATTTCAGCCCCAGTTTCATGAGGTTCCATAACCTCCTTGAGGTTGCCTGGGCCCCATGAGGCCCCATGAGGGGCTGCTGTGCCATGTCAGAGCCTGGGCCCTGTGAGGCCCCGTGAGGCCTTGCTGTGTCACATCAGAGCCTTGGGTCCAAGAGATTCCATGGCCTCAGAATGGATTCCTGGGCCCCATGAGGCCCTGCTGTTGCCCACAGCAGCTGTGGCTGCCCTGGATCCCTGGAAGTGTCCAAGGCCACGTTGGACAGGGCTTGGAGTGACCTGGGACAGTGGAAGGTGTCCCTGCCCATGGCAGGGGGTGGCACTGGATGGGCTTTAAGGCCCCTCCAACCCAAACCTTAATGACTTGTAGGATTCTCTGATTCCTGGGAGGTAAATGGGCAGAATGAGGCCTCAGGCAATGGCCAAGGTGTGGACTGAGGAGAGGATGGACCCCCAGCACATAAGCCAATGTCAAGAAGTGAACCCAACACCCCAGGAGTGTTTGAAGTGACACTTGGTGACAATGTAAGAAAGACCCAGCTCTGAGGGACACTTTGAGAAGCTCCTGTACAGGACTTTGCAGGAGTCTGAACCCCAGTAAGGGTCATTTTGGAAGGGACCACAGTGGGGTCCTCTGGGCCAACCTCCCTCTAAGCAGGGTCGTTCTACACCATGGCCTGTCCCAGCCATGTTGTGACCACAGGACCAGGGCAGTGACTGTCCCTTGTGCTGGGCACTCGAATCCTGGGTCAGTTCTGGGCTCCTCATGACAGGAAAGACCCTGAGGGGCTGGAGTGTGTCTAGAGAAGGGAATGGAGCTGGGGAAGGGTCTGGGACACCAGGAGCAGCTGAAGGAGCTCCTGTAGAAAAGGAGATTCAGGAGGAACCTTGTGGCTCTGCACAGCTCCTGACAGGAGGGGACAGCCGGGAGGGGGCTGGGTTCTGCCCCCAGGGAACAGGGACAGGAGGAGAGGGAACGGCCTCAGGCTGGGCCAGGGGAGGTTTATATGGAATATCAGGGAGATTTTTTTTCATTGGAAGGGGCTGTCAGGCCCTGGCACAGGCTGCCCAGGGCCATTCTGGAGTCACCATCTCTGGAAGTGTTCAAAGGGGGGGTGCCACTTGGGGACAGGGGTTTTGTGGTGGTGCTGGTAGTGCTCAATGATCTTCGAGGTCTTTTCCAGCCTTAATGACTCTGTGATCCTGTGAGTTCCTCCTTGAGGGAAGCTGGCAGTAATCCTGCAATCCCTGTGCCTTGTGGGACACAGATGGTTTGGTGTCCCTTCCCTCTGCATCTCTTCATCCATCTGCCCCACCTGCCTCACGTGGAACAATTTTTGCCTTTTTTAATGCAACCTCAGGGATGCTGGAAACCAGAGGATGGAGGGAGCTGGTGCCTTGTGTCAGCAAGAAGAGTCTGGGGAAATGAAATGTTGAGCTATGGCAGGGGCACAGCAGGGCCAGGGGGGAAGGCTGGACAGGGCAGGA
The DNA here is from genome assembly GCF_901933205.1 of Camarhynchus parvulus. Classification (NCBI taxonomy): domain Eukaryota; kingdom Metazoa; phylum Chordata; class Aves; order Passeriformes; family Thraupidae; genus Camarhynchus; species Camarhynchus parvulus. The sequence goes on from NC_044591.1 coordinate 2,071,142, forward strand.
AAGTCTCAACAGCCTCCTCTGCACCCCGAGCTCCAACCTAATCATGATTAGTCCCCTACAGTTATCAAATGCATGGGCATTGAGGGGAATTATGGGATCCTTTAGCATTTCAAAAATGGATTGAAAGGTAATTACTGCTTATATTGGCTCAGATATTTTAGGTGATGGATTTCTTGGCAAAAGTCAAGTATAACACTGCTTTAAACCTTGTTCCTGTGTGGTTATAAAAGTAGTAAAATTTGAATAAAGTGCAATCTTGAGATGCCTTTTCTCACTTTAACTTTCAAAATGGGCAAAAGTAGGTCTAGAATAGGATTGGAAGCTTAGAAAGGCAAACTTTGAAATCTAAGGAAATGAATTATTGAGTCTGACTAAGCAGCTCTGGGATCTGTGAGCAGAGAAGGCACAGATACTTAAAATTCAAAATTCAAAAGGGAGAGAGAGCAGTGAGAAGAGGAATGTTTGAGAGGTTAGAAACTGAAAAAGAAAGTTAGAATGACCAAAAAACCACCTGACATAGGAAATTAAAATTAATAATAGTAAATGGCACTTAAACCATAGAAACCAAGAGAAGCCAAGAGAAAATTAGGACAGGTGCACACTTGAGACAAAAATAGATCAGAAGTTACCTGTTGGCAAGCCCGAAAATCTTATTTACCACAACTAACAGCAGCACCAAGGTGATATCAAGGGCATTAACAGAAATCCCAGGGTAAATTAGGGTGGTAATGAGGCCTGATGTCATCTGAGGAAAAGCCACAATTCGGGCTGATTCAAGTGAAAAATAAACCACTGGTTTCTACCTGGACCAGTAACAGCACTGTCTGAGCAACAGATCGAGCAAGGACCATGGATAATGATTATGGAAATTGGGGACAGTCCCATAGTGGGGTACCAGATAAAACACCTCTGTCAAGAGCAGGGTGAAGCATGGTTCACACAAGTACAGGCTCTTAGCTGGAAGTCAGAGTTATGGAAGAAGAACAGATAAAGCCAGGGGAGCAGGGAGAAATACATAAAGTACAAGATAATTTAACAAAGCTAAATTGTTTCTGGATAATTTAGCAGCATTTCCTGGTAGGATCAGTGCTGCCATGCATAGGACATACATGAACTAAATCCCTCTTACTTTCTGTGATATCCTAATAAATTAGCCATGGATTTGGGCTCTGGAGCTGAAAGTGAATAAAAGGAGTCTGCAAGTGTTCCCACTGAAGAGGCAATTACCACAGAAGGGAATGGGGGTGCTCAGAGACAGTTCTGAATCCAACAGGACGTGGACTCGTGGGGAAAAGTTTCTTGGGAGAGATCTGTGGAGGAGAAAACTCCTCTTAGGACATAGCTGACTGCAAAGGGAAATCTCTTTAGTACAGGATGGTGAGCAAAGACTAAAAATTAGTTCTGAGCTTCATGACTGGAATGTGACACAAACTGGGAACTGCTACCAAGACTGGCAGAAGAGCTAGATCTCACTCTTTGAATGAGGAGACATTCAGGAACACAAAGCAGACTTGTGTCCTTAGAGTGTCTCAACCAAGGCTGTCTTTTTTTGATACCTGCTGAAAAATAGGGACCCAAGAGTTAAGAAATAAAAATTTATGAACTACAGGCATAAAGAAGGTGGAAAAGTTTTAAGCATTTATAGGTTGCATATGGCTTTTTATTTTTTAACACTGGACCAACAAGCTCTGACACTCATTCAAGACTTCTTGTACAGTTAAAGAATCCCAGAATGGTTTGGGTTGGAAGGACCTTAAAGCCCATCTCATTCCACCCCCTTCCACAGCAAGGGATACCTTCCACCAAGTTGTTCTGTACCTTGTGTTCATAATTCCTCCAGGGGGAAATGCTGGGTGACAGACAGACCATAAATCCCATATATGCATCAGTAGGAACAGAGAGGTGGGTCTGCAGCGATGGCTGGAGGTGGACCAGAGCCAGTTTGGACTGAAGGAGAACCTTCCCATTTCAAGAATAAAATGCACCATGGGTTTCAAGGCAGCATTCACCTAAAATCCAGTGGCAGTTCATCATAGCCCAGTGGCAAATACGGGGATCAGAGTCAAAGAGAATTTCCCAACTCCTTCAGCAGCTGCAGAGGTCTGAGAGCAGCCCCTGAAGCATCTAGGTGTTCTTGCAGCATGCTCTTTGTTACATGGCTAAAATATTACAACAGCATTGGCCAAGAAGGTCAAGGGCACCTGGATTGTCCCAGCCATGGGGTGGCAGCAGGACCAGGCAATTGTCCCCTGTGCTGGGCACTGGTGATGCCCCACCTCGAATCCTGGGGTCAGTTCTGGGCTCCTCATGCTCTTCGAGGTCTTTTCCAGCCTTAATGACTCTGTGATCCTGTGAGTTCCTCCCTGAGGGAAGCTGGCAGTAATCCTGCAATCCCTGTGCCTTGTGGGACACAGATGGTTTGGTGTCCCTTCCCTCTGCATCTCTTCATCCTTCTGCCCCACCTGCCTCATGTGAAACAATTAGTGCCTTTTTTAATGAATCATATTCCTGTGGCTCAGTCATCCTCTATGCCACACATGATACCAGGGAAGCAGAGCTCCTGGTGGAGCTGCTGGCAAAGATGGAATAAAAACCTTTCATTTTGATACTGGAGCATTTTCTGAAGCTTTTATAATTCAGCATCACTGTGAAACTGCTACAGGAGCTGCTCTGCTCAACCCATCAACTGGAGAAAATGCTTTTCCCTCTTGAGTCACATTTAGTGTCACGAAGCAGGAGCAAATGTTTGAGTGAAAATGCTCACAATAATAGAAAGGCATTTTATCTACTAGAAAGAGGTACAAGGTGGTTAGGCCATTATCAAGTTCTTAATGTAAAAAATGCTTTAGATAGAGGAAAACTGGCAAAAATGGGAAAATTACTCTTTATCAAGATTATGAAATGCTTTCCATTAACTGGATCCAACATATGCTCCTTGTTCTACACAATCTATCCGATTTAAAGGAAGATTTCTTCTAAAGCTAATAAAACCATTTTTGAAATATTCACTCTTTGCTCATTTGCATTTGCTTACAGAAAATTGTGTCTACTGTAAAGACAGCAAAGCAGTAATTATTTAAATTAGTTTGATAGATGTTTAGTAATGCTTTGATTAAAATATCAATTTTAGATACCAGTAAGTTTGTGAAAAGCAGAGCGTTTAAATGATAATGAACTTTTCTTCAAGAAATAGTTTCATTCTGCACAAATGATTTGGAATGAAAAGCCCTTTTCATATAAAAATTTCAGGCACTCAAACAATGGAACCAGAGCAGAACTGAGGTCAGTCTGGTGACCCAGCTGGATCATTATGAGACAGAAAAGGGGCCCATCTCTGTCAGATGAAATATGGGTGGATCCCCCTCCACAAGAGAAGAGTTTTATTATGTGGGTGATGCCCAAGTAACACTAACTTGCCTGGAAAATTGTCCTGTAGGACTGAGAGGCTTTGCTCAGGGATGAAGCTGAAGGTCACTGGCAAAAGGCAAAGACAAACCAAGACATCCCTGGGAGCATTTCCTTTCCCAGGGCACCCCAGGGCTCCTGTTCCAGCCTACAAGGGGTTGGTGAGCCCTGGAATCAGAGAGCAGGAATTTGCAGGGATCTGCAGCCTGTTGGTCCAGCTCTGCACATTCATCTCTCTGGATAAATATTCATCTAATCTCTACATCATAATTTTCCACAATCTCCCTGCTGACTCTGACCTAAATCCTGTTATGCAAATGAAACTGAGTCATTTCTGTCCTATCCATAATGGGTTTGGAACCAAGGCTATTTGTGTAAATCAGCTCTTCTCTGGATAAACATCTCAAATCCTTTTTCCCCCTTGTAGTTCTCTATCCCACTGCTCTGCCTCCCCCCCAGCTCTCTAAACTGGCAGTATCATTGCCACTGTGATCCTGCCCTCTCTGAGCACAGCACCATGAGCACTGCACCAGCTGAAAGAAAGGCAGAGAGATATTTACCCAGAGCAGCTGTGGCTGCCCCTGGATCCCTGCAATTGTCCAAGGCCAGGCTGGACAGGGCTTGGAGAAGGCTGGGACAGTGGAAGGTGGCCCTGCCCATAGCTGGGAGTGGAATGAGATGGATTTTAAGTTCTTTTCCAACTCAAACCACTGTGGGATTCAATGGGTCCATGATTCTAAGATACATAAATGGTTTTTTCCCCTGTGTTCTCTTCCAGCAGCAAGGTGTTCATGCACCTCAGGGCACATTACGCTTCCCACATCTCTTCTACAGTCTAGGCACCAAGCTGCATTTTTCCTGCCCAATATTTTCTGGAATATTGCTTCTTACCTGGAAAAAACAGCATGTTGAATTGGTGTGTTTCAAACCACACCTATATTTTTCAGGGCCTTTTCTCATTTTCTCAGGGTTTTGCTGAATTTTAAGCTTTTTCCCCACCTTCAAGAGGAGTGAGCAGTGGAAGAAGATATCGTGACACTGGTAAAATTCTCATTTGGAAAATGTAAGGCTTTGGTGGGAGATTTGAACCGCAAATGGGCAGCCAGGAGTAGATTTGGTCTCTGGATTAAAACAATTATGATTTGAAGTTCAGAAATGTTGTGAATGACAAACCAGGAGTGACCCCCTCCTCCCACCTGGCAATGACTTTAATGTAGAGGGACACAAGCCCTGTTACCTATTGCAGCCTGAGGAGTCAGCCTGGGAGCAGTAAAATAGATGTGGAGCTGGCCAGAAAAACAGGATTTCTATCTTTTCTCAATAAAACTGTGCTTCTGAGACAATAAATTTCTGAGCAAGCAGGAGCAGTAAAGGTGATGTAGGTGTCTGCTGCACTAATGAGCAACATGCCAGGCTCTGTGCCATGATCATGAACCCAGGCAGGGGTGCACCACGTCCTCTCCAGAGATTTAGTGCAGCAAGCCTCAGATCCTCCTAAGCAAAACCCAAAATGGAAATATTTAGAGCTTAGTAGAGGATTTTTTGCTAACGAGACTTCATTTAATTAGCAAATCTGTGAGCAGGGCTGATCAGCTATGAGAAAATCCTGTTTGGCTCTCACTGTGCTGATGTTTGCTGTCGGGTAGGAACACCAGGGAAGTGAAGCAAGCCCACAGCCAAGCTGCAGTAATCACTGAAAACTGTCTGCAAAACTGTCTTTGCCTGAGAAAAAGATGGGGAAATGAAATCCAGCCGTCTCCCACGCCAGTTTTCAAGTGAGGGCTGAGCAACATTTCACCGTTTGATCCTCCACAAACCAGCACCTTCAATATTTCTTTCACTGCGCAGCTAAAGGCGACCTTGCTGCATCAGATTGCACCAAACAATTGTGGAACAGAGAGGAGCAGACAGATGCTAAAATGAAAATAATTCAGCAACAGCAAAGCCATTCCCATTGCCATGAGCTCGTTGGGCACCACGGGGAGTTTGTGCCAGCAGCTGATGTCTGCACAGTCCCAACCACAGCAGAGTGAGACTCTAAAGCCATTCAAGGGGAAATACCTTTATGCTGATAAGGGCAGATTTAGATGGGATATTGGGAAGGAATCCTTCCCTGTGAGGGTGGGCAGGCCCTGGCACAGGGTGCCCAGAGCAGCTGTGGCTGCCCCTGGATCCCTGGCAGTGCCCAAGGCCAGGCTGGGCAGGGCTGGGAGCACCTGGGACAGTGGGACGTGTCCCTGCCATGGCAGGGGGTGGAAGGAGATGAGCTTTAAGGTCGCTTCCAACCCAAATCATGCAGTGATTCTGTGATTCTAAGAGATGTCAGTGCTACACCATCCTCACAAATGGCATCACCATGGAACATGGTAAGAGATTAATCACTGCTCTGTCTCAGAGATCAACTCCCACTGATTTGTCCTGGTTTTTTTTTCCTAGTGAGCTTTGCATTCTCCAGAAAAATCCATGCAGACATTTTATGACCAAACCCACCATCTCTCATTTCAGCTGTTGTTTGAAAGAGGCAAATTGGCTTTAACAGGCTCATTATCACAGCTGAGGAGAGGAAAGAAAGTCCAGCTTGTGATGGTGGAGCGAGACAACATATCTCCTCTTGACCTTCAGCCCCCTTCACCCCTCCACCCTCTGTCCCTGGAAAAATCCCCACCCCATCGTGCCATGGTGTGAATCAGCACCTTTCTCTGGAGTTCTCCAATTAAGATTCAGCAATGCTTGGAGAGCAGCAGTCGGCCCACACTGGAATAATTAATTTTTCCTGCCTGAGTAATTACAGTCCAGAGGTGACCATGAAAGCCAAGCAAATCAATTTGTGTTTTACTGAGATCCTCATCAGTCACGGAGCACTAACCAAGAAGAAAAAAATTACCAGGGACGGAGCTGGCCCCTGAACCAAAAAAGGTTGCTCTGAAACTGCTAAACTTCAGTACTGGCAAATGCAGCCTTCAAAATATTTTTGGTTTTTGTTTTGTTTTGGTTTTGTTTTGGTTTGGTTTGGTTTTGTTTTGATTTGGTTTGGTTTGGTTTGGTTTTTTTTGGCCCAATCACTCTGCTGCTCAAAAATTTAAACTCCATCTCCCTCACTGGCACTCACATTCCTTGCAACTGGCTCATTGCAGCCAAAAAATCCTTCAAAGCTCAGTTTATGAAGATGAGCACAATCGTTTTGCAAATGTCTCAGCAAGTGTTGGGAGTGAGTTTCCCACTTTCCAAACAGAGGCAATCTGCTGCTCTGCTGAGCCAGTGCAGTACCACCAGCAGCTGAACCTATCTCCCAGGAAAAGCTTTCCCAAATGTGCCAGGGATGCAAACAGACAGCTGTCTCCACACACCACTTGTTGATACCCTTGTGAAATGTCTTGCTCAGCCACAACACAGAACATCTCAGAGAAATCTTGTCTCCTGAAGCCAAAGATTCCCATCTAAATGTTCCCACAGGGTTCATGCAATCCTAGTTGAATGGTTTGACTGGTGGTATGATGGAGAAGATCAGGTTTTTCCTACACTGCAAAGAACTGGGACCCAGGGCTCTCGCAGGGGGTGTGAGAATTTGTGGATAGGAGCTGTCTCACCTGGAATGGTGCAGGTGGAGTGGCAGTGCCAGCTAAGAATGACCTTTAAGGTCTCTTCCAATTCAAACCATTCCATGATTCTGTGATAGCATTGTGGATTTTTCTGCCCAAGCCAAAGCAGGTGGAGGAGTCCAATGGGGTGCACATGTCCCAGAGTCACTCCTGAACATCCACTCAGTCTGGGTTTTCATGGACAGCTGTGGCAAGGACAGTCCTGCTGACATGGTGTGTTTGGGCTGTCCTGAAGGCTGTCCGGGATGCCTCATCCCTCAAAGGAGTCAAGGAAGGAGCAACAGCAGCTGATGTAGGAAGAGTCACTGTGGAAGGCAAATGTTCCAGCTCTTCTCCAGGAGAAGCAGCACCAGCAAACACAGAAGCAGCATCCAACCAGTGTCCTTTTTCCTGAAACCCTTGGGTACCAGCAGATACCTGCAGACCCTCCAATGAACAAGGCTGCAAAAAGATTCATATCAAGGAAGATGTGAAGGTCCCTGAGGAGCCACACAGGGACCTTCACAGCCAATGCTGTGCTGGAGCCTATGACCTGTGCCAGGTCCAAGTGCAACCCCTTGAGCTCAGAAAGGGCTGTGAGGGCTCTCTGAGACACATCACAAAGAGAACAAACTCAGAGAAGGGAGCAGGAGCCATCCTTTGTCCTGGGGAGGATTGGGGTCTGCCTGGCTGCAGAGATGTTCTTGGTGATCTGACAGGAGCTGAGATGTTGCCCAAACAACATCCCTGTTACTGTTGGTGTCCCTGTTGCTGTCACTGAAGGAGGGTTTGTTTGCAGGTATTGTGACCTGGAAGTAGAAATTTAGGAATGTGTTATCCCTAAGGAGCAGCACAGTCTCTTCCTGTGCAGTCAGGAGCACTCGCAGAGGGAGAATGATTTAGATGAACACAAGGAGCTGCTGTGCTCCCAGTCAGGACTCTGTGACCTGTGGATGGTTCTGCAAAGAGCACAGCAGAATTCCGTTTCCAATACAGTGGTCAAGGCACATTCACCTGGGTCCAGAGGATATTGCAGGTGTGTTAAAGAAGATCTGATTGAAGAATAGGCCACAGACTGCAGAGAAAGCCAAGTCAGAGATACAAGGCCTGGGTAATTGCATGGGATTGCATTGGGGAAGTTAAAAAGAGAACTGCAAAACAGAAGATGGGATGAAATGGTGAATTTGGCACAAATGTGGCATTCTGGACTTTTCAGGGAGAAAGAGGGAATCAAAATGGGAGTCAAAGTGTTGGAAGGGAGTGGCAGGACAAAGCTTTGTCACACAAGATCTATGAGTAGCCAAAGGAAGATTTTGATGATCAAAGTTTTTGCCTGTCATGGGGGTGAGGCCCCACCTGCAGTGCAGTGGAATGGGCTGCTACTGGTGTCCAAAGTGAACCAGCTCAGCAGCAATGTTTGGGCACTGCCTCTTGCTGTTTTGTTTAGCACCACTGCGAACTGGGCTCCATCCTCTCTGTGACAGCCTTGGCATTGGTGCAGCTGCTCCTTGGAGTCCCCCTGGTTAACCCAACCCAACTCTGTGCCTGCCTATGGGCCTAGAACCTGGGTCTGGCCCTTTTCATCACCCTCTGGCCTCTCTTTTTTCTCCATATCCCTCTGGAAGCTTGGGACAGTTCCTAAAACTGGCCACAGTAAATCCAATTTCTCTTCCCCAGCACTGGTCAGAGAGGAAGATACTTCCCCTTAGTTGGCTGGGCACTTCCCTCTGATGTTGCCCAGGCCATGGTTTGCCTCATCTGCAGTGGGATCAGGCTCTTGGCAGACATGCCATACCAAGTGCACAGCTCCCTCAGCAGGACCTGTGACCTTCTGGCAAGACTGAGAGAGCCCAGTGCTGTCAGAAGAAGGAGCTGGCCTGATTCACCTCTGCCATGTCACAATGCGTGGACAGACCTGAGCAAGGCTGCTCAAGGGCATCTGGCTTTACCATCCCCTTTAAAATAAATGTGTGTGCCTGCAAACATGTCTGTGGTGGTGTGGGATGAGCCTCACTCCCAGCCCCTCATGCAGGGGCAGATGGTTGTCTCTGCCAGTTACTTCAAGGTTTTGAGGGTGCTCAGATGTGGCATCAGCTGCATGTTTTATTTGGGCCTGAAGCAGAGTGCCTTTGGAGCTATTGTGCACGCAGGACAATTGCTGCCAAGGCTTTCCAGGATGCTCCTGTCTCGAGCAATCCAGCTTCAGCCATTTCCATCAGGACTCATCAAAGGTCAGTGGCAGGGCTCTCAAAGCCAGGGTCAGTCAGGAGGAGAAGAGGATGGAGTGGGAAGAACACTTCTGCCCCAATACTGATCTCCACATTGCCTTGTCCAACAGGTGTTGGGCAGTGGGGCAGCATTGGCCTGACAGATATCACTGGACAAAACCACCCTGGTACACCTTGAACATGGACTGGTTCATGGAGAAAGTGCCTCAGGTTTGTTGCTGAGGTCCCAAAATGGGGCTGGATGATGATCAAAGTGACTATCAGGGGTTGTCAGCCCAGATTTGCACAGTATGATGGGGATTGCTTCATCCCTGGAAGTGTCCAAGGCCAGGCTGGATGGAGCTTGGAGCAACGTGGGATAGTGACCGGTGTCCCTGCCCATGGGAGGGCGTGGAACAAGATGGGCTTTAAAGTCCCTTTCTAACTCAAACTGGTCTGGGATTCTATGATTCTCTTTAAGTCCATGGCCCATCGTCCAGAGAAGCCACCTTCTATAAAAAGCTGATAAAAAGTGTGTTAACTACACTGCAGTTGGCATTTGGGATTTTTGTTGTGGGTTTTTTTTTCTCTCCATGCATGGAAGCTGCTTGGGCTTTTATTTGGCCGCCCAAAATGATGGCTTTTTTCCAGAATGGACTTTTCCTGCCAACACATTTATTTTTAGACATAATTGCTCTTCAGTTCCTCCCAATGAGTGTGCTTTGAGGAAACGCTGCCTTCAGAAAGGCCCAAGCCCCAAGTTCAGCAAGAATCTGCAGAGAGGGACGGAATTGTTGGGGTTTTTCGCTATGCTCTTTCTCCATGCTTCCTTCCCATCATGCCCGCTGCTGTCAAGGCAAAGACCTTGTTGTTTTGACTCTCCCAACCTCAGCAAAGCACAGACTGAGGGACCCCGAGGCGCTCTTACCGCAATGAATGGCGCACCAAGAGCTCTTTGTCCTTCAACGCAAGCGACTCTGAGCATGGCAGACCCACCCCGTGGGTCATAGAGGGTGATAAAAACATGACAAATAATTCATCAACATAGTTGTGTGAAAGCCAATTGGTGGTGACAATTGCCAAACTTGAACCCCACAATAATTATCTCTCACTGTAAGACAAAAATCTCCCCAAAATTCGCCCGCCCCTCAAGCAATGGCGCCAAGAAGATGATTTCTCTTGACGCGCTGAACTTTTGAACCCGATGAAAAAAATCTTTTTTTTTTACAAGAGAGTCATCGAAAGTTCATTGCCCTTTCTCACATTTGCACCACCAAAGGGACATAAGGAAAAACATCAAGTGTAATATCCGTCAATGTTAGTGAGGCATTCAGAATATATCACCGATGCATAAATAACCCCCATGAAACTCCAGTGGCAGGGGGAGGTTTTGGAAGAACAGAGATACACAACAATATTTAATTATAAATTGCATCAAAATTATTGTCTTTACTCATCAAAGGGTGTCTCACAAGCATTCCTTTGGTTCAGATGTGAGCCTGAAATCCTGGATGCCCCCGTCTAAAAGCTCGGGATTTTTCTTGGTTGACTGGCTACTTTTTCCTGCCAAAGCTCATAAAAATCCAGACACCAATTTACTTAACACGAGGGGTGTGAAATCCCCACTTAGGGAAGGTGAATTTAATTGGAAAAGAAAAAAATCATAAATCCAGGCCACTGAGCAGTTTGAATTGGCAAACTCTCTTGTGACCTCGATTTGTTGTGGTTTTATTTTCCTGAAATGTTTTTCCCAACACATGTTGGGTGGAAAAATCCACTGGAATCACCAAACATTGGGTTTTCCTACCTTTTGTACAGAGCAGGGGGTGTGTACTCTTTGTCCAAGCTAAAGACTGATGGAAAAGCTTCCTGGTAGGAGCAGCAGGAGGGAGTGGGTGGGAGGAACCCCAACCCTCTCTAGGGATTAAAGACTTGGAAGCCTTTTGTTCTCTTCAAAGTAACATCTCCCACTGTCTTTTCTTGACTTGAGGCTGTCAGGGTCATCTGATCCTTAGTGCAAGATCAGTCCATGGTCACCATCCTCCCGTGCTCCCCTCAGCCTCCCTGCGCTGTCTGTGTCTGGAATTGCTGCCCCACTGGGGTCTCTGGGGTGTGGAATCACAGAGTGGTTTGAGGGCACCTAAGAGATCATCATTCCCATTCCATCCATGTCTCCATGGACCACATCCCTGCAGCAGTTTTGTCCGAGAGTCTCCAGAGTCTCCCACCACAGACAACACTGGCACCCAGGGTGTCACCCAGCTGCTGCTGCCAATTCCTGTGCGAAGCAAATTCTCTGGAGCACTTCCACTGCTGTCCCAGGAGTTCTGTCAGGGATGACCCACAACGCGTGCAGGGAGGAAGTTCAGGCTGGCAGGCCCAGTGCTGTCTGTGGTGGGAGCCTCTAGAGACCCTCAGACAAAACTGCTGCCCACAAGGCTGTGCATGGAATGGGAATGATGATCTTCAGGGTGCCTTCCAACTCAAACCCCTCTGTGATCCTACACCACAGACACCCCAGCAGAGCAGAGACTCCAGTCACAGACAGCTCTGGGGAGGCTGAGGGAAGCCCAGGAGGATGCTGACCAGGTCTTGCACTAAGGATGAGATCACTCTGACAGCCTCAAGTCTAAAACAGACTGGGAGATGTTAATTTGAAGAAAGCTAAAGGATTCCTAGTCTTCAATCCCTAGAGAGACTCTTCTATTCCTTTCAAACACACACACATGTTAAACAATGTGGGTAAAGCACCATCACATGGAACTTGGAGGAAGCTGAAATTACTGCACCCCCCATTTCTGTACCACTGCTTGGACTGTTTGGGGAGGGGCCCCTTCACTGCTCCCATGTCCTCACTGCCAGCAGTAGCTCCTACTCTTGCTGCTGAGAGTGCACATTCGCTCTTTGCACAACAACTTCCCTCCCATGAACCTGTGAAAGGGAAAGGAGGAAAGAAACTGTCCCAGCTAGAGAGAGCCCCACGTTGCTGCCTTGTTGACAGTCCCAGCTCCCAAATCTTGTCAAAATGTACCTGGATGGGGAAGATAAAAGTCAACGTAGAAATCTTACCCACAAGGTGTGACTATTCCACTCTCTGGGAGTCAGGCACCATCTCCACGGCTTTCAGAGGGAGAGTGTCTGGAAAAGGGGCAGGAACAGCTCCAGGCAATGTTTCCTGTGGGAGTATCCATGTGCTGGCCTGAGGCTGTGGTCAGAAATCCTGTGGGGTCAGTAAAACCTCCCTTATGTGGGGTCAGTAAAACCTCCCAGCTTTGTGTCAGTCTGGGCCAGGCAGCTCTGACAAGGATCTGCTGTGGGAGAGGGGCCAGCAGCACATTCACAGAATCAGCCTGGGATACCCAGCTGACATCCACAGCTCCATAATGAAGATAGGCAGGGGAAAAAAGGGAAATAGAAAATGACACAAATGCAGCAGAAAGAAAGCTGAGGGTCAGTGTGGAACACTAAATTGTTAGAGAATTATCTGGCAGATATGCAACAAGCAAAGTACCGAAATGGAGATGCTGTGCTTGGATAGGGATGTACAGCAGAAGGCACAGGACAGGTAACACAGAGCTTTGAATAAACTTAATATTTTGATATAAAGAGCAAGACACCTTAAATCATTATATCTGATTGAGAGAGGCAAAACAAGTGAGAAGGAGATTTCCAAGCAGGAAAACCAGCTTCTTTCTAAGTGATACAGAATGTAACACCTTTTCTGGTGTTTTGAAAAGTTGAAGAATTTAAGATAGGGAGGAAATAAAGTCAGAGCAGCATCTCCAGACACCAAGGCAGCAGAAAAAACCAGAAATGTACACAAATAGTTATTTCCTATCTCCAGGTATTTTAGACATCTTTTGTTTACTGAAAATCAAGTGCAAACTCAAACTTTCTTTCCATGTACCAGTGAAAAAATGAATTAGGTTTACACCTTTCCAGTGAAAGAAATTAATTCTTGTTTAATCTCCCTCCTCTTTTCCCCATTCCCAATAAAAAGCTATAAAAAGGACATTTTAATCTGAGCAAAAGGGTTTCCCATATTTAGTCCCTCCTGCCATTTTCACTCCAGCAGGCTGTGCTGTCCATGTGGATTTATTGTCGCGCCACAGCTCACTGAGACTCGCTGGCTGTTACCAGGGTTTGGAGCATGTTTTCTTTGTAATAATCCACTGCCATTTTCTGCACCATCCCTGGATTTATGACATTATTTATTCTCTATAAATTCCCATTGCTTTTTTTTCTAATGGCAATTTCACCCTTTGTTTCCCCCAGCAGTCTCCCAGAACTGGGGGCTGCGGGTGCAGCACTGGGGCTTGTTGCACTCAGTAAATGCAATTATTGACACGCCCCCAGCACATCCATATGTGCCCAGATTTGCTGCTAAAAATGCATTTGCAAAGGAAAAAGGAAGAGCTCAGGAAGGATGGAAATTAGTAAAAAAATTGCATTGTGTGGCAAATCTTTTCAACCAGAAAAAACAGAAAAACAGAATTTTTTTGAAGTCCAACCAATCCTCCTCCAACCATTGCACAGAGAATCATCTGCCTGACCAGCCAGACCAGTGTCTTGTGACATTTTCACATGAAATGATCTTACCCTTGACTCAGAATAACATCTGTAAGATATTTGCATTTGGAAAACAAGAAGAAGAAACTAAATTGGATTTTTTTTATTTTATTCTACTCTTACTCATGGGATACATGGATTTGTGGAACCAAAAAGGGTCCTTTTCAGCCTTGTTAAATTCCTCAGGAACGGTGTGCATGGTTTTATTTTTTAATTTTATTTAACAAAATAAATTTAGCAATATTTTAAAGTTTTATTTAACAAAACCAACAAAACCCAGCCAAAAAAAAAAAAAAGGATATAATTTTGATTTGAGCACCCTGCCCTCTCCCCTTGGTTCGGAAAATGAACAATTGATTATTCCCTTTCTGCTGCACGACCACTGACACTGCATTTATTTCCCTCTCTGCAAATCTTCCCATTGAGAGCATTCCCAGCTCCATAAATTCTCATGAATAATGTACTAACCAGCATAAATGTGACACTTTCATATATGTGGCCTGATCTGATTAATTGAGAACCACAACATCCTATTATCTATGTTATCTCATCCTGGCAGTTTATATATATTAGATTGACCTGAAATACACTTTTAATTGATTTTTATCAACAGATCCGAAGAGCTGTGGTTTGATTTTACTGTGCTTGTAGTGAGCCTGGATCTTCACTTAAGTTGAGCTGCATTTCATACTTTGATGGATTTTCCGTTAAGATCACAAGAAAGAACCTTATTTAGACATTAAAATGTTAAACAAAACATGGCATAAAGGACTAAGAGAGGAGAATGCAAACCAATCCAGTTAAAATTCTTACTAAAATAAATATATAACAACTAAAAGCAGTTTGATACAACAGAAAATAAAATTAATAATAGTCAGAACTGTGAAACAGCTTGGCTAGGAATTAAATAAAAAACAAGGAAAAAAGTCCAAATTCGGTGCTAATATTGAGTGAAAGTGTGGAAGGAAGAGGTTTGATAGAACTCTACAATTCTTCGAGTCCCTCTTCAAGAAAAACATTTATCTCTATTTATGTGAATGCTGGTGGCCAAGGAATGAGGCCTCAGAATCTGTGGTTGGAGTTGGGAAAGGGTCATTTCTGAGGGGCTGCTGCAGCCCCAGGGAGGGGGACGTCCCCATTGGGCTCCCAGCCTCACCTGCACAAAGCCACGACTGCCCTGGGGGGCCTGGGAACATGTGGGAATTCATATTCACTTTTCATTCATATTCAATTCACAATTCATTCACAATTCAATTCATAAGGAAATTGCAGATCCCCTTGCAAATGCGCCTGGGAAGATCTGAGGGGTCAAAGTTTCATCGTGTTTTGCCACCAAAAGTGCCTTGGAAAGTAGGTACAGCTCCTAAGGCTGCTGTAGGAAATTCATGTGCACTTGGTCTCTGAGCAAAAACATCGTGGAAAGGGTGAGCTCGTGGTGGAAATGGCCCAACAATGAGCCAAGATGCTCCTGGTATCTGGTTTGGCTGCTGAGGGCCCTGAAAGCAAAGAATAAAGGACAAAAAATCCTTGCTGAGAACAACCAAGGCCTTGATGAGAAGAACTGAGGCTCTCAGTGACTTCTCTGGGTGGCAGGGGGATGATGGGGAGCACAAGATAAAGGGGGCAGACCCAGAGTGAGCTGGAGAAAACATGAAAATATTGGATGTCAGGAAGGAATTCCTGTTCCTGTGAGGGTGGGCAGGCCCTGGCACAGGGTGCCCAGAGCAGCTGGGGCTGCCCCTGATCCCTGGCAGTGCCCAAGGCCAGGCTGGGTGAGGTTTGGAAAAACCTGGGACAGGGGAAGGTGTCCCTGCCATGGCAGGGGGGCACTGAATGGGCTTTAGGGTCCCTTTCCACCCAAACCATCCTGGGATTCTATGCAGAAAAAAAAAGTGTCAAAGCTCTGAAAATATACAAGAGAGGAGATAAATGTGCAAAGAAGGAACACTGCAGACAATGGATAAACTGCCTTAAGAAAAACGCGTTGAATTTAATAATAATTGGAAAATCAGCTATTATACAGGAGGCTGCAGACCAGAAAAAGTCAAGGAAAGAAAGCACAATAGAAGCAGTGCCTCAAAATATCAGATTTTATACATTTATGACACCAGCACATTCCAAAAAGGCAGACTTGTTGTTTTTTTTTACAGCCCTGACTAGCACCAGATAAGGAAAAAAACAGGCAGAGGAACACAAACAAGCAGGAAATTGCATGGGAAGTCAACATCAATGCTCTGTGAACGAGCAGAGCTACAAAGGCTTCACTGCATTGTGCTGAGGCAGAAAGCAAACCCAGAGCTAAGCAAAGAGAAATTAAAATTTTATGCAGAGTCTAAGGCAGTGTAAGACACAAACACAGAAAGGATATTTATCGGCCAAACAACACAGGAATCATTACTTTCTGCAGTAAATTAAAGGATTGCTGACATGAAATCAGAGAGAAATATTCCATACAAACCCACAGGAGTGAAATGGGTAAGCAAACATAAAATATTCAGTCAGGATGATGCATCTACAGCAAGGGAGAAATCGTTTCTGCTACCCAGAACTGCAGATATTGGTGTAACTTCAGAACCAAGAGCTCCAAAAGGGAACTGATCTCCCACACTTCCTTTTGCACTGAGAGGACCCTGAATGAGGCTGTGAAAATCTTGAATTGATGTCACAGAGCATCAGCCACAGCAGCTGGGGCACAGGGGGCCTGGGAAACCCACCAGGAGCATTGCTGGGATCTTTCCAGGGAACTGTGGAGCTGGGAGAGGTGCCCAGGGCTGCCCCAGTCCTGGCAGTGTCCAAGGCCAGGCTGGACAGGGCTTGGAACAACCTGGGATACTGGAAGGTGTCCTGCCCATGGCAGGGGTGGAACAAGATGGGCTTTAAGGTCTCTTCCAACCCAAACCAGTCTGGCACTCTCTGGTTCCATGGTTATTGGTGATTCCACATCTCAGCACAAATACCAGCGCTGGAGGCTTCACTGCTGGCCTTGCAGGTGAGAGCAAACTCATCCCCTGATCCCAGAGAAGGGAAGGGGAGCTCAGTCAGGAGCACGGGAAAACCCCTCCAAGCTGCAGGCTGACCCTCAGGGTGGACCTGGTTATGAGAGGTAAAAGTGACCCCAGCAGTGCCTTCGTACTGGCTGGAGCTGAAGTCTGGCAAATCAAGGCTCTCCTGGGGCAGAAATTTGGGTGCTTAAACTGCAGTTTTGGGGCTCACAACTCAGCCCTTGGGGCCTGAGCTCACATGTGGGTCTTGAGCAGGGATTGCTGAGACCTAGAGCTGGATCCCCTTCAAATTCACTCTTTAGGTCTCTGTAACTTCTGGAAATTGCTGCCCTACACTCCCAGGATAGATTCTGATTACACAGCAGTTTCCTCTCAGTGTTTTTCCACCCATTCCCACTGAGTTCTGCCTGACTTGCATCAGTGTGATGGGAGGGAATTCTCAGCTACTCAGCACTCACTGCTGTGTCTTCCTGGGGTGTAGCAGAGAAGCTTGGGGGGATTTGGAGCTGCTGTTGGTACTCTTTTCAAAGCAGATCAGTTACTGGGGGAGTGGATGGTAGGGGCCAGAACAGCCCTGTGCTGTCACCTGCCCTTCCTGGAACAGGAAAGGAAAAGCTTACAGCCTGGGACGTTTAAGTTTTTACACCAGACCCATCCAGCTGAGATTCCTTTTTTAATGGTTTGCTCTGAGAACAGGGAAGCAGTCTGGAAACAGCCCAGGCAAGAGCAGTTTCACATTTGGACAGCAGCAAATCCCCTCCCCAGTGGCACAGAACCACAGAACCATGGAATCTTCAGAGCTGGGATGGAGCCACAAGGACACAGAGCCCGGCTTCTGATCCTGCACAAGACAGCCCAGTGATCCCACCCTGTGCCCAAGAGATTTGTCCAAACACTCCTTGATTTCTGTGCCAGATATTTTGCCTGCAGCTACATGAAAGATCCATTGCTCTGTTTTTATATTTATTTTTATCCAGCTTTGAGTACAAGTGTTCCCCTCCCAGAATATCCTGCCAAGTGTCACCTCTCCCAGGTTTGCCAAATGGTTCTGGGCTCAGGAGCCTCCCTGAATTGTTTGCAGGTTCTTTCCCCACTCAGTGCAGATGGAGGAAGGTGTGCAGGGCCTTGCAGCACTGGACATCACAGAGGCACCTGGGAGAGGGAGTGACCAGGTGCTCAGGTAAGGCTGGGAGGAGAAATGGGGAGCTGGGAGGGCTCCTGGTCCACCAGGAGGAACTGCCTGCCCCAGGCCAACCTGGCACCACCATTGCTGGATGTGTGGCTTCCTTGGGAAGCATTTCACGTGTGCCCAGAGGAGTCCTTGGGAGCTGATTCTGACCCCACCATCTGTTCAATAGGTTTCCAGCAGAGATCAGGTCTTACCCCAGATGAAGACAGCACTGTTCCCTCATAAACTGAAGAAGCCAGTAGGGTGGGAGGTGAGCTTTAATTTAATTTAAGGCAATGAATGCCTTTAGTGCCTTCCTAGGCCCTCCTCTGTGCTTGTTCTGCTTGCAGGCTCAGGGTCAGAGTCAGGCTGGGCAAACACCAGCTGCACCCACTGCCTACAGCTCAGCACGGCCTGGTCCCTCTCAGGGATCCTTTGTCCCCAGCTCCTGCTCCTTGTACCCCTTGCTGCTCACCAAGGGCTCTTGGGAAGAGCTGTCCCTGCAGGAAATAGGGCTCCCTCCCTCCCCAGACACCTTTAGGGCCTTTCCAGGACCCCATGAAAAAGGAAGAACCTATGCCCTGCCAGAGAAAAGCCTTGCTGGGCTCACTGGTTTCACTCCAAGGCTGCCCATCCTTCTCTCCTGCTGCCATTGTGGGGCTGTGTGGGCTGGTCCTGAGCAGAGACCGGAGCTGGCACGTTCAGGCCCTGACCCAAGGTCCAGGAGGAGCCCCAGCTCCAGCTGTGCAGAAATGTTTGCCTCAATTGCAAAATCAAACCCAAGCTTCTCCTCAGAAATCCATGCAGAAATTCCTCTTTCCTTTGGAAAATAAGTAGGAGGGTGACAGAACCAGACACACGGATCTGTGACTATAAACTAAATTA
Organism: Camarhynchus parvulus; assembly: GCF_901933205.1. Classification (NCBI taxonomy): domain Eukaryota; kingdom Metazoa; phylum Chordata; class Aves; order Passeriformes; family Thraupidae; genus Camarhynchus; species Camarhynchus parvulus. The sequence continues at coordinate 2,089,956 of NC_044591.1, forward strand.
TTGATGTTCTCTTCTTATGAGTCAAACTCTTTATTGCAGCTGAATGTTGGATTATGACAGCCAATGGTCTGTGCAGACTGTTCACTGCATTATTTATATCAATCATCTGAGCTACACCTTGTTCTCTTGATGGGGGCTCTTTCAGGGTTGAAAGATCACTGCAGAGAAGAATTTGTGGATAGTAATTAAAATAAAAATTCAAGAATGAATAAAATAATAAGTAAAATATAAAAATAATAAATATAAAACATATGAAATAATTAATAAAATAAAATTAATTTCCATGGGACTTGATCCTTTCAAGGATGCTGATTTACAATAATCCCTTACATATGTGCATATGTGATTGTCCTCTTTTTTCTTTTGGTTTTTTTTTTGTTTGGTTTTTATTTTTTATTTTCTTTTTGGTTTTTTTTTTTGTTTGTTTGGTTTTTTGTTTTTGTTTTTTTTTTTTTTTTTTTTTTTTTTTTGTTTTGGTTTTGTTTTTTTTCACACACAGAATTGTCAAGGGATCAAGATTCCCATGAAAACAGCTGTGATTTATTCCCAACATAGAGTTCAAGCTGGGGGTTGGTTGCTTAGACACTGAAATGCCTTGAATTTCCTTCTCCTCTTTACAATTGCTTGTCAATCCATTGGGCATTGATACCTTCATGAATAATGAAGAAAAGGAAGATCATCACTGAAGTTCTAAGCTAAAATACTCAAACATGTACACATATAAATTTGCAGCACATTTTAAGTAAAGAACAAGTTAGTGACAAAGAGAGTGGGTAATTTATTGCTACACTTGAGGGTTAATTATTCAGATTAAATGGTTTAAGTGGGGTAACAGTGGTATCTGTTTATCTTGGAGTCATTTACCAGGCACTAGACAAGTTCTGGGAATGTTTTCTCCCTTTTAAGTAATCAATATCTCTCTCGTTTCTTTACCTTCATATTTACACCCAAGGAGGATTATTGGGAAGGGGAAAAATTGGATAAAGCACCTAGAAAGGAAAGCCACAAGCAAATGCTTCAAACTTTACAATTCACATTTATTTTGAAAAAATGTTTTGTTAAAAATACTCCTACAAAGGCATTGGAGCAGCAGGTTTCTGTTTCCTTTATAAATACATCTGATTTATTTATTTATTTATTTCTTCTCAGTAACACCGAAAGACATCTGACAAAGCCAGGGAAGCCCTGGGCTGAATGGAAGACACATCCCTGTGTAACAAGGACCTGCACATGATCTCCCCATTCACAATTAAAAAAAATACAAATACTGTCATGAAAAGTGTTCTGTTGTCCTCAGGGTCACGGCCAACACAGAGAGAGCAGGAAGCCAGGGCTGGGGACACCCTGGGACACCCTGGCTGATGGATCCTGGCCCTGGTGGCAGGGGAGGGCAGGACACAGTGTGACACCCTCGTCTTTGGGGGGCTGCAGGACTCACCCCATTTCCCCCTCCCACTCTGCAACTCCTTCCAGAGCCGTGACCACGAGGTCAGAGCCTGGCAAAGGCTCCTCTCCCTGCAAACCTGCCCTGTGCCACCAGCAGCTCCCCCACAAACCTCCCAGGGAAGGACATTTTCCAGCAGATGCTGCCACATCATGTCCTGTGGGAAGACCCCATGGGCAGATCACAGGAGCCAATGCCCTGATGGACAAGAGAATTCCCTGCCACGTCTCCCCCAGTACCTCACTGCCACCTCACTGTCACCCCTCCCCTCCCTCGGGGACCTGCTTGGGATTTGGTGTCTGAGCCAGGAAGAGATCTCCCCTGCAAGGAGTCCTTTGGAATGGGAGCACAGACAGCAACCTTGGCTCTTCAGTTCCTCAGAAGCCCATGGGTAGATGTCAGCACAGGAAGGAGGTTTGGATACCTGTGCCCAGCTCATCCTGTGAGGAGATCTCTGAGCTCCCAAACTCCTGTTTCCTGCTCCCCAATGCTCTCAGACCACGACTTGGCAAAATGAGAAGGGTCATGCCTTTATTTGGGACATGCTTGGAAGCACCAGGCTCATTTATCCAGCAAGAACTGTGACTCCTCAGCTCTGGCTTCAGGGGCTGGAACACCCCCAGGCTCCCCAAACTTAAACCAGGGCCTCAAAGCACTCCCTGGGTAGACTGAGCTCCCATCAATCCAAAGAGCACGGCAGGGAGTGACACAAGGTCAGCAAAGCCCTTCCAAAGCAAGCCTGGAAGTACAAAATGTGTTCTAACACCGATGGATGTGCTCCTTCTCCCGTGGCAGGGCTGGAGCCTTTCCCCTGAGTGCCCCAGGGAACACTGCCCAGGGATCCTGACACACCACACCTGCTCTCATACAGCTTTCTACTGCTTTATCCAGGAAGATCTGTGATGTGAGGTGGATGTTTCCAGAAAGAAAGGGAGGCAAAGGGGGGATTTTTAATGGGGAGAGATGTAGCTAAGCAGAGGTTCCCTGCAGAGACGTGCTGGGCCAGCTCCAAGGAAGAGAATCCCTGGCCTTGGCCAAACCTGAACAAACCATGCAGCCCTTCCATACTGGGGAGGGGACAGAGGGCAGAGAAGCAGCAGAGAGAGAGAGCTGAAGGTGGAGGACAAGCAATGACAAAGAAAAGGGTGCAAGAGTCACAGGCTGAAAAGTGAATGGAGAATTCACTGGAGGATGGCACCCAACAGAAATCTCCAGTGCAGGGGCTGTGGATCCACAAAAGAAGCAGCAGATGCAAGACCCCATCTCTGATCCTTGATTTCTCCCCCTCCATCTCCAGCAGGATGGCAGGGGATGTGCTGGGATGTGGGGTCTTGGAGGATCATCCTGAAGAGCGGGAAGCAAAGGCAGGACCCAGGCAGGAGAACCTGGGTGATCCAGGATGACACCCACAGGGATTGCCCTCCTTGGCAGGGCATCCACAGACTGCAGCTCCTGCTTAGTGTCTCCAACTCTCTCACCCTCCAAGGAGGCTTTCCTTCCTCCCCTGCTCAAACCAGGCTTTTCCCTGCTCAGATCCCACTGTTGGATGGGACAGGAATGACCACACTTGCCTGTCCCTCTGCCCATGGCCAATCCTGGGCAGGAGGAGCTGGGCTGTTTCACTTGCCCCCACTGTTGAACAGCTTGAAAGAAAACTCTGGAGCTTGAGGGATGGATGGTCAGTGCTGCTACAGACCTGAGGGACCCAGCCACACCTGACAGCCTCACCCTCAGCAAGTTCTCACTTCAGAACCCCGGAGGATTTTGCAAACTCCTGCAATCTGAACTTTATTTCTCTGTACTTCAGAGAATGGCCAACATGAAACCCACAGCCCTGAACCTTGGCCACCTCACATGAGAGCTGGACTGTCCTTCACTAAAAGCTGTGATTTTCCTATGATCCCAATGCTCCTGGGATCCTAGACACAGAAGCTGGGACTTTTAGAGGAAAAAAGAACCATCAGAGAGCTCATAAACCCATCATGTCCTCCTGGATGCCAGAGCCCAGGTGGGGCCAAGCAAGAAGCACCGATGCACCAACCTGTCCCTTCCCTGGTCCCCTACAGCTCACAAGGGTCTGCAAGGGCCAGGAAAGCAGCCAGGGACCCTCCAGCCTGGCCCTTCTCCCACATTCCTGGGCTGCTCTGCGGAGGGACAAAAATCCCTGCCCATGCCAAAGACCTTTTCACTCGTGGCAGACCAAGCAATGGAGGGTTTTAATGTCTGCATCTAAGTTGTCCCAGGACATAAAGAACAAATTCATCTTCAGAGTTGGGCCAGTACTCAAAACCAAACCTTGCACTTAATCCCAGCCTGGATCTTGTCCTGGAGCCCTCAACACTCAGTGCCTGCTCTGGGGCCCCTCTGGGACTTCCCTGCACTCCTCCAGCCCAGCCCTGAGTTCCTCCATTACACCAAGAGCTTTTTGCCCATTTTAGAAGCTTGTCCCCATCTCCTTTCTTGCATTTTAACCCTTGAGGAAGCTCTGACACATCCATTTGGACTCGTGGTCAGATTGCCACCCAACCAGCAGGTCACAAGGCTGAGCCAGCCTGTGCAGAGGGACAAATCTCACTGTCAGAAACCTCTCTAGAGCAGAGGGAAGGACAGGCATCTCTGATACCCAGCACTACTAAGGTTCTCTGGCTCATGAAAGAAGGTTCGAGGTAAGAATACTTCCACAGAGAGCTTCCACATCCAACACGTGATGGATCACTCAGTCAATCTCTCTTTTTTTGTGCTTTTCCAGTTGTCTGAGGCACTGATGTCCCACTGCAACTCTGAGCCCCAAGGATGCCTTGGGATACACAAGAAACTGAGAAGAGGAAGAAGTGGTTTCCTCTGACATGGGAAGCCCTCTGGCTCCACACAGAAATCCTTCCCCAGAAAGAGTGAAAATGGAAAATCCATGATACTTGATGGAGTGTTTGGGCTTTTAAGAGATGTAGAATGTGTCAGTCCCAAGAATACGATTGAATAAAAGAATTTCTGCAGGAATCCTGTTACACACCCTGTGCTCCCAGGCATCCATGACCCAGAGAAACTGGAAGAGGTATTTTTGTGTCAAGATTAGTCTTTTAAAAGTTTGTCCAGTCACCTTTTGAATCCCAGAATGTTTTGGGTTGGAAAGGACCTCAAAGCTCACCCATTCCCACCCCCTGCCATGGGCAGGGACACCTTCCACTATCCCAGGGTGTTCCAAGCCCCATCTAACCTGGCCTTGGACAGTGCCAGAGATCCAGGGGGAGCCACAGCTCCCCTGGGCAATCTGTGCTGCAGTCTCCCCTCTCTCACAGGGAAGAATTTCTTCCCAAAATCCAATCTAAACTTACCCTCCTTTAGCTTAAAGTCATCTTTTCCTTTCAATCCATCCAGTGCTGGCTATCCATGCTCCAGCCATGAGTTCCACCCTCCAACCACTGTGCCCTGTGCCAAGGAATATTCTGGAATATTCTGCTTCCCCTGCCTTCGAGCTGTTACTGTCAGAAACAGTGACTGCTGCTTTCTCACCTTTCTCACATCTTTCCTGATTTAAGGGCATGAAATTTTTATCATTGTGGTTTACCTCTGCCAGAACCAAGAATCAAAATCTATTTATCTTTTATACCTCCCACAGACCTCTGGCTGTTACAGAAGCCCTGATCTGGCTGCACCTATCTGTATATTTATTGCACCTATCTGTATATTTATTTCTTCATTTCAGTGTATCCCTTTTGAGTGGAGGAGAACAAAAGCATCTCCAGCATTTGCAGAGCCAGCACATCAAAAATTCACTGGCTCATGACCTTGTGTGAAGGCTCCTGAATGCCAATATTTGATGGCAATCAGAGATTTCACATTTGTTCTCCACCAGCAAAGGCCAAGCCAGGCTGTGGGTCTGCCACACCATCTGTCCCAGACTGGTGATTTTATCAACCTCCATCTCCCAGCCCAGCCCACTCAGCCTGGAGTCAGTGAGCTGGGAGTGCAGACCAAAGGCAATTTGGGGAAAAGGGGGATCTGACTGCCAGCTTCATCCTCAGGTAGAGTAACACACTTCCCCCAGTCCTCCTGGAATCTGGGATGGTTTGGGTTGGAAAGGACCTTAAAGATTATCTTGTTCCAACTCCCTGCCATGGGCACGACTCCTCCTTGAACCCCTTCCATTAGTTTTTCATAACACAGCTGTTTGGCTCTTAAAGACAAAATTTATTCCTTCCCTCCCAGATTTAGATGGAATAACCAAAGGATATGGCACGACATGTGTGCAAGAGCTCCAGACCAACCCCAGAGGTAGAAGCTGAAGTTACAGTTGAGGCAAGTGAAGAATTCCTGAAGTTTACTGGAACAAAAGAGCTGAAAATGGATCAACCAAGTGTTTGTTGTTCTTTTTTTCATGAAGGCAAAACGGAGTTCCTGATAAAAAATGAGGCACACGAGGCTGAGTGTGGTTTGTTTGCAGGGCTGGCAATTGGGCACTGGGACGTCCCAAGGAATCAGACAGGGAGACACAGTGGCACTGCTGCTGCACTCCTGCAGAGCTCACAGAGGAATTTCTTGCAGAATTTTAAAAGGAGAAAAAAAGGGAGAGATACTGCTGAATAGGTTTTAAGACAGCAGGAATGCAGATTCAGGAAAGGATTTGTGGGGAGAGAGGACTTCTTGCTTCCAGTCCCAAATTTCTGCAAATAACATTTGTCAGTGGAGTTGGCAGGAGTTTACACAGGGACAGCAAGGAGGTAAATTCCAGGAAATATTTGGAGAGTGCAGGGAGTTTTCTGGGAGAGCAGTGGAAGATTGGAACACATATGGAAGCAAACACAGGCCAAGGTTGTGTCCTGGGAAGGGCAAAGAATTACAAGAAGCAAAGACATCCTGAACAAGTTTAAATAAAAAAAAGCCAAAACGTGACTGTAGATTAAAAAAAGTTGAATCCTGTATGTGAAAAGCTTGCAAATATGTAACATTTTTGAGGATGGAAAAAGACCTACATTAAATCAGCCTCGAGTTAGACATGCAGGAAAGATGATTTACATTAAAACAATAAACTCCACTAAAGCAAACCAGACAGCAGTGACACTTCCAGGACTCTGTTGTACATCCAAGGCAGTCCCAGATTTATTGCATCATCAGAGGATACAACTGTTAACGATGCAGCAGAGTTCAAGCCCTGACTCCAGGATTCATATAAATCAGCCTGGCAAATAGAACAAGAAATTTCCTCAGCTGCTCAAACCCTCCAAGAGGTTCTCTCTACAGGCCACTGCTAATCCACAGCCTGGGTGAGGATTCCTGGGAAAGAACCTTTCCTTCAACCCAGATTCCAAGAAGAGCTTCAGGGGGTGTGGGAAAAGCCCTGTAGTCCAGCCAGAGGCTGATGCTGCTGAAGGTCCCTCAGCTCAGCTCAGCTCAGGCCAGGAGGGAGCTGCTCTGGGTAGTGCTCATTAGCCAGTGCAGAGAGCAGGATCCTGGTCTGGGGAAGGGCTCACAGGAGCCAGCTCTCCCTGTGGGCTGATCTTGCAAGGCACAGCTCCCAAGGATGAAGCTCTGCTGTGTCCCCAGGTCCTGCCCTGCATGTGGCTCTCCCTCACCATGAGCTGACCCTGCTGTACAACTGCAGTGGAGCCATGGGATGGATCCCAGCCCACCCTGGGATCAGAGCACTGAAGGAAGCCTGCAGCAGTGGGGAACCCTGAGACAGCCACGTTTATCTGGGGCACATGGAAGCCCCAACACGGGTTACTGTCCTTGGGAGCTGCTGCTCGGCAGTGAGGATGTTATGGAGAGGTGAAGCTCCTCAGCTGCTGAAAAGCACAAATCCCCACTAATTCATGAAAGGCAGTTCTGAGGGTTTACATGGGAGGAGAGCAGATCCTTTAGGGAGGGGATGTGCAGCTCACAGTGCCCTGTTTTGTGTCCCCACAGCCACTAGGACAAGTGACTTCTCATGGCACTGCTGTGTCTTACAGGACTGTTTTTCCTCTCTCCTTCACAGCCCTGGCTGTAACTCCAGCAAATGGGGTGGTGGCAACAGCTGGAAATGACCCACAAAACATATTTTAACTTTTTACTGTCCACATATGCTTTGCTTCCTCTGCTCTGCCCTGTGATGCTCTGCAAGATTTGAACTTATCACTGTCCAACCAACTGAGCACTTCCAAGCTGCTCAGCATTCCCACTGAATGCCATCCACAGGCTGATCCTCAGCAGGAAACGGGAAGGGGAGAAGGGAAGGGCTGGGAGGTAGCTTGAAAGGTACAGGGGAAATGTGAAAATTGCAACAAGCTGCCTGAAAAATCTCCATGTGATGATTTTTGTTACGTACCCACACATGCACACATGCACATGCACAACAGCATTTCACAGTGTCAATGTTAGCAAGTGCCTTTTCCCCTTTTCCCCTTGGAACACGCCGAGTTTTCCATCAGACTCCCATTTGGTAGCAGTACATTGGAGACCCATGAAATAAATATGTCATTGTCACTCCAGTGCCTCTGCCCTCACTGTGCAGCATGTGCCAGAGGCGTTTACAACCAAAGCACTTGACAGGAACTCGGCTCCTCGTGCTCCCAGGAGAGCTGAAGGATGCAGAAAACTGCAGTGTTTTCTGGACCATGCCTGTTTTAGCCCAGCTCTCCATTAGTCCTACACAGCCAAACACAGATGTCACAGCTGTGTCTGGTACAGACAGATGGGAAGGTGTTACTTTCAGTACCACCACCACCGTGTGATTTTTGGTCAGAAGAAGAGACAAGGATGTGCTTTCTCTGTCCTGCAGATGGCTGCCTCAGCTCTGGGGCTGTGGCACTGGACCTGTCCTTCACAGTGGGCTGGGTCTGGCAGGTAGATGTGTCTGAAGCAGCCAGCAAGGAGATTCAGTGCATTGAGACAAAATGTCTCCAAATGAAAAGACCTGAAGTGCCTTCCAAGGCCTGGGTGGCTCTCTAGGGATGCTGCCTGGGCATTGCTCCTCCTTAGTGTCTGGAGGAATGTGGGGGTGGCAGAGAACAGTCAGGAATTGTCTGGGGAGGACAAGTGAGGGGCACCACGTGCTCCTTCCACATGGCTGCCCCACAGGAACCTGCTGGTGAGTTTTGTAGGCAGAGCTCTCCTGGCAGAGCTCCGGGGCACGAGGTCACTCCTGGCTGTGGCTGGACATTGGCACAGCACCATCCTGCCCCCACCCTGCACTGCCATCAGAGAGCTTCACAGGCCTTTGGGGCACAGGGACAACTGCTCCTTGTCAAAGCACAGCAGCCACAATGTGGGACAGACACCAGGGGAGGCTCCCACACCACACTGGGACTGGGCACACCTGGGAGCTCCTGGTTTCCCTGTGTGCCCTCTGCAAACACTTCCTGTGGTTTAGTCAACTCCAGTGATTTTTATGTCCTTTCAAAGCTGAGCCCATCACCTGACCAGGAGCAAGTGCCTTTTGGATGCAAAGGCATTCCAAGTATCCCTTTGGATACACAGGCAAACCAGGCTGGATTTGGGGCAGAGCTGCCCCTCCAGGTACCACCTGCACAGCCCATGCCTACAGCCACTGCCCCTCTCTCCACACCACTCTGTGCCACCTGCCAGCCATGCAGGGAGATGCTGGGGCTGTCCCAGGGGATGCCCTGTGGGCACTGAGCTCAGGACAGGAGCCTGGCACCCAGCACACATCTCCTGCCAGGTTCCCATCACTGCAGGCAAGCCCAGAGCTGCAAACCCAGGGCTGGGCTGGATGCAAACATAAACATAATACTGCACTAGAGATTTTGGATTAACAGGGGCTGGAGGGACAATTGAAAAGCCCCTGGGCTGGAGCACCTAACCCTGGGACAGGGCAAGAGCTCAGGAGAGAAGTCTCACTTGCAGGGACTGCTCTGATGCCACTTGCAGGGGCTTTGTTGTTGGATCTGCTCTGGCAGCAGAAAATGCTAGAAGCATTTCATTAAGGGCCTCGTATTTTACAAGCAGTCTGGGGAGATGATGTCTGGCCACAGAGGTCTAGACAGCTTGGGATTTTCATCCACAGCAGACATACTTCCTCTTGGATTCAGCTCCTGGAAAATAGAGCCAGGCAGCTCCCAGTGAACGTGCCTTCAACACTCACTGCTGCCAAAAACAAGAGGAGGAGCCCAGGAATGGCATGGCAATGGCAGCCAAGGGCTGTAAACACCAGTCCTGAGGCCATGCCCAGGAGATGGGTGGGAAAATGCCACATGTGGAATGCTTCAAAGGATGCAAGGTGGTGCTGGGCACAGAGAACAACCTGATTCTCATCTGCACCTCCCTGCGCTCAGCTGGTGGCATTCACACATCCCAAAGACCTGGTCAGTAACTAAAGAATTTTTTTCAGTTATTTACAAACCCACTGACTGATCATTCAGCTTCATCCACAGCATTTTGCCTCTGGAGAGCTGGGATTGGAGTTTTTGCTGTCCCGGGCTCTCTTTGACGTGAGGGGCTGAGCCTGAAGCTGCATCACCCAAGGAAGGGACAGGGTCCCCAAGGCACAGAGCCCACCTGCCCAGCCTGGAACCTGCAGGGACCCTTCCCCACCTGGAGATAACACAATCCCCTCTCCAAAATGCTGTGCCACGAGCTCCTCTGAGAGGACTGGGCTTGCCCTGCCTTTCCCATGCACCAATCCAACACCTTCCTCAGCAGCCAGACACTTCCAAAGGGCTCTGAAGCCATCTGTGGGTCATCATTTCCTCACAAAACCCCTCCACCCTCCCACATTTCCCTCCCAACCCCCCTGTGATGCTGTTCACCCCCAAGTTGAGCTGGTGGCCATTTCCCTTTGGCAAACACCTGGAACCTAAACAGCCACAAACATCTGTCGTGCCATGACCAATTGGAAAGAACAAATAAGCAAACGGGAGGAAATGTGCATATAAAAAACCTTTTTCTCCTGGCATATGGTCAATAAGCTGCAATTTTTCCTTCCACAGGGAAGGGATTTAAGTTCTTGGATGATATGATGCTTGGAGATGTCATTTCTTTTTCATTAAAAAAACCAAACCCCCAACCAACCGAAAATTTCCAACCCCAAACTCACAAACTGATGTTAACAAAACAATGTAAAAGGACAAATCTCCCAACAATGACAACCGAAAAATAAAGGTACACGTCAGCATTTGTAATCAAAAACTACTACATACTGTACTTGGGAAGTCTTCTGGGAAAAGATCATTGGCATCTAGAAAGGATATCACTAAAGTCTTGAGCAATGATATGTATGAGACACGATGCCATTGGAGGGTGGATGGACGGACCCTTAGGAAACTGTCACTCACAAAACTGTTCCATGACAAGAGAAAATAAGAGATGTAAAAAGGATTGGTTTTCCCCATCCCCACCCCCCCAGGCGTTACAGATTCCTTCTCATTTGTCGGAAACAGCCTCCTCTAGTCTTAGTTTATTTGTTGTGGTTTTGTTTTTTTTTAAAAAAAAAAAAGTCTTCAGCTTTTGAAGGAGTCCATCAGTTTCTGAGATGCACTTGGTTTCACAGCACCAAAGAGCTTCAGCTCTCCCCCTCTGATCTGCTCGCAGGGGCTCTGGGGAAGGGCCTGGCTCACAGCATTCCCAGAGCCCACGGGAGGAAGAGATGTGCTTCTCGTGGCCTTTCCTTGCATTCCTCTTCCTGGAGAAGTCCCACTGCTCCAGAGGTGCCTGGGTCCAGCTGCAGCAGCCTTGTGCAAGAGGAAACATGAAGCTGCTCTTTTCTCTTCCTTTGGAGACTCCCATTGGTCTTGGAGCCCTTTTCAAGAATGCAATTGCTTTATTATTATTTAAAAATATTTTGTAGTTTGTTTGTTTTTTGTTTTTTTTTTCAAAATAGTTGTCTTTTTTTTTGTTCCCTTTTTCCATTGCTTAAATTCTAGAAGCTCTTGGCAACTTCTCATTGTTGAGGACAGGGTGTTCCCTCCTGCTGCCATGATCCTCAGAGCAGCTGCCTGTCTCTGGTCCATGCAGAACACTCAGGAACTGGAGCTTGGACATACAGGGGCAAAGGGGAGCAGGGCCTCAAGGAGGAGGAGTGGGAGGACAGGCAGCTATCAAACCTCCACAGACTGGATTTGGTTCATCTGTGCTCTCATCACCTGGATACTGTTCAGAATTTTCTTCTGGTGTCCTGCTAAAGTGACCCCGACTCGCAGAATGTCCCTTTGGGAGGAAAGGAAACAAAAACAAATATCAGGAGGTATTTTCTCAAAGCAGAACAAGATCACAGATGGTATTTAAAATTATATTTAAGGTCCCTTTCAACCCAAACCATTCTGGGATTCTGTGATTCTATGATTCCCTGATTCTATGAGTCCATGAGAATGGTATTTAGAGAGCTGAAGTATCCACAGATTTCTTTCATGAATGAAACAAACAGATGCAAACCCTGTGAAACCTTTACTCTTTCACTTTTTCCTGCTTATTGTCCCATCTTTGCACTTTCTACCTACCTGCAGCACCCTCAGAGTCCTGAACCTCAACAGAGAGTGTGAAACAAAATGCCACAGGCTCTGCTCTCTGCTTGTGAGTCAATTTGTCTTAAATTTTTTACCCATCTACTGCTTTGGATTTTGGATTTTCTTTCATTTTGTGACACAACAACCCGTTTTTCCTACCCCTGGAGACACAGGACAGGGATGTGCTGCCCCTCCTCAGTGCAGATCTGACCCCCATATGCAGACGATGCTGTTCTTGATGCTTTTCCTTTGAGCTGATAAGACCATGAAGTGATCAATTTTTGCACTTATCCTTTTGTTAAATCATGGTGATCTCATTTTTGGGCAGCTTCTATTTTTTATAGATTTAGACATCTGAGAGAAATCAAAGTCATGCCGAGAGCAGGAGCGTGGCACTAAATTGGTCCTGTCTGTGTCTCCAGCTGAGTTTGCTCTCATCTCCCCCTTGGCAAATAAACCTCAGTCATGAAATCTTCAGATCTTCCTCTTCCCATCAGGGGATGGGAGGCCACGCGACCCAAACCTGACTTGAAGGAATTCCAGGTGCCTTTTGTCCTCGAGTGTTAGGAACAGATGTTTAAGGGGAAGAGTGGCAAAATCTTTGCCATGTTTAGAGTGGAGGTTATTGGGCAAAGCAGGGTAAAGGAGAGCTCCAAAGGGTGGAAAAAATTCTTCACTTGTGTCTGTAAACAGAGTAAGACTGTAGCTCTGCACAACCCAGTGATTCCAAGCCTTCTACCCTGATCATTAAATATTTGATTGGATATTGGGAAGGAATTCTTTGCTCAGAGGGTGGTGAGGCCCTGGCTCAGGTTCCCAGAGAAGCTGTGGCTGGCCCTTCCCTGGAAGTGTCCAAGGCCGGGCTGGATGGGGTTTGGAGCAAGCTGGGACAGTGGAAAGTGTCTTAAAGCTTTAAGGTCCCTTCCAACTCAAATGGTTCTGTGACTCTTGAAAGATAACTGGGTGTCCCAGGTGTCCCAGCCTGCAGAAAAACCAGTGAGAATCCTTTCCAGCAGGTCAGTGTTGAGACCATGTGGATTTGGGGAACTCAGTCAGCTTTCAGGAAACACTCACACTTTGCTGGCTCTCCAAATTTGGATAAACCAGCAGCTCCACTGACATTCCTATCAGCTTCTGCAATGGCCACTGAACATCAGGGAGTGGTGTCAAGTCCTGTTACCCCACAATTTTCCAAGGAAAAAGGACTGTCCTCTCTATTGTACATTCAGCCAAGCAGGTGAGAAATGTGGAATGGAAGTCTGCCAAAACTAGTGGGACATAGCTGAGGATGCCCTTAGAATTGTGGTGAAGGCTCTTGGAGAGGACTTGAAGGATGTGGTAAGGGACTGGGAGAACTGGCATTTAAGGGACACTGAGGATGTCTGTGAAAGAACAGCCAGCATTAGCTGGATTGTCTGCATCCTGCCTGCTGTCAGATATTGCAAAGAGCAGAACCCAGGCAGGGGTGGGTTGTGGTCTGATACCTCTCTTTGATCAAAGTTCTTCCCTACTCTTCAGATTTTTGTGGACTCTCTCTCATTCTGTTGTATAAACCCAGGCAATACTGTGACAAAATCATCCCCAGGGCCTTGGGATTGCACCACAGATGTCCCAAAACAGTCAGAACTGCCATGGGAACTTCCCAGCAGCAAATAAAAAGCCAGAGAAAGTCACAGTGGCTGTTTGAGTGAATGGATTCTGACTCACTGGTAGATTTAAGCATCTGGATTTAAGCACAAATCCAAAACCCTCCCTGGCTGCCAGGCTCAGAGACATTGCAGCCCTTACAGATGGCTCTAATGCTTGGCCCTTTCTGGGGGTTTCTAGGGATACCTGCAGCCAGCCACAAATCTTTCAGCAGAGGCATCAAAGTCTCAGCCAGCCGCAAGGGATTTCAAAACCCTCCAGAAGTGGGATTTCAGCTGCCTGATTTCTCTGAAGAACTTGCTATGGATCAGGTGCTGATTGTCACTTGTCAATTGTCACTGCAGGATATTTTTGTAGATGCAGGACATTTTTAGTGGATGCAGCACAAACTTGAAACCACCTCCCACAAGGGGATCTTATTGAGGTGTGTGAGGAGATGTGGCAGGGGCTGGAGCCAGGCTCTGCTCCATGTGGCAGAGCAACAGGAGGAGAGGCAATGGGAAGAAATGAATGCCCAGAAAGATCCACTAGAACATGAGGAAGAACTTCTTTACTGTGGGGGTGAAATAGACTTCCCAGAGAGGGTGTGAAATCTCTTTCCACAGATGTAATCCTGAGTGAGGAGCTCTAGAAGCTGAGCAGGAAGGTTGGACTGGATGATCTCCAGTGGTCCCTTTCAACTGTAACCACACTGTGATTCTACCTTTCTTAGGCAGAACTTTGCACCACGCTTGTCTCCATCAATACATCAGCCATCCAAGAGGAGTGCAGAGTTCAGAAGTGCTCTGGAGAATTGTCTGATGCCAGCCTGAAATCTCAGTTTGTCCCATGAAGGAGTCTGGACACCCTTGGCAGGGGTGTTCATTTTCAGAGTGGTAGTGGGGAGAGGGATTCTGCAGGTGCAGAGTGACAGACACATGGTCTGGAGACTGAATAGATTAGAAGTGGCTCCACGAAGCAACAATTCTATAAAAGTAAAACTACATCATATGAAAATAAAATCTAATTCAATACTAATTGTTGCAAAATTGCTGGGACTTTTCCTTGTGCTTTGGGACTCAAAGCCTGGGCACTTACTCTACAGTCATCTGAGATACTACATCAAAGGTGGTGAAACCAGCACTGGCAAAGCTCTCCTTGTACTGGCTCATCTTGATGGCATCCAGCCATTCATCCACAGTGTTGAAGCTGGTGTAATCCGGGATTGTGCGGTCAAGGAGGGGAAGGTTCATCCTGAAACACAGAAACGGGCAGTGACAGACCAAGAGCTGCAAGCACAACTGTTCCTGCACCCCCCAGCAGCTGAGGCACAGCATCAGCATCATTCACAGTGCAGACACTGCCCTGTAGTGTGGGATTCCACCCAGAAATCACTGTTCTGACAGGGAAGCCCCTCTGGATCAGTTCCTGCAGGAGAGGCAGGAGCCATCAGAGATGATGGGGTGCAACTTTAAATCCTGGCTACTCACGGGGAGAAAGCTCATTCCTGTATAGGGGCAGTGCTTCCCACAAGCTGCTGCAACCCACCCAGCCCAGGGAAACTCCACATTGCCTCAGGGGCTTTATCTACCCCCAGTGCAGTGGGACTGGAATTCCAGAACAATCCCACCACCACAGCATCCCTATGTACATGAAACCAAGGTGCTCCTCTATGTACAGAGTGCACTGTCCAAGTGCCTGTGCTCACCAGAGCTACCCAAGGAGAGGAACCTTGACATCTGTATCCCTGTTCTGTGGATGCCCCAAGCCTGGAAGTGTCCAAGGCCAGCTTGGATGGGGCTTGCAGCAACCTGGGATAGTGGAAGCTGAGCCTGCCCATGGCAGGGGTTGAATGAGATGATCTTAAGGTCGCTTCCACCCCAAACTGTGATTCTATGATCTTTTAATGCTCTCCCTATAAAGGATCAAACACAGGCAAGCTCTAAAGTAGCTCCTGAGAGGTGCAGGGATGGTGCCACCAGGACCCAGAGGACACCAGACCTGTTCAGAGGAGCCAAGGGTCAAGAGGAGGACAGAGACACATACCCAGAGGAGAGAGGTGCCATGGCTTTCAGGCTGTTCGGATTTCGGATCATTTTATCCAAGGTGTTGACAATTTGCCCAAATTTGGGCCTGTGGTTCCGATCCTTCTGCCAACAGTCAAGCATGAGCTGGTGAAGGGCATTTGGGCAGTCCATGGGTGGTGGCAGCCGATAGTCCTGCTCAATGGCATTTATCACCTGCAGGAAGAGACAGAGGCATCAGTACAGCTGTGATAAAACCTATTTAACTCATAATGTGCCTTTTCTTGGATCCTGAGGGTGACTGACATGACTGATCCTGCAGCCCGTACTCACTGCTGCCTTCCCATCTTGTCCCCACCTCACACTGGAACTTCCAGCCCTCAGCAAGGTGTGAGGTGTGCTGGGAGGTGCCACGAGCTTTGCTCAGCCATCCAGCCTGGGGGGCTGATTGTCAGGAGCAGTCTCCTGATCTGGGAAAAAAAGCACCCCTGTTGCCCTGACAGGATGTGTGATCCCACAGCTGCAGGCAGGGGAGTCAGAGATGGGATCATGCTTTCCTTGGACATAGCACAACAGCTTGCTGGGAAAACATCTCCATCCAAAGAAGGGGGGTGAGTTACAGACAGGGAGCCTGTCCCTGTGTTTTCCAGCCTCCAGTGGTGTTTTGTGCTCCTGACACAAACCAGCTCGTCCAGGTGACAGGGTTGTGCCAGGCGTGGGTGGCTCAGTCAGCAGAAACAGCTGGATCTTTCTGCAGGCCTGTGCAAGTGCAAAACAGCATGGGGAGGACTCAGACCCTAGTCAGCAGAGCCAGGCCCAGGAGAACTTGGTTGCAGTGTGCACAAAAGAGCTGCAGCACACCTTGCCAAAGCCACACTGCACCTCCAGTGCATCCAAAAAGGCTTTGGTCAATCCTTACTGCTTTGGTCATTCCTCACTCCACACGATCTGGGGAAATGTCTGGTCTTGCAATGTCCACAAGGGCTGGAGCAAGGACTGGAGGATCTTCTGGAATGGAACAAGGGCTGAAGAATCTTCTTCAAGGGGAACTCCACCTCCCTGCCACTCTGCACCTGCAGCCCTTAATCCTCTCCTGAGTGACAAACGAGGATGAAGCTGCTCCACTTCTTCCAGGAACATCTGTTCCTCTGACAGGGGCATGTACAGGCAGGATTCTCCTGCCTCCTTGGCCACACACAGCATGGGCACTGCAGGATGAGCAGAAGGAGCCTTGAACACCAGAGATGGGCTCGTGCATGGCAACAAAATCCAGAAGTAAGGACAAAAACCAGAGCTGAGGATACTGCAGAAATCAGGAGCAGATCTCAAGATGACAAAGTCTCCTTGGGAATGATGGACAAGGGAAGGAAGAGTGCCAGAACCTCCCTCAGGGATCCTGAGGAAGAACCTCCATGTCTCTGGCTATTCTCACCATGGGATCAAGGCTGCCATGGCTTTGTCCAGCCATGTCTTGCACAATTCCAAAGACAGAGATCTTCCTGGTGGGATTGCCTAGGGCTGTGCCCCCATCCTGGGGAAGTCTAGACATACTTGTGGTGGAGGACATATTGTTGAGTAGGGAGACTACACAGAGAAAATTAAGGATACTGGGAATGGGAATGGGAGAGAAGCAGGGAAGAGCTGGTGGCTGATGCATGCCAAACAATCCAGCCTGTGAGACGGGCATCTGGCAGGGCTTGAGATGGTCTGTGGCTCCAGGCACAGAATGGACTGGGAGGTGCTGCAGACACTGTTGTGTGTGGCCATGGTGCTGGGCAGGCTGACCTGAGACACGGGGCTGGCACTGCTGCTGCCAAAATTTGCCAGACGGAAGAGCCCTCCCCCAGTTCTGCTGCCCTGGTTGGACATGGGGGTGGCCCCATGGGGCCTGTGAAGGTCTGACCAGAGGTAACTCCTCTACAAATGACTGACAGGAGGGTGGAGCTGGGGAGTGCTGGTCTCTTCTTCCAGGTAACAACTAGCAGAACTAGAGTAAATGGCCTCAAGTTGTACCAGAGAAAGTCTGGACTGGACTGTAGGGAAAGCGTTGTCAAGCATTTGAACAGGCTGTGCAGGGAAATGGAGTCACCATCCCTGGAAGGCTTCAAAAGGTGTGTGGATGTGGCACTTGGGGACATGTTTAGGGTGAACACAGCTACATTGATGGTTGGACCCAATGATCTCAGAGCCTCTTCCAGCCTCAAGGATTTCATGGCTACTTTGTGCAGCTCAGGGAACCTCCCAAGGGGTGCTGAGCCCCAGCCCAGCTCCCTGGGTTCAGGTCTGCCCCGGCCAGTGCCAGGGGAGGCACAGGGTGGGCACCAGCTCCACACAAACACCAAGCACTCCTCTCTGTTCCCAGCGAGTCCTGCTGCCATCAGCCACATCCAGAGGCAGCCCCAGCTCTCTCCATGTCAGCCACATCCAGAGGCAGCCCCAGCTCTCTCCGTGTCCTTCCCAGCCACCGCCCCAGGCGCTCACACCCCAGGGTCAGGAGGGTAATCTGCCCTCAATATCCGCCACGCTCCTCCACAGCAGGACCAGCTGTACTTAAGTGGTGACAGCTTCTGGGCCACCGGGTCCTGCGGCACGGAAAGGGAGCAGGGGCTGGGGACAGCGACGCGCAGCGGGAGATGCCAGGGATGGCAGAGCTCTGCCATCCCCAGCACAGCGAGTGGTGGCACGGACAGGCACAGCTCTGCCATCCCCAGCACAGCGAGTGTGCCAGGCATAGGCACAGCTCTGCAATCGCGAGGGCAGTGAGCAGTGCCAGGCACAGGCACAGCTCTGCCATCCCCAGCACAGCGAGTAGTGCCAGGGACAGGCACAGCTCTGCCATCCCCGGGGCAGTGAGCAGTGCCAGGGACAGGCACAGCTCTGCCATCCCCAGCACAGCGAGTGGTGCCAGGGACAGGCACAGCTCTGCCATCCCGAGGGCAGTGAGCAGTGCCAGGGACAGGCACAGCTCTGCCATCCCCAGGGCAGTGAGCAGTGACAAGGACAGGCACAGCTCTGCCATGCCTGGCACAGTGAGCAGTGCCAGGGACAGGCACAGCTCTGCCATCCCCAGCACAGCGAGTGGTGCCAAGGACAGGCACAGCTCTGCCATCCCTGGGGCAGCAGGAGGTGCCAGGGACAGGCACAGCTCTGCCATCCCCAGCACAGCGAGTGGTGCCAGGGACAGGCACAGCTCTGCCATCCCCGGGGCAGTGAGCAGTGCCAGGGACAGGCACAGCTCTGCCATCCCCAGGGCAGTGAGCAGTGCTAGGGACAGGCACAGCTCTGCCATGCCTGGCACAGTGAGTGGTGCCAAGGACAGGCACAGCTCTGCCATCCCCAGGGCAGTGAGCAGTGCTAGGGACAGGCACAGCTCTGCCATGCCTGGCACAGCGAGTGGTGCCAAGGACAGGCACAGCTCTGCCATCCCCAGGGCAGTGAGCAGTGCCAGGGACAGGCACAGCTCTGCCATGCCTGGCACAGTGAGTGGTGCTGCCACAGCAGCGCAGCTGTGGCAGGAGAAACCTCCGAGGGAAGAGCTCCCAGAGAAGGACAAGGGACAGGGAAAGTACAGAACACCTGGTGCAGGACATGCTTGAAGCTGAGGTGACAACAATGGCTTAGCAGGAAGGGAATTGTCCTTGCTGAGAAAGGCAGACCCACGCCTCTGCCTCCAAGAACTGATGGAAACATTTTCCTGATGTAGCAGAGGCTGTGAACAAAGGTTCTAAGGCATCATCCCCCTGCTCCAGGCTTAGGAATTCATATTAATAAATTTCCCACCAAGCATTAGGGAGGAAATATCCCCACTCTGGAGAAACCTGATGTGGCGCAGATGGAGATCTATTGAGATGGAAAAGGTCTGATCTGCCATAGGGACAGGAGGAGGGACAGGAGTCATGGACAGGAGGGACAGGGAGCTTGGCTCTCTCCCTGTAAGGCAAGGCCTTAGGAGCCCACAGCATGGTGGAGATGAAGTGCATGTCTGAAGGCTTCCAAGGGACTCTCCTGCGCTGCTCTGAGACACACTGGAAGCCAGGCAGATACTGCAAGAGCCAGGACAAGCTTTCTGCATCCCCTAGGTGCACCCAGGACCTTGGTGTTACATCCTGAGTATTCATGATGTGAGAAAGGGTAGCTGTTCTGAGAGACAGAGTTAAAAGTGGCTTTTTGACACACACAGGTGTGCAGGTGCAGCATCCTCACAGCACTCACTGCCACTGGCCAGATGGGCTTTGAGCCCACGTACCACACCAAGAGGAGCAGGGAGAATGGACATGGCATTGCTGGGCTGAGGGCAGGGACTGCAGCCATCCTTGCAGGAAACATCCCCGGAGCAAGGAGTGCATGTAAGTGTTTGACCTGAATTAGAGCAGAGGAATGAAATATTTAAAATTGAGTATGTTATGAAGTATCTCATGGCTTTGGTTTCTAACTGTGTCTAAGTTAGTTGTGGTTCTTACAGACCACACTGCAAGCTTCCCATGGGAGATTTAATGACCATCTAGCAGATGCTCTTGACCATGGCAGGGGGCTGGAAGGAGATGATCTTCAAAGATCTCTTCCAACTCAAGCCATTGTGTGGCTTTGTAACAGATTTTCCTGGAGTGTCTGTGATCCCAGCAGATGAAGCTCTACTCCAGAGGCTCTCAGCTCAGGGACATCTCCTTTTTCATCCACCTGCTCCTTCCCTTCCTCAGTACCTGCCAACACCCCTGGGGTGCTCCCCTTAGCCCTGTGCAGTGGGTGCTGTGCCATCCTCAGTCTCTGCCACAGCAGCACCATGGGGCCAGAATAAATTCCAAAATTATTCCCATTACTGCTTCCAAAGGTGTTGACCTTGGATACATCTGCCACAACAGAGAAGGCTCTGGACATGCCACAGCCTGGGACAGGCTGTGTACACGCTTTGGCCTTGCAATGCTTCCCACGGCAGTGTTTCTGCCCCTGGTTTCCCAAGAACTCACATCCTGGTTGGTCATGTCCCAGTAGGGCCGCTCTCCATAGGACATCACCTCCCACATGACTATTCCATAGCTCCACACATCACTGGCTGAGGTGAACTTTCGGTACTGGATGGCCTCAGGTGCCGTCCATCGGATCGGGATCTTCCCACCCTGCAGGGCAAAAACGGGATGGTAACAGAGAGAGCAGGAGCAACTGAAAAATAGCAGTGTCCACAATATTTGCCTGTGAAAGTCAAGGAAAATCCCAGAAGGAAGGAAGCTCAGGCCTGTCTGTCCCTCAGGGTGGATGTGGATTGTCCAGCCATGCTGGGAGCCTTCAATGATGATGATGATGATTCTCCCCATCTGGAGACCTGTCCCACTGCTCTCCTGAGGAAGGAGCTTTTCCTGTTGCTCACCTTGAACCTCCCCAGCCATGTTTTTGTCTATGATCCCTTTATTGTATCATCTGGTCACACTGCAAAGAGTTTGGCTCTGTCTCTTCATTACTGCCCTGAAGGTCACTCAGAGGTGTCTCCTCAGTCTCCTTGTCACCATCTTAATCAAGGCCAGCTCCTTCCCCTGCCTCCTGCCCCTGCATGGCAAAATGCCCATGTGCTAAGAGGGTCTTTGGTAGAAAGTGAATGGCCAGGAATGTAAAAAAAACAAACTGATCTCTCTCTCTATCCTTTTGCTGTCACCTGGCTACCTGCAGAGCAGAATAAAGGGAATTAGAACACCTTCCTCTTCAGCCATCTACAGCTTCCACTCTTTGAAGTCAGCAAGAGACCATTTCTGGCCTGACTCCTGGTGTCCCAGTCTGCCTGTGGATCTACACCTGATTTAGCAGGTTCTGATCCTTCAGTATGGAATGGGGTGTAGGAAATGGGATAAGACTGGGTGGGCACTGGGGTCTCTGTCATCCAGCTCTGGAGCACTCAGGATTCTCCACTCCCACTGAAGAGTTAAGCACAGGAGTGGCACACACAAATGGGGACACAGGGATTGAAGGCTCTGCTTAAGCCCTTCCTGCCTCCTGATTTTCTACCAGGGGCTTTGGACTTCAGCCATTCACTCAAGGGACCTTCTGAAGGGAAAATCTTCCCCTGTGCTGAAAAAACAAGCAGAAGTGTCTGTGTTTTGTGGCTGTGAGGAGATTAAAAAACATTATATTTTGTCAATGAACAACTGCCATGTCTTATTAAGGATCTCTCAGGACTTCATAGGACTCAGCCCCAGTTCATGCCAGAATAATGAAAAAAGATAATGTTTCTTAATCTTTTCACAGCCATAAACCTCAGACAAAATATTGTTTTCCACAAAAGGGGAAGATGAAGCAATCCATACCAAACAGGATGTCCTCTCCATCAGGCAGACTCCTGGCAAGCAGTGGATTTTAAAAATGGCTAAAAAGAAGTCCTAAAGTAGAAATTTGACTTTGGAGGATTCTTGTGGGAACTCACTTCAGTGAGACCTCCCATCACTCCAAAGACTTTCCTAAGGTCCAGCATGAACCTCCCAGGCCAGAATTTGTGGCTTCTGCTCACCCATGGACACAAGGTCACTGGGAGAATGATGATAAAAACCATTTTACAGAGGAAGATACTTCTGATACAGTAGGTGCACATAATCTGTCATTATGGATAATAAATATCCTGCTACAATGCCCACAGTTTAAGGAGAATAAATTAGGGATGATGAATTTATTATTAGAGACAAAAGCTACAGGCATAAAACCAGGGATAGAGAACAGCAGTAAACACCATGTATTTAGTTAACAAAGGGAATTTAATTGGCTGTAAGGGATATATGAAAAATGAATGTTATTAGTGTTTGTAAAAACCATTGATGGCTGTGTGAGATGGATGAGTTGATGTCTGAAGCTACACGGATGAGAATAAACCCACACATTTTTAGGTGTTTGTTAGGTATTTAGCTACTGATAAAATTTACTAAGAGCTATGCCAGACATCACATTGCTGCCAGCTTCAAAAGACCCAGGAGAGGTGACTTCCTACAGGTCATGCCCCAGCTCTATGAGCACTGATTTCCAAGGATTTCTGACGTGGGCATTGATCCTGATGCACTGTGTGGAGAATTTCTGTGTGGTATTTATGAGAACTCCTGGCTGAGCTCTCACTGAGCAAAACCAAATAATCCTCTGGTCCTGGGGCACCTTCTGCAGCCTGACATGAGCCACAAGTTCTTGGTGGCACTTGCGTCTATGGCACCAAGGTGTTCCTGGGAAGTTGTTACATGAACATGAAGTCATTTTTAGGAGTTAATTTCTGTTTAAATTGGATACTCTCTGGAAGATCAGTATCTAGTATCTGGCACCCACCCACACTTCCTACACTTTCAGTCTATCCTTTTTGGGGCTGAGCCAGTGAGGTGACATGAGGAAGGACAGCAGGGCAGCATGACTGGACAGTGATGGTAAGAAACCCAGACTTGCTGTCCTGGTAACAAATCTGTCAGGGCAGGTCACATCTCAAAGGATCCCAGGTGAATCATACGGGGAGGTGCAGAGCAAATTCCCAACCAAGGGCTCTTCAGGAACATGTGTGTGTTTGCAGACATGTTTGGAGGAAGGCTCAACTATCCACAGGAATGACAGGACCTTGCAAAGGAAAATCTTCAGTTTATTTCATTGCTCTTTCTCATCTGGGACCTTTCCACTGCTGACACCCTGAAAAGGTGCTCCCTGCTGTCAAGGGGGGGTCCCTCCTTCCCTCTCCCACTCCTTCCTGCATCCCTGCCCCTCCCTGGCTGCAGAGCAGCATTACCAGAGCACTGGTGTAGGTGGGGTCGGAGGTGTCGTCCTCCAGGAAGCGGGAGAGGCCGAAGTCAGACACCTTGCACACCAGGTTGCTGTTGACCAGGATGTTGCGGGCAGCCAGGTCCCGGTGCACGTAGTTCATGTCTGCCAGGTACTTCATGCCCGCGGCGATGCCCCGCAGCATCCCCACCAGCTGGATCACCGTGAACTGCCCGTCGTTTTGCTGAGGGACACACGGACACGGGTCACAGGAGCAGATTCACAGCCCAGGCAAAAGCCAGGAGCCTCTTTCCACACCCATGGCAGGATATGCCACGAGTACATTCCCTCCCAGGGAGGGTGGGGAGTGCAGAGCTCACAGGGGTTGGGAGTCACCTCACACATCCCAAGGGCACCACTACAGCAGTTGCTGTCACCTCAAAATGCACCCACCCTGCACAGCAGGGCTCAGAAGGGACAATCTATTCCCATTGACCAGGTTACTTCCCTTCAACAGAGTCAATTACCCACTTCAAACCCAGAACTATAAATATTTAGACACAGCAGCTGGAGGTTGGGTCCTGCTGGGTTAAAGCTGTGTTAGAGTGTCCCTCCACGGGTGTCCATGGGTCAGTCTGGACGTGCACCTGTGGGCAGGCAGGCACAGCCTCTTGCTGGGATCAGTGGACAGACACATAAGAAATGACAGCCATGGTGCTGCCACCCCCAGCTCTGTTCCCAGAACACAGACCTCTGGACAATGCAGCAGCTGCCCCAGTGACAGGGAACGCCAGGCTGGGAGGGCCACTGGAAAGGGAACCTTCCCCCCAAATCCCCTCTGTGCTAGCACAGCCTCTAAAGCTGCACACTCCCAGATCTCATACCCGCAGGAAGGAGTCCAGTGAGCCATTCTCCATGAACTCAGTGATGATCATGACTGGAGAGCTCTTGGTGACCACCCCCTCCAAGTGGATGACGTTGGGGTGGTCGAACTGCCCCATGATGCTGGCCTCACTCAGGAAGTCCCGTCTCTGCTTCTCCGTGTAGCCAGACTTGAGGGTCTTGATGGCCACAAAGATCTCCCTTTTGCCTGGAAGCTTCAGATGCCCACTGCACACCTCACCAAACTCCCCTGTGAACACAAGTAGGGCCTATGAGCCTTCCCCACCTCTGCTGTGCCCCCCGAGGGACCCCTGGCCCCAGCTGTGTCTGCCCTGCCCGTTCCTGAGCTGAGCACCCACCCCCAGACCCTGAGCTAAGCACCCACCTCCTGTTCCTGAGCTGAGCACCCACCCCCTGTTCCTGAGCTGAGCACCCACCCTGTCCTGAGCTGAGCACCCATCCCCGCCCTGAGCGAGCACCCACCTGTTCCTGAGCTGAGCACCCACCCCCTGTTCCTGAGCTGAGCACCTATCTCCTGTTCCTGAGCTGAGCACCCCCCCTACAC
Source organism: Camarhynchus parvulus (assembly GCF_901933205.1). NCBI lineage: Eukaryota > Metazoa > Chordata > Aves > Passeriformes > Thraupidae > Camarhynchus > Camarhynchus parvulus. Next base: position 2,114,634 of record NC_044591.1, read on the forward strand.
ACCCACCCCCTGACCCTGAGCACCCACCCCCTGTTCCTGAGCTGAGCACCCACCCCCAGACCCTGAGCCAAGCACCCACCCCCTGTTCCTGAGCTGAGCACCCACCCCCCTGACCCGTGTTCCCTCCCTCTCCCTCCAGCTGCACTCATCCGTGAGGAGCACTGCCAGCCCGTGGGATCATATGCACATGGGAACTGATGGTCTTGATTCTCCTGCACTGGACTCCCCAGCTCCTTTAGTCCAGCCTGGGGCTAAGTAAGGTCTTTATGGCATCAGTTCTAGTGGCATCAGGCTAAACCCTCCCAAATCCTGGCACCGTGAAGGAGCCTGTGCTGCTGAGGGCCAGCCAGCCATTCCCAGGTCACCTACCTGCCCCAATCACCTGCTCGATTTTGACACAAGAGATATCGATTTCCTTTGCAAATTCCCTGACAGCCTCATTGGGATCTTCATAGGTGAAAGGATCAATATAAATCTTCATCCCTGGAGTCACTGCAGAAAGGTCAGGGAGAGAGTCAGAGAGATGGATGCAACTGGAATGGTTGGCATCAAGGAAAAGAGAAAACAGTTTGAGTGACGGTCTTCTACCTCAGCAAGGTGCGTAATCAAGGCATGAAGCAGAGAGAAACAGTTTGAGAAAGAACATGCAGAGCCAAGTTTCACAAGACTGCTAAAACTGATTTTCATGAACACTGGCCCACAGGTCATTGTTCAGACAGTAAGGAGCTACATCATGAGCCTGGACTACAAACTGCAGACTCCTCCACGGGTGATCTGTGACCCTTCCAGGAGCTGTGCAAGCAGGAGGGACAGTCCAGTCTGCCCTGTTCTCCTGACTGGCACCCCTGCCCAAGGCTGAGTTCCCTCTTGGGAGCCCCAAGAGAAGTAGTGGGACACACTAGGAAAATCACAAAAGACAGGTTCCTCTCGCTAGGCCCAGCAGGGGACACAGTGACACGTCATGGGAAAGGCAGCGGCCAAGGGACCTGGTGAGGCTGGACTGCTGCTGTCACATCCCAGCCACCTGCACTGTGGGACAGCCCTCACCTGTGCTTCTCCCCTTTGTGTACTCATTTTCTGGCCCCTGGCTCACTCCAAAATAGGCTATTTGGAGAGCAGAGCTCACGGCTCCCTAAATAAGGAGCCCCACAGAGAACCAGACTGACTCCCAGCTCCAGGATGGTTGTATTCAGGGGGTTCTGCAGGGCTCACAAGCTCCCTGGGCCTTGGCAATGTGCTGCAGTGTCTGCACAGCAATCAGTGCTGGGGACTGAGCAGGGACTGAGCCCTGGCCAGGTGTGTTGGGTGAGGAAGGGGCTAAAAGGCAGCCAGGCTCTATCAGCTCTGCTGCATCCCGTGGCACCAGGCCTGTTCCAAGTGGTGCAGGCACAGCGATTAAACCCATCCCAGCCTGGAGCTGTCACATCCCACACCAGGCCCCGGGAGAATGTGTGAATGTGTCTTTGCAGCCCAGGCTGACAAACAACTGAGAGCTGCATTTACATAATGTCTCCTGAAAAGTGTCATTTTTCCTGGTAAGTGATAGTGAGGCAGCCAGCACAGGCTGCTGGGGCACAGGGCTGCAGCTCTGCCTTTTGGGACAAGTTTCCCAGGTAAATGCAGGAGCAACAGTGAGTCCTGAGTGGAAACACTACTGGTGTTTTCCATGCTCTGAGCAAGGCCTGGATTTGTACAGGAATAAGGTATTAAAAGGGCAGAATTCCTGAAGCTGCAAGTAGAACACGAGGAAAATAACAACTGAGATTGGAACAAGGCAAGATTAGAGCAACAGGTCTCCAGTGAGGGGGGAGAAAGGAATTTCAGGAACATGAAGGCAGGGGTTAATCATAGAACCATGGAATGGTTCGGGTTGAAAGGAATCTTAAATGACTGCATCTCATTCCACCCCCTGCCATGGGCAGGGACACCTGCCACTATCCCAGGTTGCTCTAAGCCCTGTCCAACCTGGCCCTGGACACTTCCAGGGATGGGGGAAGAAGGATGCACTGGGGTGAGGCAGGGTGTGCAGTGAGGCTGAGCAGGAATGCTGGATGTGAGGGAGTGCCTTGCACAGGGATGTTGGAAGAGGGAGGCTACAAGAGAGGGCATGTTAGGTATTGTATTATATACCTATACATAGATATACCTCATATCTGCTCTCTGGCAAAGGTCTGTGGGCTCCTGCAGGGGGACAGCACCCTGCAGGACGGGGACAGGTCAGGGAAGGGGATGCCCAGGAGACGGACAAAGCTCAGGAGCTGGAGGAGCAAGACATGCTGTGGTGGCAGATGCTGCAGCACAGAAGACAGTGCTGCTTCAGGAGGTGCTGGTTGTCACAGAGGTCTGGAGGACACACTCAGGCACCTGACAGCGTGCAGGGCTGAGAGCAGGGCAGGGATCAGGGGCAGGGGGATCTGGAGCTGCCCTGCCCACACACACATGCCCACCCTGCCCGGAGCCCTCCCCAAGCCCCGAGTGAACAGGAGCACGAACCGAGCAGCGAGCGGCCCCCCAGGGCCGGGGGGGGCCCCCTGTACGTACTGTGGCCACTGGTGTAGTGCTGCAGCTTGTCCGTGTACTCCGAGTCAGCCCGCTCGAAGCCCCGTCTTCTGGAAGGGAAGGAAGACCTGAGCACAGCATGGGCCCCTCGGGGCTGGGGCTGTGCTGCGGGGACACCTCTGTCCCCTCCCTGCCATCCCCTGTCCCCAGTGCCCCGCCCTGGGTGTCTCAGCCTGCCCTACCTGTTGCACACGATGCCGATGACCACCACGGCGATGAGGAACACCAGCCCCGCCGCCGAGGAGCCGATGATGAGCGGCAGCTTCTCCTGCACGCTGGTCTGGTACTCGGCTGGCACAGGGGAAAAGGGAACAGGTTACTGCGGCACAGGATGTGCCGTCCCCCACAAGGTCATTGAGGTCAGAGGACAGCCCTGAGCACAGGCCATGTTTGATTCCTGGCATGGCTTTGGTCTTGGACACTCAGGACTCCCCTCTGGCTGGGGGATGTGTCCCAGAAGGAAGGGTGGATAGAGCTATTCCTTTTGAGAGGAAGGTCTAGTCCTGTGGATGCGTGCTGTGCCTTGTCCTTGGCCCCAGGGCCAAAAAAACGGGCTTGGTCTGTTTTATTCAGCAGCATAAATTTAGAAAAGTAAGACATGCCTCTGAGTTTGTCATCAGCAGCTGTGCAGGCAGAAAACATAAATTTTGCTTCCTCTACATCCATCTGAGCAGACACATCCCCACAAGAGAAAGGCTGGGCAGAAACTGGGGCCTTCCCTGCATGGAACAAGCACCCAGGCCTCTTTCTGGGTCATGAATGTGGTTTCTCAACACACCCTTGAAGGGACTGACACCAAGGGGACCAGCTGCTTGTCTATCTCCACCATCTCTCTAGACCCTGAGTCACCTTTACAGAGCAGCTGCAGACTCACCTTCAGTCATGGTTTGGAAATACATCTTCCCACTGTAGCGGCCGTAGCCCGCCACGGTGCGCGCCCGCACCTGGAACACGTAGATGGTGCCAGCCTTGAGGTTCTGCACTGCCACAGTGTTGGTGGGGCTCTTCACTGTGGTCGAGTTCAACTCACTCAGATCCTGCCAAGAAAAAACAAATCCATCATCAGAAAAACCAGTCCAGAATCAGGTGCTGTGCTTCTGGAAGGAGGAAGGGCAGGAGACCAAGGTGGAGAGACCACCAAGGTCTGAACAAAGAGGTCCTTCCTCCTGGCAGAGAGACGCAGACTCAGGGATGTGAGTATGGATATCCCTGGGCTATTCACTACTCTCAGGAAAGGCTCTAGAGAAGACAGTAGCTACAAAACTCACATTGCTTCTCTAAGCCTTGAGGTCAATGGAGATGGGAAGATGGGAACTTCTTCCCTCTTCTGTGCTTTTCTCTTAGCACTTTCCTCCTCCCCCTACCCCTCCTGCTGTGCCTTAGCCAGCCTCAGCACAGTCCATCTGCTCTTCCCCAACTCCCATCTCCCTTTGCCAGGAGGTAAAGCCCACCTGAACACTGGGTTTTGGACCTCAGGAGAAGTTCTCACTGCCACTGAACCTGCTTCTCCAGGGGCCACGGTCAAGTTTCCAAGGCTGGGGACCCCAAGAGCACATTTCAAAGTGATGATGAGACTATATCCAAACTTTTGTTCAGCCCCTTGTCTCCAGTTTTCTAGCTGAGGACTGGAGCAGTCACATAGTGGTGCAGGTGATGGTTCCATCGATGCCCTTAGGAATTGTGCCCTTCATCCAGAAGCACTGGTGGATGGGCAGGATTTCCTCATACAAGAGAACAGGTAGTCCCTGTCTCCCAGGGACATGGAGCCAACAGAGGACGATGACAGAGGGTTCTGAATATGGTCAGAGAAAGTGGCTGGGAGCCTGGCTGCCATGAAGTCCCAAAAGTCAGAGCAAAACAGCCATGCCAACAGCACAATGCTTCTGGAAAACAAAGAGTGCTTAGGAAAGCCCAGCTGTGAGCAAGCACCAAGAAAAGGAGGTGCAGGAACAGATTTTGGAATCCAGTGGCTGTAGTGACACTGAAGGTGCTCATCCATCCATGGCAGGTCAGGCTGCCCTGGCAGATCATCAGATGCAACAGAGGGGCAGCAGCTCAAAATCTGAGCTGGCAAGTTCCCAGTGAGACCCTGACTTCAAGTCACTGCACAGGACACCCCTGCACCCTCAGTGAGGAGAGGTCACCTTGTGAGACTCTGGCAGGGACTGGCAGAAAGTGAGACATGAGGTTTGGGGAACTCCTAAGTGTGTCTGAGGGTGTGACCAAGGGACTGACCTCTGTCCCAGCTCTGAAATGACACAGAGATGGAGATGGAGGCATGGAGACATTTCTGCTTTTCCCATGGGAACAAGAGGTCAGTGTGAAACTGCCAGAAAAGAGAAAGCACCTCTCACCAACTTCTGCAGTGGAGTGCTGATGGACAGAGGGTAATGAAGCGGCAGTCAGGCAGAAGGAAGATCCCACAGAATCACAGAATCATTAAGATCAGAAAAGTCCTTCAAAATCAAGTCCAACCTTTGACTGATGCCCACCTGACACCAGCCCAGAGCACTGAGTGCCATGTACAGTATTTCCTGAACACCTCTGGGGTGGGGGCTCCACAACCTCCTTGGGCAGCCCCTTCTAATGTCTGAGCACCCTTTCCATGAAGAAATTCTTTCTGCTGTCCAACCTGAACCTCCCCTGGCACAGCTTGAGACTATGTCCTCTTGTCCTGTTGCTTTTTCCCTGGAAGAAGAGACTGACACCCACCTGGCTGCACCTTCCTGTCAGGGATCTTGTGGTCACAGAATCATGGAACACTTTCAGTTGGAAAGGGACCTTAAAGCTCATCCAGTTCCACCCCCTGCCACAGGCAGGGACACCTTCCACTAGACAAAGTGTCCAGCCTGGCCTTGGACACTTCCAGGGATCCAGGGGCAGTCACAGCTTCTCTGGGCAGCCTGTGCCAGGGCCTCCCCACACCATCCAACCTGGCCATGAATGGAGTTAATTTCGTGTCAAGCTGTTGGCTGAGCAGTGCTCTGGTGTGCTTGGTGGTAAGAGAGGGGCCTGTCAGGAATGTGCTTCTTCAAGTGTGTGGCCAAACCCAAGGAGTGGAGATGCTGATGGTAAATCCCTCTGCAGGGAGTGCAGGGGAGCTCTGTGTTACATGTAGGGGCATGAAGGAATATGACAAGGGGGAATGCTTTAGACTGAAAGAGAGCAGGGCTACATGAGATACTGGGGAGAAATTTCTCTTTGTGATGAGGCTCTGGCACAGGGTGCCCAGAGCAGCTGTGGCTGCCCCTGGATTCCTGTCAGTGTCCAAGGCCAGGCTGGATGGGGTTTGGAGCAGCCTGGGCTATGGAAGGGGTCCCTGTCCATGGCAGGGGTGGAATGAGATGAGCTTTGAGTCCCTTCCAGCCCAACCATCCTATGATTCTGTGAAACACCTGGGAGATCTCCACTATTAACACTGTGCAGGAACACTTTTCCCTTCTAAAAACTACAATATCTGTTTTATGCATCTGGACTTGGTGCTGAAGGTTCCTGATTGTCACTGGGGTCTCTGGTAATTAGACTGATGACAGTGAAAAGCTCAAGTACAGATACACACATCCCAAGGAAAGATAAGCACACAGAAAACCCATGGCCTCGTTTGTCTGATCGGGCTCAGCACTCCCTTGGACCTTTCCCAGGCAGGCGAGGAGAGAAATAGGTCAGGAAATGTTTACAGTTTTAGAGCTCAAGGGCTTGGATGAACCCTCCCAGGCCCTTGGAGGGCACTAACAACACAGTTGTTTAAAAATCATTTGTCCAACTCTTTTGGACAACCTCATCCTTGCTCCTGGAGGACTTTAAATGGAATATAATGGCCAAGCCTACAAGGTGGTTGATAGCCTGGGAAATTGATGTCTGCCTGGCTGAGGAAGGTGTGCTTGTGATGTGCTCTCCTCTAAACCCAGACCACAAGGAAAAACCATTTACACCTCTCCACCCTCTCTTATCAAACCTGATCTTCCTCCTTGGCATCACCTCTCCAGAACCTGCACATTCACCTCAAACACTTCTCCCCTTTCACCTCTCTGGGCTCCTCCAGCCAAGTGCATCCCAGGTGATTTAAAGCCCAAGTCCAAGCAGAGGTTTGTGGTGTTTGGAGGTTTTTTCCCCTGCTGATTTGCTTTTGAGTTTGGAGATCCTAATTCAAAATAACACACTGGTTTGATTTTGAGTCCTCATCTGATTATCCCTGCCACGAGTCAAACTGAAGCTGAAACCAAAGTCTGATCAACAAAGAAAGAGTCTCTCGAAACATAGGTAGGCTGCGAGACACCCAAAGGATTTACAAAAATTGCTTCTAAAAAGTCGCATTTAAAAAAAAAAGAAAATTGAAAGTGCAAAAGCCAAGAAAAAAATGTCAACTGACTGAATTTGGCAGAGTTCCTGTGAGCCTGCACAGTGACATCTGCCATGGCCCTGGGGGCAAACACAGCAGGACACCAGGGCCAGGTGCCAAACCATCACACAGCTGCATTTTGGGATGCCCATGTACGAGAGCAGGGTCCTGCAGCCACACTGGGGCTGCAGCTGTGGCATCCACAGCACCTGGACTCTCATAGGGATCCACCACTTGTGGGGCAGCCCAAGAAGATTTGTGTCCCCAGCCAGGTGGGACAAGGATCCCATCAAGTGGGACAAAGAGAAATGGCCTCAAGTTGTGCCAAGGGAATTGCAAGCTAGATATAAGGAAACATTTCCTTCATTGAAAGGGTTTTCAGCCATTGGCACAGGCTGCCAGGGCAGTGGTGGAGTCCCCATGCCACAAAAATGAGATGCTGCACTTGGCAATGTAGCTTGGAGAAGGTTGGGCTGATCTTGGAGGGCTTTTCCAACTTTAATTATTCTCTGAGTGTTTGAATGCCTCTCCCAACCCATTCCTGGACAGTGCCCAGTCCCAGGGTGGCCCTGGGCAGGGACTGGGACTGCAGGTAGGCTATCCCAGGGCTCCCTGGCAGGGTTTCCTCTCCATGTCCTTGAATTCCCAGTTTTCTTGGGACAGAGACCCCTCCAAGGGTTTGGGCAGCACTGAGTGAAGGGGCAGCCCCATCTCAGGACAGATGAGAAACACCAGGCAGCAGCTTTGGCTCCAGGCTTGGGGATTCTGGTGTCCTACACTGCAGGACAGACCCTGAAGAGTCAGAAAATCACGATGGTTTGGGTTGGAAGGGACCTTACAGACCATCTTTCTCCAAGCCCCTGACATGGGCAGGGATGTCCCCTGAGTCAGCCTGGCAGCAGCACCTCCAGCATCTGTGGGCCAAGCCCTGGGGGCACCCTGTCCTGGGCTGCTGGGCTCTGGCCAGAAGTTCCTGGGCACCAGGAAAGCTCTGCTTCTACCTCCACTTCCACATCCACCTTCACAGGTCCTCTCCCCCACTCTTCATGCCCCAGCCAGCCCAAGCCCCTACTCCAGCACTGGCTGGAGACACCAAAGGGCTCCTTTGCCTCCTAAAGTCTTGCACTGCTGACTAAATTGGGCTGAATGTCTTCAAACAGTTACAAAATGGGTGACTTTGAGCAGCATCAAACCCAATCACTTTGCATAATGAGGAGGGCTAATTGCTCTTTGCTGTGTCTGACACTGCAGTGGGTCTCCAGTTCCCACACTCCAGGATGAGTTTGGCAACTTTGGATAAAAACTGCTACGCCCTTTCTAAATGAAGACAACACAGACATTTTAATAAGACAAACACTGGCAGGTACCTCTTGGAAGTGAAAAAACAACACATTAAAGCGAGGGCTACAGAGAGCAGCCACATCAGGCAGTGTTTGTGCAACAATCTGCACGGATTTGCTCCAACTCCACGTGAAAGAAACTCATAATGTTGCCTTTGTACAGGCATTTTTAATGGCATCTAAGAATAGCAGTGTTATAAATAATCTGTGAAAGGGAAACAAAAATACACCTTTGTTTTGGGTATTGTGAACAGTGCTTTTCTGACAATGCTAAAATAAATTCTTCTATTTTTTTAATCTAATGTCTGTATATAGAAGAGAATCCATTAAAAATGAAGAGTCAAGGTGCTTTTTATACACAATGTGTATGGTGCTATTCTTCATTTGAGCTGTTTGCATGAAAATAAAATATAATTTTCTACTGGGGGAAAAAAAAATTCCACCAGAAAGAACTTAACCAGTTCCAGAGATCTTTGCTGGGCATTCAGAAGCACATGGGACAGTTTGTAATGAAATATTTGGAAGGAAATCACCTCTGCACAGACTGGCAGTGGAGTGAGAACACACCTGGAATGCGTCACACACCACATCCAACTGCTGGATTGATGGGAAGCAGAAGAGGAGCACGGCAGGGCCAAAGCCCTGGCACAGGGTGCCCAGAGCAGCTGTGGCTGCCCCTGGATCCCTGGCAGTGTCCAAGACCAGGATGGATGGGGCCTGGAGCAGCCTGGGATAGTGGAAGGTGTCCCTGGCCATGGCAGGGGTGGCACTGGATGACCTTTAAGGTCCCTTCCAACCCAAACCATTCTGGGATGTTTCCATGGTTCTCTGAAACCAGGACAGGGAGAACCTCAGCCCAGCTCTGCCCTCTGTGCCAGGCTTAGTGCTCCATGAACAGCAGTGCCTGAGAGTGGGGCCACTTGTCCCCATCATCAGAGACATGCTGTGCCCTAACTCTGACAATGGGACAGGCAGATGTGGCTGCCTGCAAAGATTGGCCACCAGCAGTAGCACTGTTTTTTAGACAAAAATTCACTTTATTTACAGCCTCCCTCAGAAAACAGAGGAGAGGGAAGAAAGAAAGAGGGTGAGAGACTAAGAAAAAGTAAGAGGAGGAGAATGTACTCTCTGAGATCTTCTGCCTCTACATTGAGGGTCCCCAGGGAAAGGACCCCTCTTGCTTCCCAGATCTGTCTTGTTATCTACTCATCCATCCTGCCACGTATTCTGGGATAATTTCCAAGGGTCAAAATAAATGGCTGTGATTTATGCAATATAGGTCAGGACCTATTTAACAGCTTACAAAGGAGCCCCCCCTCCTCCCCATTCTCCCTCTGGCTCTTGGTGATGAGAAAATAGGTCACAGGCAGGCAGTGGGGGGGATTAATCATTTCTTCCGGCAACTGCTGGGAAAAATATTTTCAGTTCCATTTAATCATAAAGCTTTTTAATTAGTTAGTTTGCAATTTATAATGTATAGTTTATAAGCTCTTGTGGAGGGGGCAGATTCCTGGAAGGAGAAGTCTCCTGCTCCCCATCTCCCCTGTGCTGCACAGATGAAGTTCAGCCTGGCAGGGCCTGGCAGGTCCTGGGACCAACCTCCACATGGTCCTCAGGTCTCTGAGCAGCCACGGGTGGGATGGACACCCTGGCACAGTCCAGATGAAATTCCTCTGTCTGCCTGGACAGGGAGGTTATGGAAGGAGCAGGTTCCTCAGGGATGAAAGAGGCAGGGCTGCAGGACCCCTTCACGCTGACTCCATAGTGCAGCATGAACCCTCCATGGCAGCATGGGACACCTTCTCCCTGTACAACATCTGGGCTCAGGATGCTGAAGGAATGCCAAACTCACCTTTGGGGTAGATGCACCCATGGACAGCAGTCCAGAAAATCTCCAGGACTGGACACCCACTGAGTGTGTTCCAACCTCGGACTAGATGTTCCCTGTCATTCCCATTTCCTTCTGATGCCACAGTACACAAAAAGGAAAAAAATAGACCCCAGACCTTGGCTACCCTGCTCTCTCTGCAATGGGTCCACTTGCCACCAGTTCTGTGGAGGTGACAGGAGAAGCTCCTGAATGACCAGTGGATTTTCTACACTTGGGCCACTGGAACCATCACTGGACCCCAAGGATTGATGGCCACTGTCACCCACGTGACGAAATACAGTGAGAGAAGTCTCCTACTGAACAACCACTGTAATGCCCTTAAATAAGGTCTGCACCCCTCCTCTCCCCAAAAGCTGTGGGTGACCCCCGTGAAGGTCCCTCAGTACCTTCTCGTAGTACTGCAGCTCATAGTCCAGGATGACTCCATTGGGCTGGTCGGGCTGGGACCAGGACAGGGTGATGCTGTCCACGGTGCGGCTCACCTGGTGCATGATGGACACGGCAGAAGGGGCTGGAAGAGAGAGAGGGGGGACAGACAGTCAGACACCTGCACAGGTAGGACCCTCACCCTGGCAGGAGGTGGGCAGGAGGGTTATTGCTGTTTGGAGCTTTGGAATTCACCTCCTGCACTGGGAGAGCTGAGCAGAGGTCAGGAGATCCTGGATTTTGCTGTTTGTAGAGAGCGGTGAGGGGAGGAAAAATGGTTCTGCTGAATTGGTATGTAGAAAACATGTAGGACAGTGCCTCAAGCAGGAAAATGGCAAAACGAGTCCACATTGGAGCAGGCACAGCACTGTTCCACCACAAACAGCCCCACCAGCCCCATAGCATGCACTCCTCCCTGCCTGCCATGGGGAAATGGGTGGTTTTTACTTTTCCATTCGCACAGAGCAGCTTCCCAAGGCTCGGGCCGGCTGGGGCTGCACACTGCACATGCCAATCACAGGGAGGCGCATCCAGCGCTGAGCAGGCAGCACAAAGCTGACCTGACACGCTGACAATGGAGAGCAGCCCGGCCCGGCCCCGCTCCTCGCAGCGAGCACAAAGGGCCCTGCCGGCCGCACACACCCGGGCCGCCCCCACTGCCGGGACCCTCGGCCGGGAAAGCCGCCCCGGGAGCTGGGCTGGCAGCCCCACGGGCATGGACCGGAGCGGGGAGCTGGGCTGGCAGCCCCACGGGCAGGGACCGGAGCGGGGAGCTGGGCTGACAGCCCCACAGGAAGGGACCGGAGGGCGGGGAGCTGGGCTGGCAGGCCCACAGGGAAGGGACCGGAGCGGGGAGACCCTGGGACACCCTGAGCGGCCCTAGCCCGGCAGGCTGAGCCAGCAGCCCGGGCTGCCTCAGTCCTGCGGGGCAGGTAACTCCTCGGAGCCTGCAGCTTCTCCGGAGGGCAGCTCCCATCTCTGCTCTGTGAGCAGGGACAGCTCCCAGGCAACAGCTGGAGCTCTGTCAGGGGGGTTTAGGCTGGAGATTAGGGAAATGTTCTTCCCCCAGAGGGTGCAGGCACTGCCCAGGATCCCCAGGGAATGGGCACGGCCCCGAGGCTGCCAGAGCTCCAGAAGTGCTCAGACAAAGCTCTCAGAGATGCCCAGGTGGGGTTGTTGGGGTGTCTGTGCAGGGCCAGGAGTGGGACTCGATGATCCCTGTGGGCCCATTCCAAGTGGGGATATTGTCTGATTCCAGGTGCTGACAGCAGAGCAGCCAACACCCCCACTCCTGCTGCAGGGCTGACACCCACAGCTGCCTGTGTTGGCTCCTCTCCCCCATCCCAGAGCAGTGAGAGGAGCCCTCCCTGCGCCCAGCCTGCTGCTGGCACTGCCAGCACATCCACCTCAGTGCAGGGCTACCCCAGATCTCCCCTGGTGCCAGCCCAGCCCAGGACAGAGAGCTAGAGCTGCAGTCAGCGTTAGCCCTGGCACAGCTGCCAGCACAGGCTCACCACTGAGGCAGCTGCAGCGCACAGGAGAAGCCCCAGGGCTGGGAGAGGACTGGAGAGTGGTAGCATGGAAGTTTTCCCATCACTTGCATGCCAGGCCAAATGGATGCAGAGTGGTTTGCACTCAGATGGGCTTTTCCCAAGTCCAACCCTTACAATATTTCATGGAAGAACAGCTCATTTGGCAGCTCTGAGAAACAGCCTGGAGGGGCAGCACCCAGAGGAAGGCACCTCTCACCCATCTCTAGGCTGGCACCCCTTGGCATCAGGGGCAGTGACAGGAGCTGTGCCAGGTGGGGTTGCAGCGGCAGGACCACAGTGCTTGGACAAGCATGGCCCCGGCATGTTCCTGCACATCACAATAAATTACCACTGAGCAACTCCTCTCCAACACACCAACAAAGCCATTTTTCTGGTCCACCATCTGCCTCTTCAGTGCTGCTTTTCTGACTCAGCACTGCAGTTCCCAGGATGCTCAATGTCTGGGTGCCAAGGGGCTGGGTTTGGCTAACACAAGACCTGCACCACACTGCTGCACCATTTTCCTTCACCTGCCTGTGTTCCCCCACTCCTGAAGGAAGGTGTGATGTGGATTAGCCTCAGCAGTGTTGTTGAGCTCCAGCTTTGTCCAGGAGACTAAAACTAGAAGGACAGCAGAGAACTTCATTCCTGGAAGCCAGGCTGGATAGGGCTTGGAGCAACCTGGTCTGGTGGAAGGTGTCCCTGCCCATGGCAGGGGGTGGGACGAGATAATCTTTAAAGGCCCTTCCAACCCAAACCACGCCATGATTCCAACAGACCCTGAGGCCACTCCTTCCATCCACTTCTGCTTGAGCAAAGCCCCATTACCCACCAGTCTGAAACCCTCTGTGTTACCTCAGCCCTCCCCTCACTCCCTGGCACTGCTCCCCTCCCACCTTGACATCCCCGTCCCACTGCTTCAGGCCACATCTTTCCGAACTCCTGGAAAGAGTTTCTCACACTGGCATGAAGATAAAACACAGGTAATGTTTCTGGAGTCTGTCAGCTCTTGCCAGAGCTCACTTGCTTCCTTGTTGAAACAGATTCTGTAGGACATCTGCAATTTTCAAGACAAACATCTCTGTCTCTGGAGACCAGGCTCAGAAGGAAGATGTGACTGTGCTGTGGATGCCCTGTGGCAGGGATGGCACTGGACTGAGGGAAGCATACAGCCCACAGTGTCTGTGCCAGCTGCTCTGGGAACTGATCCCACATTTACACACTGGGCTTTTCCAGGACAGGGGCCATGTACAGCCAGAGCTGTCCCACCACAAAACCAGGATGTGGCAACATCCCATGATTCAGGCACAGGTTCAGTGGCCTTGCAGCTGGAGAAGCTCCTCAGCTCCAGGTTCCTCCTGGTGGGAGTGAGGTCTCTGGGATGTTCTTCTTCCAGTTCCATGCACTGCACCCCAGCCTGGGAGTACAGGACCTCTCCAAGGCATCTCCTGCCTCTCCTGAGGGAGATGTACCAGACAACAGCTACAGCAGGACGTGTGTGACTCATGTGCTGCTGGTACCTGGTGAACTTGCTCTTGTTTGGCTCAGCAAAAGACCTAAATGGATGAGGTGGGGCTCATCCAAGGAGCTTAATGAGGCAAATGTGCTGCATGGTGGGAGGAGGCAGGGGAGATGAATGACTACAGCAACCTCAGCTCCTTTCCTGCACTTGGGGCAAGGGAGGGGCTCTGGAAGAGCAGGAACCCCCCAGTGCATGTCCTCAGTAACTGCTGCTCTTATCACAGGCACCAGGGGAGTGCACAGCAATGAAACCACAGGAAGGCCTAGCTCAGAAGTGACCTCTGGAGGTTTCTGGTCCCACAGGCTGGCAGAGTAATTTCAAAGTCAGATCATTTTGCTCAGAACTGTGTCCAGATGAGACCTAGTGAATGTGATCCCCATGGATGGGGCTCCCACAGGCTCTGAGCAGCAGCCCCAGCTGCGTTGCTCTTAGGGGCAGAAACTTTCCCTCACATTCCACTGGGATTTTGCTGGTTGTTCCTTGTGGACGTTGCCACCGTTCTCCCCCTCGATGCCCCTCAGCCTCCTCCTCTCCAGGCTGATCGGACCCAGCTCTCAGCTGCCCTCACCTCTGATGCCCCAGCCCCAGCCTCAGGGTAACCTCCTTGTCCTGCTGGACCTGCTCCAGTTTGTCCATGAGTGTGATACTGGGAGTCCCAGAGGATGAAGGAGCCCAGGTGTGGCCCTGAGACTGCTGAGCAGATGGAAACAATCAATCCCTCTCCTGGACTTTTTGCTAACTCTGCAGTGCCACAAAACATGGTCCTTTGTCACACCCTTTATGCCAGGTGAGGGCCTGGGGTGCACAGAGAGCCTCCCAGGCCTGTGAATCAGGGATGGGCTGGCACTGGATGTATGAGCTTGAAACCAGTTTAGAGGAGCCAGCCAGACTCAGAGTAACTTTCCCAGGTCCAGTCAGCAGGAACAGCTTCAGCTGGATTCTGACACGATGCCCAGGCAGCTGACTGTGCCCTGTGACACACAGAGGAGATCAGATATGGAGAGTCCCCACTCTCAGAGCCTTGATCACCCTGTGGTGTCACCACGAAGGTGTGAACAGAGGTGGATTTATCCTGATAGGGTATCCAGGGATAGGTGTGTCCCAAAAGTGCAAAAACCAAACAGACCTTCCTGCATTCCACAGCAGATGGAAACACTGCTCCTGACTGAATCCCTTAAGCCTCAATGTTATCTGATTGCACAGATTTCACTGAATATTTGAGTTGGAAAGGATCCACAAAGATCACTGAGTCCATCTCTGAGGTGAATGGTCCATATGGGGATCAAACCCACACCCTTGGCATTATCAGCACAGGGCACTGAGGCAAACCCAAGCACTGCAGTCCTTGAAAGGCACTTTCTGCATCCTCTTGATCGGGGATGGCCTCAGATTCCTCACAGTGCAGTGCTGTGACTTCCTTGAATTGCTGGAGAAATAAACCACACCAAAACCACCACTGGAGTGTAAAACAAGCTTAATGAAAATCCACTAATGTACAAAGCCAACATGTCCCACACGGTGACCCTTCTGGGGCAGAGGCACGGGAGGGATGCCAGGGACACTTCCGTGGTCACCACCCTGAGCCCTGCATGGCCACACAACGCTGGTCACAGCCAGACCCCTGCCCAGGCTGGGCTGGGCATTTGGCAGATTATCTCAATGCAGGGAGCAGAGCAGACTCTGCGGCTGGGGCAGCTCTGCAGGATCAGTGTGGGGGTGCTGACAGCTCTGCAGCACACACAGGGCACTGCCTTGGGAAGGATGGGGTTCAGGAGGTCCCCCCATGCTCAGGTCTTGCCAGCAGAGCTGCATGGCCATCACCTCCCTGAAGGGATCACCCCTGAGCTTTGCCAGGGCTGGAATGGCAGAACACCATCTGTGTCCTGGGCTGGTCCCACAGCGTGGGCAGCAGGTCCAGGGAGGGGATTCTGCTCCTCTGCTCGGCTCTGGAGAGACCCCCCTGCAATTCTGCCTCCAGCCCTGGGGTCCCAGCACAGAAAGGACATGGAGGAGCTGGAGCAAGTCCAGAGGAGGCTATGGAGATGCTCCAAGGGCTGGAGCCCCTCTTCCCTGGAGCCAGGCTGGGAGAGCTGGGGATGCTCACCTGGAGAGGAGAAGGCTCCAGGGAGAGCTCAGAGCCCCTGGCAGGGCCTAAAGGGGCTCCAGGAGAGCTGGAGAGGGACTGGGGACAAGGGATGGAGGGACAGGACACAGGGAATGGCTCCCACTGCCAGAGGGCAGGGATGGATGGGATATTGGGAAGGAATTGTTCCCTGGGAGGGTGGGCAGGCCCTGGCACAGGGTGCCCAGAGCAGCTGTGGCTGCCCCTGGATCCCTGGCAGTGCCCAAGGCCGGGCTGGACGGGGCTTGGAGCACCCTGGGCTATGGAAGGTGTCCCTGGCCATGGCAGGGAATGGAATGGGATGGGCTTTAAGGTCCCTTCCAACCCAAATCGTTCTGGGATTTGAAGACACCTCAAGACACTGTCCTTTCAAACCAGGCTGGCTCAATGTCACAAGGTGGACATAGCCAGGTCTCAAATTCCACTTCACACCATATTTTCCATGAAGGCATCCTTAAGGAACAACTGGGATCTGCTTGACTGACTGTCTCCCAGGAAGGCTCAGGTACCCACTGGGGAGGAAATGTGTGGTCCCAGTGGGGATTGGCAAGGGAAGCACCAAAGCCACCAGGCTGGTTCTGACCTCCCCAGAATGAGTGTAGCAGCTTCAGCCTCACAGAGGCCAATGCTTCTGGTACCACAAGGTGGGTCTAGCCCGTGTCAGGGCAGGGCTGACATATCCTGATGCTCTCATCTAACAAGGAAATGCATCCTGTGCTCTTGGCTTGGTCCCAGAGCCACGGTGTGGAGTCAGTACCAGCAGGACAGACACAGCCCAGGCTGTGCTGCTCTGGCCTCTCCCATTCATTATTCATGTCTAGGTGAAGCAGCTGGACTAGATGATCATTGTAGGTCTTTCTATCTGAAATATTCTATATTCCATTCCATTCCACAGACTGTGCTGAGGAAAGGGATGACCCAAGAGGCTCAGGTGCCTCCACACGGAGCAGAGAAGAGCTGTGAAGGCTGACAGGACTGAGCCCTCCTCTTCCACTGCCCCCTTCAGTTCCCCAGAGCACCAAATCCCAGGAATGATACTGAGATGGGACTCCCAGAGCTTCTGGTCCACCACCACACCAAGGAAGGGAAACTGTATTAGGCGAATCTTAAAACCTCCAAGGATGGGGCTTCCCTCAGTAGCCCCTCTGTATCAGCACCCCTTAGCCTTTCTGATTAGCTCTAGATAAAATCCCAATTTTTGGTCATAAAACACATGCTTTCTCTGCCACATCCCTGTAAACGAGCCCCACATGTCCTGCCTCTCAGGCACTGTGTCTGGGGCACATCCAGAATTTAAAACATGTCTTCTAAAGGAAAAAAAAGAGATCAGAAGCGATGGTCTGGGCCCTGATTATGAAGCTGAAGCCACTTTTATGAAAGAGCTTCTTTTGGTTTGTTTTTTTTTTGAAAGAGCTTTTGCTAAAGATCCCATCCAGGCACATCTCTCTTTACAGCTTTATATCTTTGACGGAAAGCATGTCCAGGCTTCCCAGTGGCAGAGCTGCTCTCTGAGGATGCTGTGACATGAGGACAACACCTCCCTGGGCATGGAACCAGGGAGCTCCATGGCTCCAGAGCAGTACCTCAAGGCTACCTCAGCAGCCTGTGCTAAGGGAAACCAAACCCCAGGTGGCACAGATCCATCACACAAAGGCAGCTTAACCTGCACTGATCCTCCACAAGAGGCTTTGGGCTCTGTAAGTAAGGATTTGCCTGATCTCCTGCAGGGACAAAGGGGGGTGTTGGTTGCACCATGAAGCCTCAGGCTTGGCATAGCCAGAATCTGACTTTCATACAAATATTTGCTTCTTTGGGACTTGCTGGAAATGATGAAAAGTATTAAGGGAAAGAAGGAAATGGAAGAAAGTAGGAAGGAACAAAATGTGAGTTTTCCAGGAGAAACAATCACTTTTTAATCACAGGAAAAGCTGTAGAAGGTCACACCAAACCCAGGGCAGCACGATGAGACAGCGCAAGAGCAGAGCAATTTAGCAGAGAATTGGGAAAAGCTCCATAACACCCAGGTCTGAACATCTGCACAAACCCAGGCAGAGCTAGAAATAGCTGAAACACTTGTGTTTGGCCCCCTGAGTGTGCTACAGACACACCCCCTGCTTCCTTTGAGGACTTCAGATGTGCTGAGCCCACCATGCCCCTGGGGAGGTTTCCCTCAGGCTGTCTTTGAAAATGTACCTTTTATTTTCAGGTTAAAATTTATGGACCTCAGTTTCCAACTGCAGGAACTTTTCTGGGTTTTGTAACTAAATGGAGGAGGAGTCTAGAAAAAGAATATCGTTATGATGGACAAGCTGAAAGATAGTGAAAATATTTCCTTTTTGTCCATGGAGTGTTGGAACTGGAAGATCTTTAAGGTCCCTTGCAGCACAAATCAGCCAATGATTCTGTGATTCCCTTCTGTTTTCCAAGGAGTTTCCTGAGCACTTCACACATTTATCAGCCTGATTACTCCCTCCTCTACCTTTTCTAATTTTTTGTTAATCTCCTTTCCAAACATAAACCTCAAAACTGAGTTCAGTACCCGGGATCCATCTCCTTGCTGAGGTTTGATATTCCTCTGAGTGTGTCCAAGGTGACACTTCCCTGCCTCAGCTCAGCCCTGCAGAGCTGCTCTTCCCTCTCTCCTGGGCACTTCCACTGGGTATTTTTGGCTGTGCCCTCCAGCTCAGGGAGGGGAGGAGGCTGTTCCTGCATTTCCTATCATTCCAGTTCTGCTGGGAGTGGGGTGAAAGATCCTCGATGCATCCAAAGTTCATGTAATTGGTAAAACTCTCTCTAAAGCTCAGGGAAATTCATTAGGAGAAAGCTGACAAAGAGCAGCAGGAGGGCATCACACAATGAAGAATTGTTTTGGGGCAATGAGAAAGAAATAGGCCCATTTTCCTCCTTGCTTCTATGTCTCTGAGTTGATTTGAGGGTTCTTAGGCAGCTCACGTGTTTGTCTCTCTAAGCCATCCCCACAACATCACAACTCTGAGCAGTTCCAGGAGCCCCAGGACTCTCCTAGAACATCTTCCTCTTTTATTCAACAAGAGCTTCCATCTGGGAGCTGTTCCTTTCTCCCAGCCCTGCTTTTTCAACATCCTGAGCTCACGTCCCTCCTATCCCACCTCTATCTGCCTCACCCTTGGAAGAGTCTAAGGCCAGGTTGGACAGGGCTTGGAGCAGCCTGGGATAGTGGAAGGTGTCCCTGCCCATGGGAGGGGGTGGAATAAAATGATCTTCAAGGTCCCTTTCAACCCAACCCAGTCTGGGATTCTGTGATTTTATGATTCAGTGTATTCTGGTTCATCCCATCCCAAAGGACCCATCAGGGCATGCTTGTCTAATTTGATAGCAGAGGCCAATTTTCTGTGTCAGGTCCTGACTCTTGGGCCACCACCACTGCCAGTGTTTTTTAGGAAGTCTGGCTCCCAATAAACCAAGCCCTCATCCAGCTACACAAATGTCCATGGCACTCCAGGGCCACTTTGCAGCCTTGGTGCTGCTGTGACCTGGAAGGTCACAGTGTGCAGGCTGGGAAGCTGGACCACTGCTGTAAAGGGAATAAAGTGGGAAAAGACCCTGCCACCTGCCAGGGCAGCACTGCAGGGAGCAGCCCAGGGGCTCAGACTCTGCTGGCAGCATCTTCTGGGAGTGTCTGGTGGGACTGTGTGGCTCCAGCCTGCTGGGGGGACATGAGGATCTTTCCACAGCTTCTCTTTCATCATCTTTAGACCCATTTGAAAGGCTGGCATGCAATCTTCCTCCCAGTCTGCAGCCAGCGCCCCTCACCTGCCAGTCCCAAGGCTGAGCCCCTACTCCTGGCTAGTGGGGCAGCGCTGTCGAGATCCTGGTAAAATCAAAGCATCCATTCCTCTGCTGGCTTAGCTGGGAGAATCAGGTTACAGGCAGCAAACCCCCTATCTCTGATCACTTTAATTCCACTAACCCATGTCATGTCAGACAGAGTCAACATTTGCTCTGGAAAACACTCACGACTCAGAGAGAGCAAAGCCAGCCCAGCCTGTGGCCTCTCCCTGGCAACACTTTGAAATCACCCAGGGGAAAAGGCGAGGTGAACAGCTGGGAGCTTTCCAGCATCTCCTCGGAGCCCTCCTGACAGATCTCGGTCCCTGGAGTGTCAGGTTACTGGACGGGGGGAACTGCTTTTATTATAGGAAGGTCAGCAGGGAATTCTGGCATTTTCAATTACCCCGCGCAGCAGCGGCTGTGATCGGGGTCAGGATTAACTGCCTGACCCGCGGCTGAAGACAGAGTGGCAGGGAAATGCACCATGATGCTGCAAGGCACCAGCCAGTCCAGAGGCCACGGTACAGGGCAGAGAATGGGGAGATGTGGGGGAGAAGGCTCTGTCAGGGCAGAATTTCTGTCAGAGCATCTGGCAGGGGATGCCTGTGACTGCCCTGCCACTGTGCGAAGGGGGAGACTCAGAAAGCCTTGGGGGAAGGGGGCAAGCTTCCCTCTCACTGCCTTCACCCAGGGACTCAGTCTGAGTGGGAGGCCCAGGCAGCTCCAACATGTGGGGAGCAGGATTCCCTGTGGGTCCAGAGCAGGGCATTCCCCAGGACAGCGTTCCCACACCCTGTGCAGTGAGGCTGGAGGTGAAGCTCTGCAGCAGCCAGGACAGTGCTGTGATCAGTCACAGAGCAAGGGCTGTCCCGACCTTCAATCCACAGGGCTTGGGGATCCAGGCTCCAGCAGTCTGGAAAACTGTGTTTGAAGTGGCAGGAGCACACAGGGCCTCTGTGCAAGGCTTCAGGCAGGTGGAGCAGGCACAGGGGTGGGGGTGAGCGCTGTTTCTCCCGCATGGGCAGAGGGGACAGACAGGACAACTGACCCCACATTCCCAGAGACCTGGATGTCTCTCACCACTGTCTCACCTGCAGGACACCTCATCCAAAGCAGCTCTCCCTCCTTGCCCCACGGCACCCCAGTCCCACACAGTCCCCAGGAGGTGGGACAGTACAGACTGTCACTGTACAATGGTCCAACTGTCCCCACTCCAGGTGCCACAAGTGACCCCAAGGACCCTGTTTTTTGTGCTCCTGTTCAGCTCAGAGTCCAAACACATCCAGGTATTGAACTGAAAATCGGTTTCTCTGGTTAAAACCTCCCTCATTTTTTGCTTTTCTGGGTAAAACTCCCTCTGGCCATTTAAGCATCACAGGCTTTCACACCATGGGCCCTCCTGGAGAATGCATTTGAACTCAGATGCCTTCCTCCAGCACAAGCACTGAATGCACCACAGTGAGGAATACCTGGATGAGGAAGGGAAGAAGGGAGGATTCTTCACCCGCCCTCCATGGTGGCCCTGGTGACCCTGCTTTGCATGGGAGATTAGGCTGGAGACCTCCAGAAGCCCCTCCACCAGCACTTGTGTGTCTGTGGCTCTCCTGCTGAAAGGGTTCATTATTCCTTGGACTATTACAACACTTCTCCCCCCAATTCCTTTCCCAGTTCTGCCCCTGTAATGCCATGTTCAGGAGCCACACACCTTTGGAGCCAATTCTCTCCAGCAGAAGCGGAGGAAAGCAAGGAATGGCAGCACTGGGGCTCTTTAATAAGCAACATTTGCCCTTAAAGGAGTAAAAATTCTCAGGTCTGGGATATTCCTGGACTTGCTGGAGCTCTGGAAAATTGGTGTTTCACAGTGTGTGAGGTTTTTGTTCCGAGGTTCTTGGCAAGGTGGCCCCATCAGAGTGGTACCCACACTGTGTCAAGTGTCTGGAAAACTTCCCAGTGGGCCCAGCCTGCAGCTCCTTGAGTCTGTAACTACAAACGCTGGAAAATCTTAAAAACATGGCAAAGCAGCCCAAAGCTGGTCCTGGCTGCAGCCCCACTTAAATCAAGGCAGGCTTTGGTGTAGATTACAGCCTTTAAAGCAGTTGCTAATGCCACAAGCCCAGCGACTTGGCCCAGGCAGCCGAGGGTTTGGCTGTGTTTGAGCTCTTTGTTCAGTGGGGTTTGCAGTCCCATTTGCATGTGTCACCCGGCCTGCAGGGCTTTGTTCCCACACAGAGGAGCTGCTCCAGAGGCTCCTGGCACCCCCCACACTGCTGCCAGAGCTGCTTTGGGGTCACAAGGTGCCAAGGGTGTCCCCACCTCCTGGACCCCTCTGCACATGGAAAACTCATCTGCTCCAGATCATGGCATGTCCCCAGCAAATGGCTGCAGGGAAGCAGGAACACAGAGGGAGCCAGACCCCCCCACCTCCAACCTGCCCCCAGATTTTCCATAAAAATATACTTTCCCAAAAAGTGCCAATTAATTGCTGTCATTAATTGCTGTCATTAATTGCATTAATTGCAATGATAACTGCCCTTAGGAACAACCTGACTTCAAAATTTCAAACACAGAAAGCTTAGAGCTATAGTCCTTGAAAGAGTGATGTCTGCTGCAGAGCATCCACGGAATCACAGAATGGTTCCGGTTGGAAAGGACCTTTCCACCCCTGCCATGGGCAGGGCCACCTTCCATAGCCCAGGCTGCTCCCAGCCCTGTCCAGCCTGGCCTTGGGCACTGCCAGGGATCCAGGGGCAGCCACAGCTGCTCTGGGCACCCTGTGCCAGGGCCTCACCAGCCTCACAGCCAGGAATCCCTGCCCAATATCCCATCCATCCCTGCCGTCTGGCAGTGGGAGCCATTCCCTGTGTCCTGTCCCTCCATCCCTTGTCCCCAGTCCCTCTCCTGCTCTCCTGGGTCCCCTTTAGGCCCCAGAAGGGGCTCTGAGGTCTCCCTGGAGCCTTCTCTTCTCAAGGTGACCCCCCCCAGCTCTCCCAGCCTGGCTCTGGAGGGGGGCTCCACCCCTTGGAGCATCACTAAGTCTTGCTAATTTGTGACTGAACCTTTTCCCTTGGTCTCTTGCTTGGCGAACTCCACCAGGTTCCCTGCGTAGGGGAAAGTTTTGGAAATCCCATTTTCTCTTGGGAAGAGCATTCCCTGCCCAGCCCCAGAGATGCAGCTGCCTCCTGCACTCCTGCCAGGGCAGGGATGGCCATGGACCAGCCTGTGGAGGGCCAGGCACTGTGAGCATCTTCCTACTTGCACAGGGGCACACAGAGACTTATCCCTTCCCACAGGGACCCTAAAAAAGACTGAAGGACACCCAGCCAGGAAGCTGCAGTAACCCCTTTGGAAGAACTGCCAGCCTCCCCACCTGCCCCAGGGCACTGCCCCAGGGCTGTGTTTGCCAAGGGCAGCAGGAGACATAAATCAGCCATCTGGAACACAGGAGGAAAAGGAGAGCCCTGGAGCCTTCCCATCAGCTCCCAGCACAGAGCAGGGATGGTGGCACACTGAGGGAGCCCCTGATTTAGCAGAAGGGACTTTCCACCTCATCCATCATGGACAGACTGTTGTTTCTGACCAAAGTCAGATCCAGATGCACTGGAATAGGTTTCTGAAGGCCCAGGCAGGTGTGGAAAAACGATCCTCAAACTCATGGTGTAATTTGTGCAACAGGGAAGCCTGGGAGTCAGCAGGAGGAGGAGCCCACAGAGATGGTGGCGGGCAGGGAAGGGCATCTGCTCGGGAAGCTCCAGCAGTGCAGCCCATCCCCTGCTCTGCCAACATCCCCCAACTGCCCACCACAGGAGAGGGAAGAGGCTCCTGAGGAGCCAGCAGCTGACAAAGCTCCTGCCATCTGCTGCTGATGGTCTCCAGTGGCAGAGGAGAAGGGATTTGGGCATGGCAGGATCCCTCCTGGGCACTCGCTGCCAGCTGCTGCAGGCTGGGGGGATGCAGTGAAGGCAACAGGCTGGGGCAGCAAGAGAGGGGAGGAGGGCAGCAAAAGCAAAGCCACATCATGTTTTGGTGGCCATCAGGGTGAAGATGGGAGCTGTGGGTCAATGGAGGAGGGAGAGAAGATAGATGACAGAACCAGGATGGTGACACGGCTCCATGGAAGGCAAGGTCTGGATCTTAACAGGGTAAGAGAAGCAGCCGTGAGGATGTCAAGGTTTCAGGAGGTTTGGAGCATGGGAGCAGGCTGAATTGTCACAGAAACACATCCAGGGAAGTCTCCAAATATGAAACCTGGATTTAAGTGACCTCAGGACAGCAGCCCAGCAGATCCTCCAGCTTGCTGTGTCACACAGAGAAACAGGCTTTGTCCTGGCTCCTCCATGTGTGAGATGGCCCAAAGCTCAGGAAATTTCTGCTTTTCCCTCTTTTGTGTCAGTTTTCTGCACAAGAAGTACCCTACCAGGTCTTGAAACATCAAGAAGTATGAAAGTGCTTCTCATGGACCTCAGTCACCCCAGCTCAGCTGATGCTTCCCCACTCAGGTCATTGTGGTCTCCCATTTCTGCAGTTCCTGGACAGACTTCACAGAACCACTTCCAGCTTGCAGATCCCCAAATCAAATGTTTTACTGGTGTCCTGACAGACAGTCTCCTGTATTTCCTTAGAAAATCAGTGATTTCATTGGGAAAAAGGCAGTGATCTACATAGGCTCATGTACAAGGACGTAATGTGCTGCCTGTCTCTTGATGGCTCAAGACTAATTCTCTTCCTGAAAGGTGTTTTAGGTAAAGCCAGGACTGAATTGGAGGAAAATCCCCATCCCTAGAAGTGCTCCAGGCCAGGCTGGACAGAGCTTGGAGCAGCCTGGTCTAGTGGAAGATGTCCCTGCCCATGAGAGGGGGTAGAATGAGCTGATCTTTAAGGTCCCTCCAGCACAAACCAGATTCTGGGATCTGAACTGGTATTCAGGCTGATCTAAAACATCTCTGGGCTAGAACCTTTGAAACTTAGTTGAATGAAGAGCAGTGGGCATAAATCATAGCTTGGGAGGGTCAGGTTGGCCATCAGAAGTTCCCTCCCTAGGAGGGTGGTGCAGATGTGGGACAAGTCAGTGGGACATGGGGAGAGCTCTGCTTTTGGAGATAACCAACAACTGTCTACCCAAAGCCATGACTTTGCTTATGTACTGCTGGCATCAGCCCTGCTGTAAGTGGGAAGTTGGATCAGGAACCTGAGATACTCAAATGTTACAACTTCCTGCCTTTTATCCTGGAAGAAACAGGAAAATGGAGTGTCAAAATCTTGTTGAAGTTCAAGGCCAGCTTGGATGGGGCTTGGAGCAACCTGTGCTAGTGGAAGGTGGCCCTGCCCATGGCAGGGGGTGGGACTGGGTAATCTTTAAAGTCCCTTCCAACCCAAACCATTCTGGGATTCTATTATAAACAAATACTCAGAGCTTTGAAGCTCTGGAAAGCTCATTCCAGCCCTTTGAGGTAATTTCTGCACTTTCCCAGGTTCTGGTTTCACAGACACTAACTCTTGGCTGCAGCAGGGCTCAGCTGAGCAGCACGAGAGAGAACAGGAGGAGCCACTGCTCCTGCTCGTGTCCGGAGCAGCACGGGCTCTCCTGTGCCTCCCTCACAAGCAGGGAGCCACACACATCCTCTGACACACAGTGAAAGTGAGAAGATAAAAGCAAGGCTCCCTGTGCCCCAGGCAGTACAAGTCTCCTGTCCCTGTCTAGCCAGCAGCATCACTAATGTGACAAGCAAGCAGCAGGCTGGGATGGCTGGTGAGAAGGTCTGGTCCTGCCCAGCTCATCCCTTCACCTCCCCTGCTCCCTGACCTCTCCCTGCCCCTGCTGCCTCTGCCAGCAGAGCTCCAGGGCCATGGCTGCAAGGGAATTGTTTTGCTTGAAGGTGAGGGGAAAAACCCCTTCCCCCCTCTTGCCTGTGCTCCATCGCTCATGGATGAACTCCTCAAGGTTTGTAGCAGAATCAGGCTGGGCTCAGTCCAGAGCTAGGAGACCCCAGCAGAGCAGGGCCATGGCCCATGTCCTCACTTTGGACTGTGGCCACCCGTCCTTAAGCTCAGGGGCTCCTCCAAGGCCTGTGGGGACAGCACTCCCCAAAAGACCCTACGTGGCTGGGACACAGCCTGGGCTGTGCCAGGCACTGACATTCAAACCCTACTGATGCCTGGCATGCACCTGGGACAGAGCTGTGAGCTGCACATCTTCCTGGCCAAGAGACCTAGAGAATCATGGAAGGTTGGAGAAAACCTCCAAGATCATCAAGTCCAACTTTTGACTGAATGCCACTTTGTCCACTAAGCCATATCACCATGTTGTGACATACTGCTGGAAAATGCCACCCAGAATAATAATGCAAATAATCATAACAACTTTTCTGGATCTACAGAGGGGCAGAAATCATCCTGATGGGTTTATCAGGACAGTGGATTGGTTTCCTTCACCACACACTCCTTGTATTCCCTCTGTAAGGGCCCTTTATGGCTCTCTGTGGCTTTGTTTGCAGCCAAGAGCCTCTGACATCAGCACTAATCCTCCCTCCTTATCCCCTGTGACAAGAGCTGCTCACAAAAGGGACACATTCCCAAGAGCCTGGATGCTCTCTTACCCCCACCACTGGGAGGTCTTGAATTTGTCTCTGGATACTCCAGAGCCCAAGGCTTCTTCCTCCCTCCTCAGGTCACAGAAGCCAGTTACCAAGAAGTGCCTTTCCCATTGCTATTAACTCATCCCTGACCATGGAGCCCTTTCCTTCAGCTTTCCCAGGGCACTCAGCCTGTCCACGGTGTGGACAGAGCCTGTCAATCCTCACAGCACCAAGACTCTCCCCACTCCCCAGCAGTCCCCAAAGAAAGGCCACAAATTAGTAGTCAGGGGCTGCCAGCAAGAGCTGGTGCCTGGCAAGGCTCTCAATTAGTCAAGTGTTGTTATCCAGAGCCCTGGGCTCAGCTCCTTGACCCCTTGGCATGCTGGCACGGCTCTCAGCCACCCTCTTGGCACAGATCATCTGTTGAGGAATGGCTGGGAAAGGACTTTTGGTGGCACCCAGGCTCTGTCACGGTCCCTGCAGACAGGACTGTGGCACATGGACAGTCCTGGATTTCACTCCTGAAGGGATGCTGGGCTTTGGGGGAGAGGTACTGCTCGCCTGCAGGGTGCGAGAAGCAGCAGTGCAGGTGAGCTGCAGATGCACGGTGTGGAGCTGGAGGCTGAGGAGAGCCTGCTGAGAAGAGCAGAGAGAAAACCCAGCCTGGGCTCAGAGGTGACAGAAGGCATTGCCCAGGAAGGCAGGAGGATCATGTTTATGGGGATCCAGTTTGCTGGAAGGAGTCATGGCCATGGGATGATGGCTACCCAACCATCACCCAGCATGTGCCACTCACCTGGCCACACTCAGGACCTTCTTTCCCTCTGGCTGCCCTAGAGGGGTTGTTTTCTTACTCTCACAGGAGATTTCTCCTGGGATCCCAGAATGGTTTGGATTGCAAGGGATATAAAAGCTCATCATCCATTGCCATGGACTGGGACAGCTTCTACTATCCCAGGGTGCTCCAAGCCACATCCAACTTGGTTTTGGGCAATTCCAGGGATGGGACAGCTACAGCTTCTCTGGGCAACCTGTGCCAGGGCCTCCTCACCCTCCCAGGGAAGAATTCCTTCCCAATATTCCATCTAACCCTGTCCTCTGGCAGTGGGGAGCCATCCCCCCTTGTCCTGGCACTCCATGCCCTTATACAATGTGGGTGCTGAAGAACTGGTGACACCCAAAGGTTTTGGATGCTGCTGGTGATGGGGCATCTCTCCTCAGTCCTGCAGCACAGGGAGTCCCCAGCACACACCCTGTGTCCCTTGGGGCACCAGGGGGATTTTCTTTGCTTCCTGCAGGGCTGCAGGACCCCGAGGGGTGGTGGGCACTTTGTTTTGTCCAGCTGTGGCAGGAGCACAACCCCATCACACATTCAACAATGGAGCCCCAGCTGGCTCCTCTATCCAGAGCCAAGGCAGAGGGAGGCTCATCCTCCCTCTGCTCCCTCTCCTCTCCCCCAGCACTCCCCATTCTCCTGTCCCAGCTCTGCCTTTGTGTCTGCAGCTTCTGTTACCAACTGCTAATGATCTACATCAAGGCTGCCAGGCAGTGCCGGTGCGAGTATAAGCAGAAGAATCCAGAGCCTCTAATTACAGAGGAATTAGCAAGCAGACAGTTAGTGTTTAGTGCTAATGAATAGATACATTAAGAGAGACATCACACAGGCTGAGAAGTGTGAGCCCTGATAATAAAGGAGTGTCAAACCAGGAAAACACAAGGAGGAGGATGCAGGGGACTGAAAAGGATTTGCCTTCGACTCAGCTCGCTGGTTTTGCTGAGGTGGGAGCAGCCACGGGTGATACATGAAGATTTAAGCACAGCGGAGAAATGCAAGTATGAAATATGAGCATCAAATCATTAATCCATAGTACAGGACCACAGCTCCAGGCAGCATTACAGCCACCCCATCTCCATCAGGTAAAGGAAGCTGATCACCCAGACCAATTCCCCTCTCCTCCTTGGGCAGCCATGTCTCTGCTTGGAGCCAAACCATGGCTCAGCCTGTGTCAGACCTGCCTCCAGGGCTTCAAAAACACCCTGGCCCCACTCCCGAGCTAACTCCAGATCAAAGGGCACCATAAGAATTCCCCCAGGCATTTCTGCAGGTTCCCTCTGCCCTCATGCTCTGGAAGTGATGCCCACCTGCCCTACTCCTGTTTTACCCCACCCACCACCCCTGGCAGCCAGGACACACCATGGCCTCCAGGTGATTCACCCATGGCTGCCAAATTCAGCCCTGGGGTCAGCTAGTGTCCAGGGCACTTCAGAGGGACCAGAATCTCTCCTGCTCCCCAGCAGGGCTGTGCCTCACTGGCATCCTTCCACCTCAATCCCATTCAGCCAAGCCCCAGCCCCAGCTCCAGATGGCTTCCAGGTGGGCTGGGAAGGCAGCCCCTGGCCGCAGCTCAGTGGGGCTCCCTGCCACCAGCACCGCTGCCAGGGGGCTGCTGGGGACCCTCCTGGGAGCAGCACTACCAGCCACTCTGACCACCCCTCCCCCAGCAAACCCACCCTGCACAGAGCTGGAGACCCCCACTGAAACCCTCCCAGCTCTGTGCTTCAGCTGCTTCACCAGGTGACTCTGCAGTGGCACAGGAACTGGAGCAGATTCCCAGACTGTTATCCCAAATATTCATCTCCCAGCCCCTCTCCTGTGCATCTCTCCTTTGCTTTCTCAGTCTGTCTTGGCTCTCTCTACAGTCCAAGCAGGGACTGCAGCTCCCATCAAAATGCTGGAGCCACCTCACCTTCCCTCCCCAGGAACCAGGAGTTTGTCTGCAACACTCTGATGGTTCCTGCAATGATGCTTGGAGGCAACAGCCTCAGGCCCAGCCACACCCAGTGCTGGAGAGTGATGCTGTGACACCAGGGGACAGTGCCACCAGCTGTTCTGCTGCCATGATGGGGAGGCAGCTCTGCCTTGGGGCATGCTCCAGCTTTTCACTGAAATAAGGGATATTTTGACACCCAGGGCTTGGGATTCACTCAGGAATTGCCAGGCACTCATCACCACCAACATTATGGAATAAGCAACACCTCACCCCACTCTTGTCCCCTTCCAGCCCACAGGGGCTCAGCCAGCACTGCCCAGGGACACTGCCCACCCCTGATGCCCCAGGTTTTGGCTTTTATATTTTTCAGATTCTATTCTGCTTTAGTGTGTGAGTCTGGGCTTCATATTAGTTGATGGTGAGCTCTCATCACAGAATAGGTAGGTAAAACAATTCCTGCTCTAGCTGGGGACCAAGGACAAATGATCCAAATCTCAGGTGCAAGAGCATAAACAATGTGGGCTGAAGAGAGAAAAGAAGGATGGGACTTCATGGGCTAATGGACCAAAATATATAAAAGTGTGTGAGATCCTATGACCGGTCATCCATTTTTGTGGCCACTTTGGGTTGTGCTGCCCAAGGTGGATCTATTTGAGGCCTCTTAATAAATCCCTACTTTATTCTTTAGCTCTGTCTAGTCTCTGTTCTAGCTCAGCCTTCACAGGGCACCCCCCAGCCCACCCCACCCCAGAGTAGGTGCTCTGAGGGAGGGGGATCGAGCCTTACCGGCCTGGTTGGTGGTGATGTTCACAGAGGCGAACTGCGGGGAGAAGGGGCTCTGGTCGGTGACGCCGTTGACGGCCTGGATCTCGAAGGTGTACTGGGTGTGGGCCAGCAGGTCGCTGATGTAGATGCGGGGCTCGGTGAGGCCCAGCTGGCGCGGGGCGAACTGCACGTTGTCCCCGCAGCGCGTGCAGGCCCCGCGCCCGGCCCCGCAGCTCTTGCAGATGATGTTGTACACCAGGTCCTCGCGGCCCCCCGAGTCCCGCGGGGGGCTCCACTCCAGCATCAGCGACGTCTCGTTCACGCTGGAGATCACGGCCTGCGGGGCGGACGGGATGGCTGCAAAGGGAGCAGACAGGAAAGTGTGAGCAGCTGCACCCCTCCTCCTCCCCATCCCTGGGCAGGACTCTGCGTGAGCCCAGCCCACAGGGGCTTCCAGCCCACAGGGGCTCAGCCAGCACTGCCCAGGGACACTGCCCACCCCTGATGCCTCAGATTTCAGCTTTTATATTTTTCAGATTCTATTCTGCTTTAGTGTGTAAGTCTGGGCTTCATATTAGGGGATGGTGAGCTCTCTCCACAGAATAGGTAGATAAAACAATTCCTTCTCTAGCTGGGGACTAAGCACAAATGATTCAGATCTCAGGCCCAAGAGCATAAACAATATGGACAAAAGAGTGAAAACAAGAAGGATGGGACTTTATGGGCTAAAGCTGTAATTGGACAATTAGCTCCAATCTGCAAATGGACCAAAATTTATAAAAGTGTGAGACCTATCATCCATTTTTGCGGCCATTTTGGGTCATGCTGCCCAAGGTGGATCTATTTGAGGCCTCTTAATAAATCCCTACTTCTCTTGGTGTCAGGGATGTGTGCAGCAAGCTGGACATCAAAGCAAAGAGTGGAAATGAAACCAGTCCTCTTAGCCCAGGCTAATTTGATTGTATGAAAGTCCTGGCAAAATTTACCAGTTAGTTTGTGTAGTGTCCCCCAAACCCCACTGGGACAGACACCTTTGTCAAGCATCCCTCGGTGCTTTGACTGAGTGCTATCTCTGTTCCCCACCACATGGCTCCCCCCCAGTTGCCCAGCCCCACATACTGGTGCACGGCATGTCCACGGGGTCGGCGTCTGCCCGGTAATATCCATTCCGGCACACGCAGTTTGTGGCCCCTTCTGAGGTTGTCCGGCTGTTGATGGGGCAGTGGACACACCCCTCATCCCCCTGGCTGGCCTTGAATGTTCCTGAGGGGCAGCCTGGAAGAGAAGAGAGCAGTGGTGAGCAGTGAGAAGGGGGCTGGGGAGATGCCTGGAGCTGCCCAAACCATCCCTGGGGCTCTGCAGAGTCCAAAGGAAATCCTGACAACTGCAGGTGGGCACCATAGAGAAGGAGCAGATGGTGGGAAGGCCCTGAGGAGGCACCTGCAGAGATGGGTCCCCACATAGACACCTCTGTCCCTGTTTCCCAACCACGAGTGCAGAACAGGGATTGTAGGAGTGCAGAGGGAATTTTTAGCCACTGCCACATAAGATGTCAGTGGCTGTACCAGGTCAGACCATGGACACCAGAATCCTCCCCCCAACAACGACTGCCAGGGGGGTTTAGGTTGGATATCAGGAAAAGGTTCATCCCCCAGAGGGTGCAGGCACTGCCCAGGCTCCCCAGGGAATGGGCACAGCCCTGAGCTGCCAGAGCTCCAGGAGCACTGGGACACTGCTCCAGGGACACACAGGGTGGGATTGTTGGGGTGTCTGAGCAGGGTCAAGGGTTGGATTTGATCCCTGTGTGTCTCTTCCAAGTGAGGATATTCCATGATTCCATGACCACCCAAGGAGCAGGGAATGAACCAGGTGCACGTTGCCCACAACACTTCCCCACTCCCTTCTGAGATGCAGCTCCTTGCACTCAATACCCCACGTGGGTGTTTCTCCACGTTACCCACTCTGTTTTTTATTCCCTGCAAATGTCCTGCACCTGTTTCACCCCTGAAGAGCCCTGTGCTGTAACCACATGCTGCAGGAAGAAACTGCTGCTGTCTGCTTTGAAGCCAAGCTGCCATTCTTGATGCCATCCCACATTTCCATTGCTGATGGACACACAATCACCTCTGCCTTGTCCACAATCTCTAGAGCTGTCCAAATCTCTGTCATGCCCCACACTGCATAACAACATTCACTGTTTTATTCTCTTCTTTTTTCAGCAATGCCCACATTATTTTTTAACCACTGACTGTGAAAGCCCCAAGATCTGAGTTGTGAGGGACATTGGGCCAGCTCCCAGCTCATCTCTGTGCAGGTGTGCATGAATTGGTCTATCAAAGATGCCCCATTGCAGATGTTCTTTAAGGCACCTCCAAACCCAAAGCATTCTGTGATTGCACCATTCCATGAACCTGGGGTTGTTTTCTCCCATTTGTACACCTCAAGTCTTTTGAATTCCAATTGCCTTCTCACTCCCTGGTCACACTGTGTCATAGGGTCCTTTTGCAACTCTCCACGGAGTCTTGTCTTCAGGACTTTGTACATGTGGCACCTGGGGACATGGCAGTGCTGGCTTGATGATCCTAGGGGACATTCCCAACCGTAATGATTTTATGACTCAATATTACAAATAAATTGTTGGTTCTGCTGAGCAGTAGCAGCGGGCTGGGCTCTGCCTCCAGGCTCTGAGCCCCTCACAGGTGAAGAAGATGCTCCATAAGCAGCAGCCACTCCACCCCACGTGTGTCCAGCCCCACAGGGCAGGTGAGGGGGACACGGGGGTGTGTGGTGCCCACAGCAGACAGTGGTGAAGGCTGGGCCACACTGTGATCCAGCACTAACAGATTCAGCACTCATGGATAACAGCTTTCAATACCAGGAAGTCCCTTCCAAGCCCAGGATCACCAGTGCCCAAGGAAAGGCTCAGCTCAGACTGTTCCTCTGTGGTTACTCCTGTTGTGACTTTCTGTTGCTGTTAATTCTTACACAGCCTGAAGAGCCTGGGGGGAGGCAGGTGCTTCCTGTGCTGAAACAAGTTTAACAAACTTCTCCTTCAGTCACCTGCCAAGGCTCCCAGGAATGAGGCAGATCAGAAAACAGCCTGGGACAAGCATTCACTGGGGTTGCTCTGAGCAAGAGCCATTTCTAAGAAGCAGCTATTTCTTATTTGGGAAAAAAGGAAAAAAAGAAGGTTGGTTTTTTCCTTCAGTTGTCATCTCCTTTCCTCCAGAATTAGCCTGAGTTTCCAAAGAGAAAAGCTCTACAGAGAAATTCCATCAGCCTTCCTGCTTGCATTGTCCCTCCTTCCTCTTCTGGTCAAAGGAGCTGTTGAGAACCAGGATCCTCCTCATGTTCCTGGATCTTTCCATCGATCCCTCACCTGTTCCATTCCATTCCTGACCCACTTCCCTCGGGACCAGCCCATCTCAGAGGGTGTTAAGCTGTTGGGAGAGGTGATGGCTGGGCAGTTCTGCATTCCCCAGAAGCAATGAGGACATGATAACAGGCTTCCTGCACTAATACCAATATTTGAGACACACAAAAGACCAAGAGATAAAATTGCTCTCATCTGACAGCCCAGGTGAAATGCAGGGTCATTCCAGCAAGGGTAGTTTCAGACAGGGGCCTCTTTCACCTTCCTGAGGTTTATTTTAAAAATAGATACTTTCCTATAATGCTTCCTCTGCATCAAGACAGAGAGACATCCAAAAAGTGCCCAGGCTGTGGAGTGTGGTGACTACTCCAAGGGATAAAAACATTCCCCACATTGGCCCTGGCACAGGTCAATGGCTGGAGAGGGATAAAAACTGAGGCTCAGTGGTTGTTCCTCAAAAATGCCAAGCTGGGACACTGAAACTCTTTGCATGAGCCACCAAAGCACAGCCAGGAGTTTTGGCAAGTCCCTTCCTCCCCAGCAGGTCCCACATGGGATAAAATAATGCTGAAAAAATCAGAACTTCTCCAAAGTTAAATGTTCTGAAATCATGTGCAAAGACAGGAAAATCACTGAAATTTGATGCAAAGTCCTTTTTTCTATTGATTTATTTTTCTCCAGTAATGACAACCTCCAGAAGTAAAATAAATGAACATTGTCTTCAAAACTGTTCTGCTCCCTCCAGGTCTTCCCCTGGGTGAGAAAACAGATTTTCTTTAGGAATTTACTCAATTTCTTGTTTCCAGAATAAACACCAAATCAAAAGTGAAATCTTCACACAGGGGCTAAAACCCCTCCTGCCTGAACAATGGGAATGTTCTCACCATGTGCTGGAAGCATCACAGAATCATGGAATATCCTGAAGGCTGGAAGGGACCCACAAGATCATCCTGTCCAGCTCCTGGCCCAGCACAGACACCCCAACAATCCCACCCTGTGCCTCCCTGAGAGCCTTGTCCAAATGCTGCTGTGGCAGCCTCAGGGCTGTGCCCATTCCCTGGGGAGCCTGGGCAGAGACTGCACCCTCTGGGGGAAGAACCTTTTCCTCATGTCCAGCCTGACACAGACATGAGGACATCCCAGTTTTCTGCCCTGGGAGGTGACAGCAGCTTTGGGACATTGCTGCTTTTCCTTAGGCTTGCAGCAAGGACATCCATAGGAATTCCTGCTTGCAAAGAGGGAAATTAAACAGTGAAAGCACAGAAATATCTACTTTATCCAAGCAACCTTCATCCCCGGAGGGTAATTCAGTGCCAGTGGCTCTGGCCCCATCACTGCAGCACTTTCCCCACCTCCAGCAGTGATGGGATGCTAACAGGGCTCACAGGCACCTTTAACTGCCTGGCTGCTGCACAGCCCCATGGCTGGCTGCCCTGCTGGGGTACAGCCCTGGAGGCAGCCTGGAGCACTGGCTGGGGCTCTCTGCAGCCAGGCTGGGGGTGCTGAGCAGCACTGGGGCTCCTTGCTACTCACTCACTCACTCACTCACTCACTCACTCACTCACTCACTCACTCACTCACTCACTCCCAGGGCATGGAAAGGTGCCTGGGAAGCCATGTGCTTTGGGAATCACAGAATACACTGAGCTGGAGGAGACCCACAAGGATCATTGTGTCCTGCTCCTGAAGGGAAGGGAATGCCAAGGGAAGGACCCACGGAGCATCCTGCCCTCCTGCAGAGGACCACACCAGGATGTGGGAGGCAAGGCCACCTCTGCTGCTGGCACCAAGCTTCCAGCCCTCCTGTCCCGCAGCAGCTCAGCAGGGAAAGACATCCCACGGCTCAGGGAAAGCCTTTGGCCAAATGTGCAGGAGGGGCCACACAGGGGTTCCCTGCTCCTTCGTGTCTCACTGCCTCTCTCTAACCAAGTGTTTAATTAATCCAGTGTGAGCTGGGCAGGCTCCAGCCAGGCTCTCCTGCATCCCAAACTGCCCTGGCCTTCTGAGTCCACTCCAGGCCCCTCCTGGAAACAGCTCTCAGCAAGCAGCTCCCTCCTGCAATAAAAGTTCCTAAAATGGCACCTTCAGCCCATGCTGAGGGCTCTGAGAGAGGAAGGATTCTTCTCACCCCCTCTGCCTGGCCCTGTTTCTGCTGGCAGCAAGGATCCCTGAACTCCAGAGAGGCATTTTTAACGGCTGATGGAAGCCAGGCAGCCCTGGCTGTCAGGATCTGCCAGGAGCCTTAAATCCCCAGCCTTATCTCCCCCCTGGCTCCTTTCTCCCTCGGGGCCGGGGCTGGGGGCTGGCTCTGCAGTTTCCCTGCTGCTGCAGGACCCAGGGCTGCTCCCCTGGCCACCTCCTCTGGGCCTATGGGGTCCCTCTCCATGCTTTTGGGATCCCTTCTCCATGCTCTTGGGGTCCCAGCCCCACAGCCCTCCCTGCTGCCACTGGCACCCTCATCACCCCACAAACCCTAGGTGGGTGCCTTGGCCCCACACCACAGTGCTGCTCCCACTCTGACCCCACATAAAATGAGTCCCACAGATATGCTCTTATGGAGAATAAGGAAAGCAATGTCCTGGGCCAAGCCAGGAGGAGCATGGCCAGGACACTGGGGGAGGTGTTTTCCTTTCCCTTGCCAGGCACTGGGGATGCTGCCATGGTTACACTAGGGCTGCCCAGCTCAGGGGTGATATGGAGAAGCAGGAGAGTCCAGTGGAGAGTCACCAACAGGGTCATCCCTGGGGCACAGGGCATGGGAGCGGTGGGAAGAGCTGGATGGGGTAACTGGGGATCCTGCGGTAAGGGGGGATCTAAGTGCACCTGCTGAAGATAGGCTCAAACACTTCTCAGGGTGCCAGACTCTGCCACACAGGACAAGGACCACAAGTTCAGACAGGACATTATGAAAAGCTACTTCTCCAAAAGATGGTGCTGACCTGGGAGAGGGGTGGTAGAGTTCCATCCTTGGGGTAGATTGAGCCCAATTCCATGGCTGCCTTGAGCTCATGCTGGTGGCACCCCCAGTGCAAATGGACATTGGACATGAGACCCCAGACCCTCCCTGGCCAGCACTTCTGGCTCTGTGCTGTCCATGGTGTGTGGGGTATTTCACAGAATCGTGGAATGACAGGAGGGTTTAGGTTCAAAGGGACCTTAGAGCTCATCTCAGGTTCAATTACCTGCCACTTTCCCAGGCTGCTCCAAGCCCTGTCCAACCTGGCCTTGGACACTGACAAGGATGGGGCAGCCACAGCTCCTAGGGGGCCTCTGTGCCAGGGCCTCCCCAGCCTCACAGGCAAGAATTCCTTCCCAAGATCCCATCTAAATCTACTCTGTTCCAACTTAAAGCCATTTATGATGTTCTGTGCAGAGCTATTTTGTCTAACCAGCTCT
This sequence comes from Camarhynchus parvulus, assembly GCF_901933205.1. Classification (NCBI taxonomy): domain Eukaryota; kingdom Metazoa; phylum Chordata; class Aves; order Passeriformes; family Thraupidae; genus Camarhynchus; species Camarhynchus parvulus. The sequence continues at coordinate 2,151,052 of NC_044591.1, forward strand.
GAATTTCCCCCTTTTTCCTTTCATCAACCATACCCTGCTTGGAAGATGAGGTGGCTGCTGCAATGACATTGTCACTTTTCTCATATTCTGCTCCATTCTGTCCCTTGCACCTTGACCCTTGTTTTCAATTCTGTATCTAAGCAGGCATCACTTTGTCTCACTTGTAAATTTTCCCTCCTCTGCTTGTTCCTGTCCCCTGTCCCTCACCTGATGGGGTTTGTCCTCTCAGTGACAGGGTGGCCTTTGGATCCTCTTCCAATCCCCCCTGTGTCCCCAGCCTGCAGAGGGCTGCAGGGAAGGGGACTCAGCTGGGCCTTGGGGAGGCAGTGGTGACACCCTTGGATCCTGGAGCTGGCTGCAGCTGGGAAGGAGCGAGGAGCTGGGACCTGCAGGTGCCAGGGGCCACACGGGTCCTCCTGCTTCCCGAGGGATAAATTTAATTAGCAGCCTGCTCTGTTACCTCATCCTCAGATAAGCAATTAATGCCACTGCCAGGTGCTGTCACTGCCAACAGCTCTGACAGCATTTGGAGAGCAGGGGAGGGAAATACAGGAGGGAAAACAGGGTTAAATGAGATTAACTGGAGGGGAACCTCCAGGATGTGGATTACAGAATTGTCAATATAGGGAATGGTCCCAATGCAAATGTTCCTGTTTAACCTCATCATTCTCTGTGGGATGGGAATGGAAGCAAGACAGCACAGGCTGCATAGCATCCTCCTGGCCCACAGACACATCCCCCCTGACTGGGCCAACACCCTGCACCTCACCAGCAGCTCCAGGACACCACCTGTCCCATCACCTGCCCACAGCACTGCTGCTCTGGCCTCACAGCTGGAGGTGCCAGCACTCCAAAGCCCACATTCCCTGCAGCAATGCTCCCCACCAGCCACCCCAGCTGCCCCCAGCTCCATCCCAGGCTCCCTCAGACACAACTCCCTCAAAAGTGCCCTGCCTTGCACAGCTCATGGTGGTTTAGGAGCTCACATCTTGTTCTCAGCACCATCTCCCATGTGCCTCGGTCCCCAGGCAGAGGGGCAGTGCTGGGACAGAGTGGGGCTGGGACAGGACTTTAGTGCTGGGGTGTCACAGAGCTCTGGAGAGGACAGGGCAGGGCAGAGTGATGCCCTGCTCTGGGAGCTCCCCAAAACAGACCACACTGGAAGGTCTTGCAAGGGGCAAACACACCCTGAGCTCTGGCCAGGCTCAGCCCAAAGCTTCACAGACCCAGGCCAAGGGCCAAGGATCAAGGATCCAGCCTTTGGACAGCATGGGACAAAGCAATAGTGCTCATGGCACACCAAATCCAGGCAGGTGCAGTTCCCTGCTCTCCTGAGAGCGTCCCCAGCCTTGGGCAGGACCAGCCTGATCCCAGCCCTGGCAGCTCTCTCCCAGTGCTGTGCTCCAGCAGCAGAGCTGAGCTCTCACCTGGGACAGGCTTTGTACCAGCAAATTCCCAGCAAATTCCCCCCTGCAGGTTCCCAGGGTTCACAAGGTCACCTCCCTTCCAGCACTGCTCCCAAGTTCAGGCATCTGGTGAGCCCAGCACACCTGTGGGCAGCACACCTGGAGTCCCCAGTCCTGCTGGGGGGAGGGCACATCCATCAGAGCTGATGGGATTCGCTGTCACAGAGAAATGCCTGGAATTTCTTACCTGCCCCTCAGCCTAGTTCAGCCTCCCCAGCCTGTCACAGTTCTTAAAGAGAAATGTAAAGTTTTCTGTCCCTGCCTGAGCATGTGGGACTGGGATGTTGCCAACATCCTCAGAGTACAGATGGAGAAGACTGTAACCCAGCATTTATCCTGTCAGGGCCATCCACACACAAGGGGAGAGGACTTCCCTGCCCCTGTTTGAGGTTAGTCTCCTCCCCCAGGAAGAAAGCAAAAGAACAAGAGGAAACAGCTTCAAATTGTACCAGAGGAGGTTTAGATTGAATATTAAGGAAAATTTTGTCATGGAAAGTATGGTCAGGTATTGGCACAGGCTGCCAGTGCAGTGGTGGAGTCACCATCCTTGGAAGTGCTCTAAAAACACATGAGTGTGGCAGCTGGGGACACGGGTTAGTGCTGGGTTAATGGTTGGACTCAGTCCTAGAGCTTTTCCAACCTTAATGATTTCCTGATTCTCTGGTTCTGTCCCAAGCACACATGGATCTGTGTGTCCATCATGCTGCTGTAGAGCAGGGGTGGCTGCAGCCCAGAAGCTCAGCTCACTGCACACTTCCAGAGGCCTCAGTGGGAAGCTGAAAGCAGGGAGTGATTCAGAGCTCAGGAGCACAGTGCTGGTGGCAGCAGATGCCTTCAAACTCCTGGCTCGTGCAGACACCTGAAGAGCAGCTCAGGATGCAGCTGCTCCAAGGCCGAGCTCAGTAGCTCAGTGCTCTCCTGAAGCAGGACATTCCCACCCCAGGAATGCCAGGTGATGCTGCCCAGGAGCAGTCCCAGTGCCAGGCATGGGGGCAGCAGGAGCCTGCGCAGTGTCAGCCTCCAAACCTTGTCTGGGTGCCTGGGCACACACAGAGGGAACCAGAGCTCCAGGGGCCGGACAGCAGCATTGCTGGGAGCCCTGGGGTGGCTTGCATGGAGCAGGGGAGCACTGGGGCACAGCTTTCATCCCTGGGGTCCCAGCACAGGAAGGACATGCAGCTGCTGGGGTGAGTCCAGAGAAAGCCAAAGAGAAGCTCTGAGGGCTGGAGCCCCTCCAGAGCCAGGCTGGGAGAGCTGGGGGTGCTCACCTGGAGAGGAGAAGCTCCAGGGAGAGCTCAGAGCCCTTGCAGGGCCTGAAGGGGCCCCAGGAGAGCTGGAGAGGGACTGGGGACAAGGGATGGAGACACTGGACACAAGGAATGGCTCCCACTGCCAGAGAGCAGGGATGGATGGGATATTGGGCAGGAATTGTTTCCTGTGAGGCGCTGAGGCTCTGGCACAGGGTGCCCAGAGCAGCTGTGGCTGTCCATGGATCCCTGGAGGTGTCCAAGGCCAGGCTGAATGGGGCTGGGAGCAGCCCGGGACAGTGGAAGGTGTCCAGGTGTCCCTGCCCATGGCAGAGGTGGAATGGGATGAGTTTTAAGGTCCTTTCCAACCCAAACCATTCTGGGAGTCTATGATTTTATATTCTTATTTTAAACATGCTGCTCAGGCCAGCAGCACTGTTTTTTCTCTTGATGTAAACACTGAAGCACTGCAGACTCCCACAGTGACTATTCTGAGCCAGTTTTCTCCAAGAGGTCCCTGAAGAATTTAGGACCTTCATATTTTGTTACTTTGTTTGGTCTTATTTAATTGTTTCCCAAAGCTTCTGCCTGGGAGAGCTGTGCCTCAGGAGGGAGGCCATGTCAACCATCCCAGGAACACTTCCCAAGGATTTAACCAGGGAAAGGAACAAACCAAGCAGGCAAGTGGCGACATCAAAGTTGCACTGATGGAAAACCCCTAATCCCATAAACCCTTCCTGCTTTAATTGGTGTTAAAACAAAGATAATCTTATCTCAGCCCTATAAAAGAAGGGATAGGATGTTCTTTCTAAAAGCCTCTCTAAAAGCCCTCGTAAACTTGACAAACATTCCATGGTTCCAGCCCAAGGAGAGTGACTTTAATCCTAAAGGAAACGGGAAAGCAAAAAGGGAGCTTTTCCTGGACAAGAGCCCCTCGAGTGTGCCCAGCCCTCCTGGTGCTGGAGCCAGTGTGGAGTGACACCCCAGCACTGTGGGGCTGCCGGGGACAGCACAGAGCCCCAGGAGCAGAGCCAGGCTGGCACAGACCAGGAACACTGCCAGGTGGGATCAGAGCCAGGATCAGACCCGGGACAGATCTGTGCCTCCCCCTCCAGGTACTCCCAGTGCATCTGGGGCTGCTCACTGTCTGCAGCTGTCTCGTCTGCCCTCCCTTGTGTCAGATGTTGGAGGAGCCGTTCCAGAGCCTGAGATGGGGTCTCTGAAGGAATCCCCAGCAGCCCCAATCCAGGGTGCAGCCACTGGCACTATTCCCAAACTGCTCTGCCTTGGCTTCCCCCACACCCTCGGGTTGCTGTTGTTCATTGCTGCCCCGAGATGTGCAGGGTGTCTCTGCTTCGGCCCGCGCGGCTGAAGGACGAGTCTGGACTCTTCAGTTTTCGGTCTTGAGGTTGTTTATTAATTCTTATCTATAAAATTTTCTTTCTGCCCAGCCGAGGTCTGCTCAGCAGGGCAGCCACAGGCACTCTTTGTGTTGTCCTTTTATACTACAAACTACATATAACACATTTACACTTAATTCCCAACACCTATCACCTGTGTTAGACAGTGCACTTCTACTCTAAACCAATCCCAAAGTGCCAGCATCACTGCACAAAATGGAGAACAAGAAGAAGAAAGGCTGGACACACCCAAGTTCCTCCATCTTGTCCCCAAAACCCCCATACCAAAAATCCTAAAATCTACATTTTCACCCTGTGAAAATTTTATTATTATACTGTTTAAACTTCAGTGACTTTCATGTCCTCATACCAAGCTGGTAACTTGCTCCAGGGGCCAAAATCATATCCCCAGGTGTTCTGGGCTGTGTGCCAGGGTCTCTGAGCCCCCCAGCAGGGCCCTTGGCAACTCTGGACACCTGGAGGGATGTGCTGAGTTCTGACACAGCACCAGCAGCCCTCACACCCCACACTCCCCTCCCCATCTCCAGCAGTGCCCTGCACACGCCCTCCAGGTGCCCTTCCCAGGGCACAAGCAGCTTTCAGGTGGAGCTGGGGATGGCCAGGAACCCTTGGAATGGAAGTGGGCATGTTTAATCAGCACATTTTAATGCTCCTTAGCGCCCAGTTGGGACAAGTTCAAAGTGCCAGTTGGTTTGGTGCCAGCAGCCACTTTCCAGATGACAACACTGCTCTGTGTCAGCCCTTGGTGCTGAGTGGAACTGGCAGAAGAGTGATTAAAAATGGGCATTATGGTGAGTCAAGTCACTGGGGGAGCTCACAGAACCTTTCCTTCCTGGCCTGCACTGAGCAGAGAAGCTGTGGGGAGGCAGCACGGCCTGGGGAGGGCACACACTGTCCACCTGTGCTTCCCAAAATGCCCTGAAAGAGACCTTTGAAAGGCAAAACCCAAAGAGAACCAACCTTCCTCAAAGAAAAGCTCCCAAGTGCACTGGCAATGAAGAGCTGTTCCAGCCTGGGCTCCCCAGTACAAGAAAGGACTCCAGGGAAGGCTCCAGGCTGCTGGAGCACATGGTGGGCAAGGAGAGGCTGAGGATGGATGTGAGCCTGGAAAAGAGAAGGCAAAGGCAGCACCTTGCTGCTGCCTGCAGGGTGAAAGGAGGGTGGAGCCAGACCTCAGAAGGAGGGCAAGACCCCAGCTGGCACATGGGAAATTCCAGCTTGACACAAGAACATTTTTCACCATGAGGGAGGTCAAGTACTGGACCAGAACACAGGGATCCACATCCTCAGAGGTGGTCACAGCCCCTCCCTGGGAACTGAGCTGCTTTTCTGGCACTCAGCTGCCTACAACCAACTGAGCTTCCACTTCGCAAAGTCCAGGAATTGTTTGTAGGAGCAGACTGGGAACAAATTCCCTTTTCCCTTTGCTAAAGCAATCCCAGTTGAAGAGAGGTCCCTTCCCCCGAGCGGAGCCCTCGGTGCTGTCACCACCACAGCTCAGGGACTGCAGTGCCAGCCTGAGACTCCAGCTCTGCTCCACAGCTCCATCTGGCCCTGCCACCTCGATTCCCTCACGTCCCAACAGCCTCACTTCTGGTGCTCGGACGTTTTCAGGGCTTCCCCAGCAACCTGAGCTGCAGCAGCTCCATCGGCACTGAGCTGAAACTGCAACACTGTGCCTGTTCCTGCAAAGTGAACTGCAAGGGTTACCCAAAATCTCTGTGTCTGCAGGCACCTGATCTGCCCAAAAAGCTGCGGCTCCGCTGAAACAGGCCCCTCATGGCTGGGATCAGCAAGGCTGGAAAAGCCTCCTGAGATCCTCGAGTTCAAGTGTCAACCCAGCACTGCCAGGGCCACCACCAAGTGCCACATCCACAGATCCACTGAACAATTCCAGGAATTGGTGACTCCACCAGTACCCTGGGCAGCCTGTGCTAACGTCAGATCACCCTTTCTCTGAAGAAATTTCCCCTAATATCCAATGTCAACCTCCCCTGGCCCAGCCTGAGGCCGTTCCCTCTCCTCCTGTCCCTGTTCTCTTTAGCAGAGCCTGACCCCCCCCAGCTGTCCCCTCCTGTCAGGAGCTGTGCAGAGCCACAAGGGCCCCCCTGAGCCTCCTTTGCTCCAGGCTGAGCCCTCCCAGCTCCCTCAGCCTCTCCTCATGAGACTTGCGCTCCAACCCCTTGACCAAGGAAGTCATGGATGGAAGACAAATCCCTGTAATCAGGACATGAATTTTTGACAGAAAACAGGAAATAAGATGGGGGGGCTGTACAATGAAGCCTGAGAAAACCACTGTCACCTGCAACTCATCCCAAAGAGTAGCTTGAACCATCCTGCTCCTGAGAACCACCAGCGTGGCCACGTCAAGATCACCCTGTGCCAGGGACGTGCACTAAGGAAACCTAAAGCAGAGATTTTAGACATTATTTCCTAGGAAATCTTTTATAAAATCTCCCTGTGTTTCATGAGTGTAATGACTGCCACAATTCATGGCTGAACAAACACCCAGGAGCAATTCCCACTGTCTGCATTCCCTGTGCACTCCATGTGTCATTGGGCTGTAGTGCTCGTGCAGCACTGAGAGCTGTGAGGGATCAACATCAGAGGGAGGAGGCTGAGCCCTTGGTCCCCAGGCCCCCATTCCACTGATAAGTTTCTCTAAAAGGATGCTCTGATGAGGGAAAAACATCAGCAAATAATTATCTCTCTAAATCCATCAGGAGCAGTGCTTAATGGAGGGATCTGAGAGCCAAGCATGCCAGAAAACAGATGGGAAGAGGCAATTTTCAACAGCTCATAATTCCCATTATTTGGGTGGGTTTTGCCTGCATCCATCAAAATGCACCTTCCACATCTGAAAGCTTTCTTCCACCAGATTTCATACTTCCAAGCTCCCAGACTTTCCTACTCCCACTGGAAGGCAGTGCAAGGAATCTGAGCTGCCAAAGACGTGAGGTCGCTCAAGGAGAAGGTTGGGAGATGCTGGCTGGTGTCAGCTGTGGGAAGGCTGAACCCAGCCCCTGCCTCTGTGCATTTACAAGTAACTCTGTAAATCGGGCTCTTCCCTGCTCCCCAGACTTCCAGGGCTCTCCCACTGCACTGCAGGGCTGGCTGCCAGCCCCAGCACGGAACACGTTCCCAGAGAAGCCAGCAAGGCCATCGAGGACGGAGAGTACAAATGAACCGCTGTGAATAATAACCAAAATAGCCTCAAATAAAGTTGCTGCTGCCCCCGGGAAATAGGCAATTCATATTTTTACAATAAAAATTAATTCTGAAGCAAAAATGACAGGGAAGGAGTAAAAATGCATCTTAAAAAGTCATGAACTGGTAGCAGTGGCTTTAAATTAGTCAGCAGAAAATACAGCAGTTGGTAAAACCAGTGGAAAGAACAGGGCCCTTAAGATTAACAGCAACAAGATGGAAATCAAGAACACAAGAAAAATGAAGCTAAAGTCAAGAGATGGGCCTATCCCCAAAATATGGGAAAATCATCCACTGTGCCACAGAAGGGAAGGGATATTTAATCACATGGTGTGTGCACAGAGAGGGATTCTTTCATAACCAACACTTCCCTAAAATTTTCCATTCCCCCTGAAGTAGGAGGAATATCAGCTATGGGCTCCCAGAGCAGGATTAGATAACTGGGACCCAAGAGCTTTAAGGCTCAGCCAAGGAAACTCCACGATGTGGCTGCTGGTGTTGATGCAATCCAGCCTTGTGAGGCCACTCTGGGGAACAGACACAAGGATCACTCCATGCCAAGGGATCTCTAAGGGCAGGGGAACAGACACAAGGATCACTCCATGCCCAGGGATCTCCAAGGGCAGGGGAACAGACACAAGGATCACTCCATGCCAAGGGATCTCCAAGGGCAGGGGAACAGACACAAGGATCACTCCATGCCAAGGGATCTCCAAGGGCAGGAGGTGCTCAGCTCTCCTGGCCAAGGTGATGGCACCACTGCCAGGGGTGAAAAGTAAACAAGTGACTTGAAGTAAAGTCCCCTGATACATTTTCTTGGTGTTGTTTGGCTCTGCAGGGTGGACTCAGACACTCAGAGCATCCTCCCAGTCATGCTTTACACAATGTGGTGTTGGCATTGTGTGCCACAGAGAAAGCAGAGAGGGGGCTGCAGAGACCAGGCTGAGTGTGAGAGCCCAGCATGGAGCTGCAGCAATGGATCTCAGATGGAGAGAACCCTCTACTCTGCTCTGGTGAGACCCCACTAAATGCTGCCTTTGGCCCTGGAGTCCTCAGCACATGAAGGATGTGGAGCTTCTGGAGTGAGTCCAAGGGCTGGAGCCCCTCTGCTCTGGAGCCAGGCTGGGAGAGCTGGGGGTGCTCACCTGGAGAGGAGAAGGCTTCAGGGAGAGCTCAGAGCCCCTGGCAGGGCCTAAAGGGGCTCCAGGAGAGCTGGAGAGGGACTGGGGACAAGGGATGGAGGGACAGGACACAGGGAATGGCTCCCACTGCCAGAGGGCAGGGATGGATGGGATATTGGGAATTGGGAATTGTTCCCTGGCAGGGTGGGCAGGCCCTGGCACAGGGTGCCCAGAGCAGCTGGGGCTGCCCCTGGATCCCTGGCAGTGCCCAAGGCCGGGCTGGGCAGGGCTGGGAGCACCTGGGACAGTGGGAGGTGTCCCTGCCATGGCAGGGGTGGAATGGGATGAGCTTTAAAGTCCTTTCCTACCCAAACCATTCTGGGATCCTTTGAAGGCAGAGAGTGCCCAACATCCTGGGTCAGGCCTGGATGTGATGTGAGAACTTGCACAGGCAGCATGGCAAAACCAACAACTTCCCTCTGCAGCTGTGTGAGAGCACAGAGAGATTTGGGCTTCTTAATCCTCAGACTGCCCAAGCATCAAACTCACTTGGCTAAGATGGGTCCCAGCAGTTTTCTTCAGGGACTCCAGTGCCTTTGCCCAAGGTGCCACTCCCAGAGCCCGTGGCACGTCTGGGGCTGACCCAGGATTTGCTCTGTCTGCAGAGGAGCAGGGAAGGCAGAGAGAAGCAGGGAAGGCAGAGAGGAGCAGGGGAAGGAGGCAGAGGAGCAGGGAAGGCAGAGAGGAGCAGGGGAAGGAGGCAGAGGAGCAGGGAAGGCAGCAGAGAGAAGCAGGGAAGGCAGAGAGAAGCAGGGAAGGCAGAGAGAAGCAGGGAAGGCAGAGAGGAGCAGGGAAGGCAGAGAGAAGCAGGGAAGGCAGAGAGGAGCAGGGAAGGCAGCAGAGGAACAGGGAAGGCAGAGAGGAGCAGGGAAGGCAGTCACTCTGCCTCACTGGGAGCAGCTGGGATATTTGGAAGAGGGGCTGTGGTTGGAGAAGGGTTTTCTTCAAAGCACGAGGCTCCTGGAGCAGTTCCAGGCAGGGCTGGGAGCAGGACAGATGGCAGAGCCCCCCTAATCCAGATGGGCCAGCCCAGCCCAGCCCTGCACCGCTCCCTGGGACGGTGCCAAGTGCCAGCTCCATTGCAAGGCCCCACTTGCTCACACAGATTAACCCAGCCCCGAGAAGGGCCCGTGGGGAGGCACTCCTGTTTGGGAAGATCTGAGCTCTGATTGATGAAGGATGTGGGACTGGAGCAGAGAGAGGAGAGCAGAGCCAGGCTGGAGCAGGGGATGCATATCACAGCCCTCTCCTGCTGTAATCCTCCCCAGCAGAGTGCAAACCCCTGAAACTGCCAACCTGACACATCCTCATCCTTCATCCCAGCAGGAACGTGCTGCAGTGCAGGGATGTTAACAAGGAATTGCCTTATTAGTAGGGGAGGACCTCACTGTTCCCAACAACTACTTGTAAGGAGGTGGTTGTAAGGCAGGGGTTGGACTCTTCTCCCAGGAACAAGTGATGGGACAAGAGGAAATAGCATCAAGTCATGCCAAGGAAGGCTCAGATTGGAGATTGGGAAAAATTTCTTCATGGAAAGGGTACTGGACCAGACTGCCCTGGGCAGTGGTGGATTCACCTTCCCTGGAGCTGTTTAAACGAGGTTTAGATCAGGAAGGTGTCCCTGCCCAAGGCAGGGGATGGAATGGGATGGGCTTTAAGGTCCCTTCCAACCCAAACCACTCTGGGGTTCTCTGACTGGTCCCTCCAGGCAATGAGAAGCAAATCCAAGCAGGCACAGCTGTCCCAGGGAGCCCCTGCCTCTCGCTGTGCCCAGAGCAGGGATCATACACCACAGAACAGGCTGCATGCACAAAGCAGCACAGGAGAGGGCTGCAGGCAGCTCCTGCTGCGCCTCAGTGCCACCCAGCCCACGCAGCCTGGCTGGGGGCACAGGCTGGGCTGGGGCTGTGCCCTGGGCACTGCTCATCCCTGGGAGGCAGCAGCACATGGAGCACAGCAGGGCCCTGTGCTGGCCACCGCTGCCCTCCAGTCCATCCCAGCACAGGCAGTGCCATGGTACTGGAACCCAGATGCTCCCAGGACTGCTCTCGCTGGTCTAGAGCTGAAAATTAAATTAAAACCACGACAGGGACAGTTAATTAAAGCAGATTAGTGCGAGACTAATTAGGGACGCTGACACTGCAACCATCAAGCCCTGTGATGTTAATTAGCTGTTCATTAATGTCAGCTCCCTGTTCAGTACAGAAATATGAACTGCTGATCTCCTGGGCTTCACGTGCAGCAGAGCACACGGGATCACTCGGTCACCTCCTCCAGGGGCACGGCCTGGCTTGTCACCACCCTACAGAGGCACTGTCACAGCAACAGTGTCACCCCACACCAGAGACCCCCACCACCACAACAGTGGCACCCCACACCATGAGACCCCCACCACCATCAACACTGTCACCCCACACCCTGAGACCCTCACCACCACAACAGTGTCACCCCACACCAGAGACCCTCACCACCACAACAGTGTCACCCCACACTACCACCATCAACAGGGTCACCCCACACCCTGAGACCCTCACCACCACAACAGTGTCACCCCCACCAGAGACCCTCACCACCATCAGTTACCCCACACCCTGAGACCTCACCACCACAACAGTGTCACCCCACACCACTGAGACCCCCACCACCATCAACACTGTCACCCCACACCACTGAGACCCTCACCACCACAACACTGTCACCCCACACCAGAGACCCCCACCACCATCAACAGTGTCACCCCACACCCTGAGACCCTCACCACCATCAACACTGTCACCCCACACCCTGAGACCCTCACCACCACAACAGTGTCACCCCACACCCTGAGACCCTCACCACCATCAACACTGTCACCCCACACCACTGAGACCCTCACCACCACAACAGTGTCACCCCACACCCTGAGACCCTCACACCATCAACAGTGTCACCCCGCACCAGAGACCCTCACCACCACAACAGTGTCACCCCACACCACTGAGACCCTCACCACCATCAACAGTGTCACCCCACACCACTGAGACCCTCACCACCATCAACAGTGTCACCCCACACCAGAGACCCTCACCACCATCAACAGTGTCACCCCACACCCTGAGACCCTCACCACCAGCCAGCACAGAGACACAGCCACCAATGTGCTGTCCCCAGCCTGTGCCCCACGGCCAGGGGGTGCCCCCCACACCACGAGGCACAGCGGGACACCCCAGCACCCCTGTGAGCACTGCCATGTCCCTCATGGACACCATCCCCGTGCCACTGTCAGGAAACAGAGTGCTGCCCAGCACCCACCCACAGCAGTCCCTAAAACTGGCCCCACTGACCTCCACAAGATGGACAGACCTTGTTTCTCCTCATCCTACACCTTGAAAAGGAGACAGAACTGTGCAATTGTTCAGGTTGGAAAAGCCCTCTAAGATCATTGAGTCCAACTGTCAGCCTGGATCTGCCATGTTCACCACCAACCCACGTCCCCAGGTGCCACATCCATGTGGCTTTTGAGCACTTCCAGGGATGGTGACTCCCCCACTGCCCTGGGCAGCCTGTACCAATGCATGATCACCCTTATCAAGAAGGAATTTTTCCAATATCCATCCTGAATTTCCCCCAGAGCAGTTTGAGGCCACCTCCTCTCCTCCTGGGAAGAGGAAATGTTCCTTGGGAGCAGAGCCTGACCCCCCTGGCTGTCCCTTCCTGTCAGGGAGGTCCCCCCTGAGCCTCCTTTTCTCCAGGCTGAGCCTCCCTTTCCCAGTTCCTTCAGCTGCTCCTGGTGCTCCAGCCGCTTCCTCACTCCATTCCCTTCCCTGGACACGATCGTGGCCAGAGCTGAGACATAAAGAGAAAGCTGAAGGAGACTGGAAAACCACAGAGATCCTTGGTAGGGACCACACTCAGGAGTGCAGGGAGCTCAGCTGGAGCTCCAGGCAGGGCAGCCTGGCTACAGGAACAGCTGCTGGGAGAACACAGGGCACGTGTGGGGCACACCAGGGCTGCAGGAGCCACACCACGGGGGCTGAGCAGGCACAGGGCTCCAGGGGACACAAAGGGTCACAGAGAGCTGAGAGAGCACACGCTGCAGGAACTGCACACGTGCTTGTAGGAACCACACACCGCTGTGAGAACTCTACACATGGTCACAGGAACTCCACACAGCTCTAAGAACTCTACATATGCTTGTAGGAACTCCACACACAGCTGTAAGAACTCTACACATGCTTGTAGGAACTCCACACATGGTTGTAGAGAGCCCACATGGTGACTGTATGGGGCACAGCAGAGCTGTATGGGGCACAGCAGGGCTGTAGGGGGTCACAGCAGGGCTGTATGGGGTCACAGTAAGGCTGTATGGGGTCACAGCAGGGCTGTATGGGGCACAGCAGGGCTGTATGGGGCACAGCAGGGCTGTATGGGGTCACAGCAGGGCTGTATGGGGTCACAGTAAGGCTGTATGGGGTCACAGCAGGGCTGTATGGGGCACAGCAGAGCTGTATGGGGCACAGCAGGGCTGTATGGGGCACAGCAGGGCTGTATGGGGGCACAGCAGGGCTGTATGGGGCACACACAGGGGTTGCAGGAAGCACAGACAGGTCATGGGAAGCACACACAGACTGTAGGGAGCATACACAGGGGTGAAGAGAGCACACATGGTGTAGGGAGCAGAGGTTGTAGGGATAACACACACAGGGTGTAGGGATAACACACACACAGGGCGTAGGGATAACACACACAGGGTGTAGGGATAACACACACACAGGGTGTAGGGATGTATACAAGGGGGTAGGATAACACACACACAGGGTGTAGGGATAACACACACAGGATGGGGCACACACAGGGGTTGTAGGGATAACACACACAGGGTGTAGGGGTAACACACACAGGGTGTAGGGATAACACACACAGGGTGTAGGGATAACACACACATAGGGTTGTAGGGATAACACACACAGGATGTAGGGATAACACACACAGGGTGTAGGGATAACACACACATAGGGTTGTAGGGATAACACACACAGGGTGTAGGGATAACACACACACAGGGTGGGGATAACACACACAGGGTGTAGGATAACACACATAGGGTTGTAGGGATAACACACACATAGGGTTGTAGGGATAACACACACAGGGTTGTAGGGATAACTCACACAGGGTGTAGGGATAACTCAGGTCACACATAAAACACAGGTTAGGGTATGTAGGGATAACACACACAGGGTGTAGGGATAACACACACAGGGTGTAGGGATAACACACACATAGGGTTGTAGGGATAACACACACAGGGTTGTAGGGATAACACACACACAGGATGTAGGGATAACTCACACAGGGTGTAGGGGTAACACACACAGGGTGTAGGGATAACACACACACAGGGTGTAGGGGTAACACACACAGGGTGTAGGGCTAACATGGGCTGTAGGGATAACAGAGGGTGATGGGAGCTCACCAGGGCTGCAGGAGCACAGAGGGGGCTGAGGGAGCTCCCCAGGAGCTCTCAGCCTGTTCCCACTCACAGTGCAGCATGAGCCATGGGTACCATGCACCCCACTGCACCCCCAGCCTGCTGACTTCAGCCCCTGGGAGCTCCTTGGCTGCCTGGTGTCACCCCAGCCACAGGGCCTGGCTGCCCCACAGCCCCAGCAGGGTCATGGGGACACAAGAGAGGCCCTGTGCCCAGTGACAGCCACAGTGTTGAGTGCTGAGCTGTCACTCAGAGCAAATGCAGCTGCAGTGGAGCATCTCCCAAAGATATTCCAGCTGCTGGGCTGTACCAGCCCCCAAACCTTACACATCCCTCAAATACAGCCACATTCCCCACCACACACCCAGAACCAAGCTACACCTTCCCATCTCACCGTGGAAAACACAGGAGGGTGCTCACACCTGCTCTAACCTGAATCCTACTCCAGCACCACCAGAAACTCTTTGGATGATGCCCCCAACATCAGCACCTCGGGCTACTGGAGGGTGTCCCTGCCCATGGCAGTGAGGGGAACAAGATGAGATTTAAGGTGCCCTCCAACCCAAAGCATGCTGTGATTCTGCCTTTTAGCCAGCTCTGGAGGAAAAAGGTGTCTCCTGCGGCTGTGCAAACTGTGGTGGGTGGGAGCCAAGAGGGGATGTCCTAATGGGAAGCAATCAGACTCCACTGCTCCTCCTCCCCCAGAGCGTATTTAGAGCTTTCAGAAAGAAACAAAACTTGTTTATCTTAACGCTAATCAATTTATAGCAATCAAAATAAAACCCATTAGGAGCCATTCTCCATTTGAATTTCAAAGAGGCTTCTGACCCCAGGAGGCTCCCAGCTGATTGATTAGAAATTTCTGACACTAATGTGTGTCTTCGAAGGGTCCAGTGTGGCTTTAATTCCTCTCTCCTGAGACACTGATCGTGTGTTAACATCTGTCAGCCCCTTCCTGCACTTAGGGGAGGGGAAATTCATGAGCACATGGAGTTGCCTGGCACAGCTGGGGAGAAGGCAGCATTTGCTGGCTTAAACAGCTTCCAGGAATCCCTTGGGGCAAATCATTTGCATGATCCTTTTCTCCTCAGGCAAAAAAAAGAGCTGGAGTGCACCAAGAAATGAAAAGTAGAGATGCAGAGAGGGGGCAGAAAGTGGAGGGTTAGAGCTCAGGGCTGGGATTTGGATTTTGTGTCCCAGCTTTGCCCCTGACTCCCTGTGTCCCTTAAAGCCACAGGAAACACAGGATGGGTTGGGTTGGAAGGAACCTTAAAGATCATCTCATTCCAACTCCCCTGCCATGGGCAGGAACACTTTCCATTCATCCCTGGCTTCCTCCAGAAAAACCACAGATGGCACAAGGGGAAAAAAAATCTCAACCCCAAGACACATTCACATTGTTCCAGGCTTTTCTTTTTAACCATATTCCCACCTTGGAAACTGCAACCTTCACTTTTGGTGGGCAGGAATTCATATCCTTCAAGGGTATTCCCCGACCCAAAGTGGATTGGGGGCAATCCTGCTCCACCTCTCTGGAACAGCAATGAAACATACAGGAGAGGTGATTTTTATCTGAAGAGGTGATCTCTGTCTGGAGATAGATGTAGAGAGCAGCCTTCATCCTCCAGGATGGAGCACACTTGGTCCACCAGTGGTTTGTGAAGTGGTGATGAGCACACCTGTCTCCACTTGGGGACAGACCTAAAGCTCAGAGCTCCTGGTCCTGGCATGGGGTTCTGCCCAGCTGGGGAACATTTCCTGTGTGTGCAGGCACCTGTGCTGCCCTACCAGACCTCCTGCCTTGAGGGCACCACCCTGCTGACCACAGACCTGGCTGGGCAAGAAAGGGCATTTTTTTGGTGGGGAGATTGAAATAATTGACCCAACAAGGGAGGGATTTGACCCATTACCCCACAGCTCTTTGTCTGATGCAGAAAAGCTGAGGGTGATCAAACACTCAGGCTTGGGATCTATCCATGGAGGGAATCCACGGGAGGACAGCACTGGAACAGCATAATCCCTCGAATGCTTTTCATCTGCACAAAGGAAAGGCTGGAGAAAGGGTGGGAGGAGAAGGGGTAAATCTGTCCCTGCAAGGGGAAGCAGCAAGAGCAGCAGGCAGAGGTTCCCTGCTGCCTCCACCCCGCTCCCACTGACAGCCATCCATCCATCCATCCATCCATCCATCCATCCATCCATCCATCCATCCATCCATCCATCCATCCATCCATCCATCCATCCATCATCCATCCATCCATCCATCCATCCATCATCCATCCATCCATCCATCCATCCATCCATCCATCATCCATCCATCCATCCATCCATCCATCCATCCATCCATCCATCCATCCATCCATCCATCCATCCATCCATCCATCCATCCATCCATCATCCATCCATCCATCATCCATCCATCATCCATCCATCCATCCATCCACCCATCCATCCATCCATCCATCATCCATCCATCCATCCATCCATCCATCCATCCATCCATCCATCCATCCATCCATCCATCCATCCATCCATCCATCCATCCATCCATCCATCCATCCATCCATCCATCCATCCATCCATCCATCCATCCATCCATCCATCCATCCATCCATCCATCCATCCATCCATCCATCCCCTGCTCGGCACTCCCAGGGACTGAGCAGCTCTCCCTTTCAGCAGATTAAAGCAGCTAATCTGGTTAATGAAGGCAAATGAGCCCAGTGCTGCTGCCCTTCCCTGCAGCAGGGTGGGTCAGGCAGCAGAGCTCAGCCCTGCCCAGCCCGGGGCTGCAGCGTCCCCAGGGTGACAGCCAGGCTGGGCTGTCACTGCCCCGGAGGGCAGGGAGAGCACGGGTGACAGGAGTGACAGGAGGCACATGGGGCTCTGCCCCATCCCCCCCTGCCAGGTATCCCATCTGGCACCCAGGGAATTGTGGTGGGGCTGGTGGAGCGAGGGCAGGGATGCAGCAGCAGGGCTGGGGGGAAGCAAGGGCTGTCTTGGGCTGCTGCTCTGGGTCTGCATTACAGAAGGCACCAGAGCAAGGAACAAGATGAGCTTTAAGATCCCTTCCAAGCCAAATCAGTCCATGATCCAAAGGATGCTGTGCTGTCCTCGGGCCCCCCTGCAGGCCTGGAGGCAGCGGAGGGGGGAGTCTCCACCCTGGCACCAGAGGCAGGAACCGCTGCTGCCAAGGCTGGCACACCTGCTCATGGACACCTCCCCCCTCCTCCAGCAGTCCCACCAGCTGGGCAGCCCACTGCCCGTGATGTTGATGGGATGGGGAGGCATGGGAAGGGCTGTGGCTGCACAGAGGTCCCTCAGTGGGTGCTGCCAGCAGGACCAGGGCTGGCACAGAGGACACTGCTCTCACAGGCACTGCTGGGTCTTCTCAGCGCCTCTGGGGCTGCCCCCCCCCCCAGCCTGGCACAGATTTGGGGTTCAGGGTCCTGCCCCTCATCCAGGTGCTCTTTGATACCCTGATGGCTGCTTCTCAGCTAAAGCCCAACTCCCAGCAATGAACCATCTTGTCTGACATGCTCCAAAATGTGGAGAGCTCCCTCATCTCATTAGCTTGCTCTAGTGGTTAATCACTTAGAAACACATGCCTAATTTTTTAATTTGTTTAGCTTCAGTTTAACCCTACCAGCTCTTGTTATCCCTTCCTTTGGCAGATCAAAGGCCCTTTAGAGGCTGGGCTTTCCCCTTGGTAATCATCTCACCTAATCTTCATTATGGGAAGTCACTGAGCTACTGAGCTTTTCAGTCCCCAATGGAAGAGCATTTTCCATGGCTCTTGGAACCACATTTGTCTTTCCCTGCAGCATCCTCCAAGTTTATTTTTCATATCCCACTAGAACCTTGCAGAGCGGGGTGCTCTGCTCACCTGGAGGCATTTCTGCTCACCTGGAGGCATTTCTGCTCACCTTGAGGCATTTCTGCTCACCTCGAGGCATTTTTCTGACCTCAGGCTACAGGACAGGCAAATTTTGCATTTAAATTCTTCATCTGAAATGCAGTTTGGCATGACCTCCCAAACTTCCTCGCTTGCTGCTCACTGTTTTATCAGCAGAAATTTTCCACTCTCTACCAGTCACAGCAGGTCTGGGCACTGCTGACCCATGCTGGGCTACTCTGCCCCCTCATGCACCTAAAGATCATATTTAGAAGCACAGAGTAGTTCAGGTTGGAGAAGTCCTCTGAGATCACTGAGTCCAACACAGCACTGCCATGTCTGCCACTTAAACCATGTCCCCAGGCACCACACCAGCAGTGACTGCCCTGGGAAGACTCTTCCTTTTGACAACCCTTTCAGTGATGAAATCTTTCCTAATATCCAATGTGAACCTCCCCTGGCACAATTTGAGGGTTTTTTCCCCTCATTTCACCGCTTTTTGCTTGAGGAGCAATCCCAAGAGCTCAGCCTGGCCCCAGCACCCTACCAGGGCTCACTCTACCTCCAGGGCAGAGATGGTGCTCGGGTCAGGTTGTCATCATGGTCCTGGCACAGAAGCATCCATGGCAGCCCAGCAGGGATGGTGGGAAGGCACATCTGAGGTCTCCAGGCCACTCTCCAGCTCACAGAAAGGCTCAGTCCTAAGGGCTCAGGGCAGCTGTCTGCAGCCAAGCCTTGGAAATCCCTGAGGATGGTGATGTTCACCATCTCTGGGAACTTCTCTGCTTTTCTAAAGCCCATCCTGAGCCTCTCAAGCTGCATCTTGCAGCTGCTATTTCTTCCTACAGGACCTGGCACCACCAGTGGGGGCCTGGCTCCTTCCTTTTTACACAGCCCCACACAGAGCTGTGGCTGTGCTGAGATCCCTTCTTGGGTTTCCTTCCCCAGGTCCCCTCCCCTGCACTGAAATCAGTTTGGGCCAAGCTCCAGCCAAAGCAGCAGCAGTTCCAGCCACATCCCTCCATCATTCCACACAGCACATGATCCAACCCTGCTGGTCAGGAGTTGGGAAAGAGCCTCCTGAGACACAAGATAAAGGCCTCTGGCAGCCCAAGAGCACTGAGATCTGAAACAGAGGTCAACCCATCCAAAAATCCCCATCCAGCCTGAAAATCACGGAATATCCTGAGCTGGAATGGACATACAAGGATCATCAAATCCCACTCCTGGCCCTGCACAGACACCCCAACAATCCCACCCTGTGCTGCTCTCAGAGCCTTGTCCAAATGCTGCTGTGGCAGCCCTGGGGCTGTGCCCATTCCCTGGGGAGCCTGGGCAGTGCCTGCACCCTCTGGGGGAAGAACCTTTCCCTGATATCCAACCTAAACTCCCCTGGCAGAGCTCCAGCCATTCCCTCAGGTCCTGTCAGTGCCTGCCTCTCCTCTGCCCTCCTGAGGAAGCTGTAACTGTGCTGAGTGTCCCCTCAGTCCCCTCCTGTCCCATGGCATCCATCAGGCCCACCAAGGGTGACCCCACTGCACAAAGCACGGATGGCACCCCCAGACAGGCACAGACTGAGGTGGATGCCAAAGATGCCAGTCCTGGTGGTGCTGAACAAGGGGCTGCCCTGAGCACCCCAGGGTGACGAGTGACACGGGACAGCCCCTGGTGTCCCCAGATCAGCCAGGCCTGCCTTGCTGCAGTCACTGGCACTGAGTGACAGGAAGATCTCCAGGTGAAGAACACGGCAAATGAAATTCAGCAGTGACAAAAGGAAACGAATGCACTTGGGGGAAAAGAGCCCTAATTATACAAACACAATGATGGGCACTAAATTAGCTATTAACATGCAGGGAGGGGATCTCGGCAGCACTAGAGATAATGCTCTGAAAACATCAGTTCAAAGCTCATCCGTCATCAAAAAAAATGAGAGAATGTAAGGAATGATGAAGAAAGGAGCCCAGTGCAGAGCAGGAATGTCATTAAGCCATGCGTGGAGCCACGGCTGGGACGTGTGGCAGTGGCATCACCCGAGACAAGGGCGTGAGGGAGCTGATAAAAATGATCAGGGACACAGAGCAGCCTCCATATGGAGAGTCAATCAACTCAGAGCTTCCATGTGAAAAGAGGCCACTCAGGGAGGGATATAAAGCCATCAGGAATATGGGGGACATGAATGGGAATAGATTGCTTGCAATTTCATACAGTGTGCAAGGACATATTTTTTAACATGGTGCATAATTAAATTGCATAACTTACTGCCACAGGCACCCTGGGCACTGGAAATATGAACAGCACAGCAGGGGACAGGAGGAATCATCACTCACTCACCCCTTATTTCTCTACTGCCTGGCCAGTACAGAGCTCTGCAGACCAACCAACACCACAATGCTCCTGGAAAGGGCATGTTTATCCCTCACACATCGTCCTGCCCAGCACATGGGGATCCCTCCCTTGGACACCTCCTGGATGTTTCTGGGTCTGCCCAGACCAACTGCTCGGCACCCCTGGCACCTCCAGCTGCCAAGAGCTGCAGCCAGCACCTTCCCAGGAGACACAAGCAGGTGGATGTGCACGCCTCACCCCACACACAGCTCCGGGTGAGCCAGCTCAACAGTGCCAACATCTGGAACTGAATGTGAAGGGTGCCAAGCAGAGACTGCAGAGCAAGGGAGAGATGCCATCTCCCAGGAGAGCAGCAGGACCCGCAGCACTGCAGAAACTGCACTGAGGAACCTGGACTCTGTCCCTGGAACCCCAGCATCCATGATGTCACACTGTGGAGCAGACTCTGGCCCTCAGCATCCTGTGATGTCACACTATGGACCATGGACCGTGTCCCTGTCACCTCAGCATCTCACAGACATGACCACAGCAGCAGGATCTCTGCAGCCCTGCTCCTCGCCCCTGCACTGTGTGCCTGACCCTGCCCACCCACCCCCTGTGCTAAACACATTTAAACCTGCACAAACATTTGAACCTGTCCTAGGAGGCTCCAGTCCTCTGCTGGCCTGCCAGAGCCTTCTGTGGAATAAGACACCACCCAAAACAGATCAAAGATGTCCACAGAGAGGCTGTTTAAGGGGAAAGAGCTTCTGGGCTTCCCATTTGAGGGGTATGTTTCCCTTCATGCTCAGCCCAGTGATTAGTGCTCTCCAGGGACTCGGAGCTGCAGAATGAATTTGAGAAGACAGAGCAGTGTCAGGCTGTTAGAGGCTCAAAAAGGATCTTGGCTCCCCTGAGCCCCAAGGCTGAGCACTTACCATTCACATTTAACAACCAAACACTTCCAAGGCAGGCAGAGGCCTCCCCGCTCCCCATCCCTCCCCGAGGACACCATTAGCACCTGGAAAGGGAGAAGGCACGGCCTTGGCAGCGCTCAGGGCTGGCCCCGTGCGGGGTGGGGGCTCCAGACAGCCTCACGCGCCGCGCTCGTATTTTTGGAAACAGCATCCCAGAGGGCTGCAGTGGATGCTGCTTGTTCTCCTGCCAGCCCTGACTGCTTTGGAAAGTTTGGTCGAGCTCTGTTTGGCTGCCTCTGAGTTATTCAAGCCCAGAAAGGGGGTTATTGCTTACAGGAGGGGTTCAGATTGTTTCTTCCCGGGCGTGTTTGGGGTGAGGAAGCCCAGATTTGGGCTGGCCGTGCAGCTCCTGCAGGAAGGCCGTGCAGAGTCATGGCTAACCCAGTCATGGCTAACCCAGCAGAGCTGATGAAAAGCATGCATTGAGAGCTGTGGGTCTGCTCTGCAGCCAGGCAAGAGGCACCTCCTCGGCAGCCCAGCCACGTCCATTCCAATCCCCGCAGATCCCTCCACGCCTCTGGCAGAGCCGCCGTGCCCAGCAGACGAAGGTTTGGCAGAAAAAGCTGGACAGGAGCAGGCAGGGCTGCTCCAGGCTGCACCACGAGCCACCCCAGGAGGCCGGGACACCCCCTCCTCTCCCTCACTGCTCGCCAGCCTAAGGCTGATCATAAAGAAACCTCTGTGCGTCTCCAGGGAAGCAGGACCGGGAGAGGGGCACAAAGCCTCCCGCAGCTGTGTGTTTGCAAACAACCCAGCTGAGCTGTGAAGAGGGGCTGAAAGCAGTAATTGTCTTTAATTAAAGGAGGTTGGAGGCATCTCAAGCTTTGACAAAAGACATTTCCAGTCTGCTAGCAGCTCCAGCACTCAGTGCCGCTGCAGCCACAACCCGGCCGGGGTTCAAAGGCAGCGGGTGACAGTGGGGACAGGGGGACCTCAGCCCTGGGCTGCAGCTGCAGCAGTGCCAGGACAGTGCCACACACCTGCAGGGCACGAGAGGAGGGCACACCCGCACGCCAAGGAGGATGCAGGCAGCCAGCAGCATTTATACCTGGGACCCTACAGAACTTGTGCCTGGCACCAGATGTGGGCCAGATGTGCCCGTGTGGGGACCCAGCAGCTGCCTGAGGCATCCCACCCTCCTGGGGGACCTGGCTGCACGTGTCTGTGTCCAGGGGTGCCACCTCAGCCCTGCTGGGGTCTCTGCCCTGTCCTGGTGTGCCCTGGTCCCTCCCAGCGTACACAGACCAGACACCAAGAGCGCTGCTGCTGCTGCTCCTCCTGGGCTAATTAATGAATCCTGCTTATTAGCGAGCTCCCTGGGCTGCCATGGAGCTCTGTCATGGTGCTGCATCCTTGCAAGCTCATGCTGGGCTCCACAGCCTGAGCTGACACGCACCAGACCCCCACCCACACAGATGCTGCCCCCACAAAGCCCTTTGCAGGGCCAGCCCTCGCTCCCAGCCGTGCTCTGAGCACCAGGGAGATCACAATGCCTCCCTGAAGCTCAGGGTACCACAGCTCAGGCTAGCAAAATGTCCTCCTTCCCTCCTCTCCTCCATCCTCAGGGAGGGCCTGTTGCCCACCATCCTCTGCTTCCTCCCTCCCACCTTTGCTTTTGGCCTTCCAGCACATCAGCATGCAGGAATCACTACTCTGGTTTCCATGGAAACCCCATCATGCAGGGGGGCACCCCCAAAATATATGAGACAGTCGGTCTGGTGCAGCTTTGGTGGTCCCATGTGTCCTGCTCCCCCACCTCTGGCTTGACAACCCCTCCTGAGCTCCCCCCCAGCCCCACTGAGCCCTGGGGTCAGGAAAGCCGGGATGGAGGGAGGAATTCTGCTGCCAGAGAAACATCACTGCCTCTCTTCTTGTTTGCCCAGAGAAACTGCAGCTGCCCCATCCCTGGAAGTGTCCAAGGCCAGGCTGGATGGGGCTTGGAGCAACCTGAGACAGGGGAGGGTGTGCTGGAGATTACCTGGGACAGGAGAGGGTGTGCTGGAGATTACCTGGGACAGGGGAAGGTGTGCTGGAGATTACCTGGGACAGGAGAGGGTGTGCTGGAGATTACCTGGCACAGGGGAAGGTGTGCTGGAGATTACCTGGCACAGGGGAGGGTGTGCTGGAGATTACCTGGGACAGGGAGGGTGTGCTGGAGATTACCTGGGACAGGGGAGGGTGTGCTGGAGATTACCTGGGACAGGGGAGGGTGTGCTGGAGATTACCAAGGCAAGGAGCCCCTTCGCATAGCAGGAGGAGCACTGGATGAGGTTGTTCAAGGTCCCTTCAACCCAAACCACCCCAGGACTCTTTAGGCAGGACTGGGCAACAAACCTGCACCTGGGTTTGAAGCAGAGGTCTGAACCCTCTGCTCAGCTCTGCACACTCTGCTCCAAGTGTTTTCCCACATGCCCCCTTCATGCCATGCCCTCTCCCACTCCATGTCTGCCTTGCACCTGCAAGTGCTGAAAACCAGCCCTTGGACAAGGATAAATCCCTACCACGGCCCCTGCAAAGGTGCAGAGAGCCAGATACACCCAAAATCACGTCCCAGAGGACCCACCCTGCCTCTTGGGCAGGTCCCCATGTGAATATTTTTGCCTGGGAAATCCTGGAAAGAGCAGCCACGCTCTAATTCAAGAGACACAGAAACAAACTGGGATCACTTCCATCTGTGCCAGACAGCAAAACTTTCAAGAAGAAGGAAAAAAAAAAGACCAGTTCTAATTATAGGGTATCATGAAGATCCACACGCTCAGATTTGTCACTGTTTCCAGATTAGCCCTCCACATGGTGACAACGTGAGTGAGCACCAGGCAGAGTGACATTCCTCTCCTGCTTCATAATCCCCTTTGGAAAGCAGGAACACCAAGCAGAGTAAGCACTGACTGAGGGTGACCCAGAGCCTCCTGCCATTTCCTTTTATAGAATCCCTGTGGCTGGAAAAGCCCTCCAAGACCATCGAGCCCAGTCATTAACCCAGCACTGTCAGATCACCACCAAACATGTCCCCAAGTGCCACATCCAGCTGTTGTTTAAACACCTCTAGGGATGGGAACTCCACAACTGCCCTGGGCAGCCTGTGCCAATGCCTGACCACCCTTTCCATAAAGAAATTTCCCAATACCCAACTAAATCTGCCCTGGCCCAGCCTGAGGCCGTTCCCTCTCCTCCTGACCCTGTTCCTGGGAGCAGAGCCTGACCCCCTGGCTGTCCCCTCCTGCCAGAGAGCTCTGCAGAGCCACAAGGGCCCTCCTGAGCCTCCTTTTCTCCAAGCTGAGCCCCTTTCCCAGCTCCCTCAGCCACTCCTAATCAGACTCATGCTCCAGACCTTTCCCCAGCTCTATTCCTGTCTCTGGACATGCTCCAGGAAGGTCCTGAGGCTGGGATTTGCCTGGATGGAAAAGCAAACTGGAGAAAACCTGGAGATTACTTTTCCTACAACACCTCCCTCGTATCTTATTCCTCAGTTGGTGCCACAGGTTCACTCCCAGGGTGTAAACTGAGAGTAAAACACCACCATTCCTGCCTGGATCCATGTGGGAGCTGAGGCAGGTGATGGTAGCTGTGCAGGTGGTAGGATGGCAGTGCTCATTGTCCCCACAACGGCACAAACAGCCCTGCAAGGGTAAAGGAAGGCAGGCTTTAATCCATCACTGGGGTGCACTGCAGGGAAAGGGGAGTGAGAAGCTTCTCTGTGAATGAGTCATTCCCCAAATTCTTCTACTCCCGTTTTCCCCCTTTTCCTCATTCTGTTTTATTAATGACACTGCACAGATGCACTGAAAGGCTCAGAATTCATTTTGCTCACTGTGCTGCAAGGAAAGGTCTGCAGCAGAGGGTTTACCCTTTACTGGGATAAACCCTCCTGAGCTTCCTGCCTCCAGCTCTGGGAACCCTCTGGGTGATGGCTGGCACGAGGGAGCTCTAGCATCCACTGCCTGGGCAGCCTGAGGAATCACCTTCTCCTCCTCCTCCTCCTCCTTCTCCTTCCTCGAGATGTCTGAGAGCCAAAGGTGCTTCTGTAGGATCCCAAGGATCCCAAACCATCTAGGTGGGAGTGAACAGGGAATCTGCCAAAATAATCCTCTGGGATCCTCTGTGGTGACAGCAATATGGACAGACACTGCACAGCTGTCACCAGTACATAAGATGAGGGATAAGGTGAAAGGAAGAGGAGGGAAAGGGGCAGAGAAAGGCTCAGGAAAAACAGATGGTTTCCACTGAACTGTCTCAGGAGAGAGACCAGCCCCTCAGAAATTCCAGGTTAGTGGTCTGATGCCCAGCAATGTCCTGCCTCCTGCCTGTTCCACACACATGGGCACCTGGGGCCACTGCCTGCAGCCCCTGCCCCATCCATCCAGCCTGCATGTCCCAGAGGATGCAGACACCCTGCCCAGGAAGGGCTGTCCTGAGGGGCAGGCACAAAGAGGAACAGTGGGATGGAAACCACTCCCTGCTGCCCCACATGGATGGCCCTGATGCTGCACAGCCCCTTCCTGCCTCCCCCTGGAGCCTCCTGGAGAGCCTGGGCCATAAAAAGGCAGATCTGGGGCATCCCATGGAGTGTGCTGCCTGCTGCTCCTGCAGCCACCTCAGAAGCCACCACAATCTTTTCCAAAGCCATCCAGGCTGGGAGAAATGCCATGAGGAGCAAAGCAAGAGTGTCAGCCTGCTCCACAGGCTCCACTTCAGGCTGCACTGGAACTCAGACAAACCTGGAGGGTTTGGGCATTTTGGTGTTTGAATGATGACCCCTTTCTCACATGATCATTTATTGTTCACTCTGCTCCTGTTCCTGTCCAGCTGCGGGTGTAACAACCACAGGACTCTTGGGATCACAATGTTTTGGAAGGAAATTGCTGGCTGTGGTTTGAGCCTTAACAATGGTTTGAACACAGGGTCTCTGTGAGCTCCAGAAGTGCCAATAGTCTGCAAGTGCCAACAGACTCCAAAAGTAGGAGGCTGTCATTGATGAAAACTGTCCGTGCCCAAATCCTGAAGATATTCCCTCCAAATGCAGCTGGAATTTGCTCCTGGTCATGGGAGTTATTTGCAGCCTGTGGATCTCCAAGGGGGCCCTCACCTCAGGGTGCAGGGATGCCCATCCCTGGCTGCTGCTGCAGCATCACTGTGGTACCCACAGCCCTTCATGGAGCTGGGGGCGAGTCCAAGTGCCTGGGGAGCAGAACCACACACTCAAGCATCAAGACTCCCCCTGGTCAAGTGAAAACATCAGTTTCTGCTAAGGTCTCTCTGGTTTCTGACACAAGGAGCAGAGCCAAAATCTCTGGGTTACCTCTAAGGACTCCATGAGGATGCCAACTCCTTGACAGGTGTCATTTCAACATGCTGAGGAGAAGAAGAGATCTCAGCTTTTGAAGATCTTGCTGCAGAGACCTGGAAAGGCTTCACAGTTGTCACAATGTGTTCACACAGGTCCCCTTTTGGGTGCCAGACCACAACCTTTTCCTGTCTCCCCCTCCCAGGCTGATTTCCATACCCAGTGACTCCTACTTTCTGCTCATGCTATTCCCTGTTCCCCATTTTCCATCTCCAGGACCTGCCATCCTACAAACTACAGTTTCTCTGGTCCTTCAGCCACCTTCCCCACTGCTTGGACTCCCCCAAAAGCATCCAGGCCAGGTGGGCAGGGGGCTGCTGCCCTGTGGGAAGAAAACTCCTGCTGGGGCTCACAGGATGTGGTTCAGAGCCTCTTCTGTTTAAGCTCTTGGGAAGCATCCAAAGAAGGTCCTCAAGGATGGGGAACGGTCTGGAGGGGAAGGCAGGAGGTGTTTAAGCTCCACCCACCCACACAAGGACTGGGTATCACAGAGCATCACCAAACTTAAGGTCTCCTTCAAATCATGACAGTAAAAGTGTATTTTCCTTGGCCAAACCTAATTAAACCTTGTTTGAAGTTTGGTCTGTGTTAACAGAGCCATTGTATGAGCTATGAACACTTTGATTCAATTTCCCAACCTTTATGGGGACTTTTCTGTGCACTTCCCAGTGACTTAGATTATGTTTCTAAGGCATAAGGGGAACAATAACAAGTTTCCTTGGAGCTAATTAAGCTAATCATGGTTTATAGATTAAATTCTCTGTAAGGTTTTTACCTAGTGTGGCTAAAATCAAAGAGCTGTGCTCTAGCTGAGCACATCTGACTCATCTGACATCAGAAAAAATTTAAATCAGTGCAGAGAATGTCGGAGGGTATTTCCCAAAATTAAATGTACAACACAATCTCTTGGCTTCGGCCCAGCTTGCTGAAAAATTTCAAATGAAAAAGAAAAAATCCTCAAAAGCAGTATTTTCTCCAATCTTCCTCAAGTTACATACAATGAAGAATACTCTCCTCTTGCCCCATAAAAATCCAGCACTGTGAGGAGTTCAAGGGAAAATCCTCCTTCCCCCCCAAGATGTCTGAGAGCTTTCAATCAATCAAAGGAAAAAAACTAATGGCAAAAAACTACATTCCCTTCATTTTATGGCAATAATGAGTTAAAATCCTGGAATCCTGGCCCTGAATCCCAGCTATTCATTCCAGCTCCTATTAATGTTTACCACTTTTCTCAGGAAAAAAAGGAAAAAAACCAAAAAAAGGGGGAGGGTGAAGGGGAGGCCAAGGAAGGAGAGAGGAATAAATGAATAAATGCTGCTCTCCCACCAGCACCAGCACACGATGCTGCCAGAGCTGCTATTCCCTGCTCACATGGGTGTAGCAGCACCAGGAATGTGGTGTTTGATCCAAAATGCTGTTTCAGCTGTAAAAATAAATCAGGGGGAGATTTTCTCCTGGGTACACATCAGTTCCAGGAAAGCACCCGTGTCACTGAGTGTCCCTGTGCCCCAGAGGGACAGAGGGGACACCAGCCCCAGGTCTGCTTTCACTCCCCTCCCCACATCTCCTCGCTGATCCCAGCACAGTGGGATGGAGGGAGCAGCCCATCCCAGGAGGGGAAGGGGGGCAGAGACCATCCCTGCAATTCTGTGGGATCTTCAAGGTCCCTTCCAACCCAAATCATTGTGAGACCTTGAGCAGAGGGATGAAGGGGCTGGGGCAAAGGCTCTGGGCAGCAGCAGCTGTGGCAGACAATGGCAATGCAAAACTCCACCACGTTTCTCTGAGGAATGGCCATCATTTCCCTCAGGGCTTTGCTGGACCTGCGATCTTCATCCTTCCCTCCAACCCCAGGGATTTCTGACCTGCCCACACTGATAAATGAGAAGAGGCTGTTCCCTTCTGGGCTCCCATGGGCTGCCCCCAGATCACCTCATGCATCCTGCTGAGGTCTTTCCTGCACCATCACAGCAGGGCTGGGAGAGTTCTGCAACCTCCTGCTGCTCAAAATCCACTCTCATGTCCTCAAAAACTTCATCTCCTCCCTTTCTCTGCAGAGAAAACACTTCTGTGGAAGGTCTCAGTCCATTCCTTGTCTTGAAAGCAAAATGAGAAAGGAACTCTCATTTCCTTGGTTTCCCAAGAAGGTGTAGTTCCTCAGAAGGTGCATTTCCTATTCAAGATGAGTGGTCCATTTCCCTTCTCTGGTTGCACATCTTTTGCCTCACTCCTGGACCATGTATTACCCTTCCTGTGAGATCAGCATCTCTTGGGGCTTCACACCACCAGCAAATCAATGCCTCAACCCCCCTGCCTGACACCCCCTTGCTCTGCCAAGCTCCCCTGGGTCCTGTTCCAACCTGCCAAAGCCCAAACTCCAACAGGAATGTGCAGAGGACAAGCAGCAGGCAGGTGTGGAGTGGCTCCCAGTGAGCAGCTGCAGTCTCCACCACAGCCTTAATTGGACTCACAACATGGAGAGGTCAGCAAGAAGAATCAAAGCCATGGAAAGAAAGACCCTGTATTCTTGCTTCCCAGACAGAGAGGGAGGAGAGGGAGAAGCCCCAAAAGCAGAATCCAACAATGCCACCGAGCCCCGGCCGGCTGGGAGCATTCAAATTGTCAGCAAGCCTGTAGAAAAGGCAGACAAATTCCTGTTTTGTACTTGGGAAGGAGCCAGGTGATGTAATAATCTTTGAGGATGATGGTGGAATACTTTCCATTCCAGCAGTAACTCAAGATGTTAAATAGCAGCCACTAAAGTTAAACATTGCTAAATCAGCCTGTCAGGGCAGCACCTACCTAAGGGGGTGTAGGTGATGGACTGGGGCACACTCAATGCTCACTTTCCACATGCCGTGAGGCAGCAGGGTGTTTCAGAGATGGAGGAAAAAGCTATTTGCTAAATGAGGCAGTTGTGGCTATTTTAGGGTTGCAACATCAGTACCAGTCAAATAAGGCTGTGACAGCTCCAGGACTGGGTCAGCGAGGGATTAAAGGAAGGCAGGGATAGTAGTGCCAACCTGTGTGCCCTTAGGGAAAACAGATTAAGGCAAATTAGCCTTGTAGGGGTTTTTGATGCAATTACAAGATTGACTGGGCGGTAATGGCATTAATGTCACCCACCCAAACCTCTGCAGAGCCTTTCCCTGGCTAACACACAGGATATTTTGATTCTGAAATCAGTGGCTCCACCGACACCATGGGACATCCTCGATGAATTAAAACTTGGCAGGCAGACACGGCGCGGCCGGAGATCCGAGCGGGGCTGCTCCTGCTGCAGCCAACAAATGTGGTTCGTGCCTCTGGGCTGTTTAACATTTTTATCAATGACCCAGGAGAAAGCCCAAAGTGTTCCCAATAAAGTCAGCTGTTGACATGGAAGCTGTGGAGTGGTAAATACTGAGAATGATGGGTTCCTGATACAGCAATCCCTGGGGAACTGGGCACAGGCAAGGAATGTGTATTCCAGTAAAAACGTGTCAAATCACACCTACAGGGACAAGGATGCAGTCCCAGTTCCCCCACTCCCACAAGAAAGGACAAGGATCTTCCAAAAGCACCCAGAGAAATGCCACTGCCAAAATGGTTAAACAAAGGGGGGATGCAGGCAGAGGGAATCTCAGCATCCCCTCTGGCATGCAGCTGATTGCCATGAGCAGCCTGTATGTGGGGAACTGGATCTGCCAAGGGGAAGGTTAAAGCAGTGCCAAGGCCTGGGGAGAGCCAAAAAAGTTGGCTGAAAACCTTACCAGAGGAGCAGGGGCCAAAGATTACCCTCAATCAGGCACAGAGAGCACAGAGATGTGGCGATGGATGGAGCTCTCTGAGGTGGGAGTGCCAGGCCCAGCAGCGTAAGAAAGCAGGGACAGCCTCTGGAAGCATTTAATGGGTAGTTCTCTGTCTCTGGAAACATTTCCAGAACAATTGGCTGTATCTGCTCCAGTTCAACCAGGAATGCTTCCTGGAAGAACTCGATTACCCCACAAGCCTTACAATTTATTGGCTGGGTCCAGCACTATCAGAGGAGGCCCAGACCCAAAATAGGCCCAGAGCCATAAATAGCCTTTATCAGGAAAACATCACGTCCTCATGGGCTGCGGCTGCGAGACAGCTCGGACAGGCCCTGCTCCAGCACATCAGGAAGCTGCTCTCAGCCCTCAGCACACACTTGGCCCCCTCCAAATCCCAAGTACAATTTGGCTGCTTCCCACCCTCTGTGCTGGAGGGATGGCTCGGGGTCCTTGTCACACGTGCTTGTCACACCTGAGCCCACGTCACCCACACATGGTGGGGTGGTGGCAGATCTGCTGCCCTGGACATCAAAATCGTGGCAGAGAAGGGGACCCTGCTGAGTCCTGGGGCTCCCCTCAGGGGAGGGCCAGCTCCACCTTAAACTGCAAAATCAGAGAATCCCAGAATAGTTTCGGTTGAAGGGACCTTAAAGCTCATCCAGTCCCACCCCCTGCCATGGGCAGGGACACCTTCCATAGCCCAGGCTGCTCCAGCCCCATCCAGCCTGGCCTTGGGCACTGCCAGGGATCCAGGGGCAGCCACAGCTGCTCTGGGCACCCTGTGCCAGGGCCTCACCAGCCTCACAGCCAGGAATGCCTTCCAAATATCCCAT
The DNA here is from genome assembly GCF_901933205.1 of Camarhynchus parvulus. Taxonomy (NCBI): domain Eukaryota; kingdom Metazoa; phylum Chordata; class Aves; order Passeriformes; family Thraupidae; genus Camarhynchus; species Camarhynchus parvulus. Next base: position 2,182,209 of record NC_044591.1, read on the forward strand.
CTGTTCCTGCCCTCTGTCCATTTGAAGCCATTCCCCTTTGTCCTGTCCCCCCATCCCTTGTCCTCAGTCCCTCTCCAGCTCTCCTGGAGCCCCTTTAGGCACTGCAAGGGGCTTGGAGCTCTCCCTGGAGTCTTCTCCAAGTGAACATCCCCATCTCTGCAGCCCTGGCTGCAGAGCAGAGGGGCTCTAGTCCTCATAACATCTCTGTGGCCTCCTCTGGACTCACTCCAGCAGCTCCACATCCTGCTAATGCTGGGGACCCCACAGCTGGAGGCAGCATTGCCAGGAGGGTCTCACAAAAGCAGAGTAGAGGGGCAGAGAACAGAGAAGAGAGCCAAGGAGAAGACAGCTGCCAGCCTGCTTCTGACTCGGTTTCTACTCTTCCCATCAGCTCAGCAGCTCCTCTCTTTCTCAGAAAGGCCTGTGACCCCGAGGGATGACACCAGAGGTCTCCGACGGCCAGAGAGTGTCACCACCAGCTTCTGCAGGGCAAAACCATCTCTTGTCACCCCAGCAAGACCAGGACTCCCGGTGCTCAGTGCTGTAGAAGCACAACAAAGAGAAGGCAGGGACCAGAGATGCCCTGCTGTGATGGAGAGGAGCTGCAGAGGGGAAGAAGGGCTGGGAGCAGCAGCCATCAGCAGCTGTCCCTGGGCAGCACAGCCGTGCAGGCAGTGCCCATCCTCTGTCCCTGAGCAGCACAGCCGTGCAGGCAGTGCCCATCCTCTGTCCCTGAGCAGCAGAGCCGTGCAGGCAGTGCCCATCCTCTGTCCCTGGGCAGCACAGCCGTGCAGGCAGTGCCCATCCTCTGTCCCTGAGCAGCACAGCCGTGCAGGCAGTGCCCATCCTCTGTCCCTGAGCAGCAGAGCCGTGCAGGCAGTGCCCATCCTCTGTCCCTGAGCAGCAGAGCCGTGCAGGCAGTGCCCATCCTCTGTCCCTGGGCAGCACAGCCGTGCAGGCAGTGCCCATCCTCTGTCCAGCCAGCCCAAGGGCACACAATGGCTCTGCCCCCGCCGTGCCTGAGCGGAGCCAATGGGCACGGGAGGCAGAGGGAGAAACGCTCGATGTGCTGCATGGGAGGGAGGGGAGAGGAGGGGAGGGGAGGAGGAGGTGCAGACAAAGAACAGGGAGATGGAGAGAGAAAAGCAGGCAGGGAGCAGGAGGTGAAGCGGGAGGACGGGGCTGGGGTGTGTGCAGCCCCTCGCAGCAAGGAGCAGCAGCAAGCCAGCCCAGGCAAATGAAAATCTCTTAACCACACTGAATTGTTAACTGCCCCTAAATCCTTTTGTGCTGGGGCTGTGAGCTTAGAAGAGCTTAAGCTGTTAGATGCATGAACTTCCTCCATAAATATCCCTTGTGCACACTGCCGCGAGCAGGCTGCCGTGCTATTAGCCAGATGAAAAACCCAGCAGAGAAAATGAGCAACTCCTTCCAGCTGCACACAGGGGTTGTCCATTCCTTGGGATGCCCTTCTCCACCTGGGCCCTTTGGTGGAGCAGGACCGTGGCCCCCCATGCTCCCTGCCACGTCCTGTTTGGGCGCCTGAGTGTGTGAGAGAACTTCACCCCCAAAGCCAGCTCAGATTTGCTATTGTTTTGCTTCTGGAAAGGGGCCCAGATTCCCTCCCACCCCTGGAAACACGAGCAAACCTGCCAGCCACATGTAGGAGTGAGTCCCCCAAGCCAGGCGGCTCCACCGCTGCCTCCGCAGGGAGCGGGGCGGGGACCCGGCGGGAGGAGGGCGGGGATGCAGGGTCACATCCCGCAGGGACACGTCCCACAAGGACACATCCCAAAAGGACACATCCTGCAGCTCCTTCCCAAGCAGAGCTGGGGGAGCAGCCCCTTCCCAGCCCTTTGTGCAGCTCACTGGGAGGGCTGGGACAGGACGGGGATTCCATGGCTGTCCTGCCAGCTCTGTGTCTGGCTCTCCTCCCAGTCCCCACTCCTCTTTTGGGGGCTGCCAGGGAAAAATGGAGGGGCACAATCCTGGGGTGCCATCTAGCCCTGATTGCCCCGCACATGAGAAAGGGAGGGGAAAGAAGGAATGGGGAAGGCAAAGGCAAAGACTGAAGGGAAAGGGAAAGGAAAGAAGAGGGGGAGAAAGGAATAGGAAAGGGAAGGGGAAGGGGAAGGGGAAGGGGAAGGGAAGGGGAAGGGGAAGGGGAAGGGGAAGGGGAAGGGGAAGGGGAGGCAGCCCCGAGCCAGCTGCCCCATGGAGACGATGGACTGGCGGCCACCGCGTGATTAATGAGGGCGGGGAGCGCGGGGCCGGTGCTCGCCAGCACCGGCTGCAGGAACAGCTGCCGAGGTACCGGACCTCCCAAAATCCTGCTGCTGCTGCCGCTGCTGCTGCTGCTGCTGCTGCCCAGACAAAGAGGGGACCGGCCTCTCCCTCCTTCCCGCTCCCCCGCCTCGGCCCCCGCTCCTGCCTGCTCTGCTGCCCCAGCCCTGCGGGCACAGGGCTCTGCAGGAGCGGCCCCGGGAGCCCCTCCCGGGCCATGCGAGGGGACTGCCCCTCGGCTGGGGGAGCAGTGGCACCGGGGAGCTCCCCGAGAAACCCCGGCTGCATCAGAGCAAAGCACTATGCAGGCTGGGTCTGCTCTGGGAACAAACAGGCTGAGATGGAAAAGCTGCCATGAATCACTGGGGCTCTCTGGTGTTGCTACGGATGCTTCACTTGGGAGTTGTAAAAGCCCCGTCTGCCCTTCGAGGCAGGCATTAGCCAGGCTCAGTTTCCAGCAGTGCTTCCTTGCTGTCCCCATCCCCTCCCTGCTAAGGCTGTAAGACACTTGATCTGCCCGAGCTCGGTGGGAAGAGGCGTTCAGTGGCTAAGCATGGAGTAGCTGAAATAATGGATATTAAATGATCCCCACAGCACACCAGGACTTGAATTTTGGTGCATGAGCAGCCCAGCCACTAGCAGCAGACATGGAGCCCTCTCCAAGGGGACCATACAGCCTGCAGTCCCTACTGAGCACAATCAGATGGTCCATTCCCCTCTCCAGTGTGTCTGTCTGCCACTACCAGCACCTTCCCCATGCTTTGGTTCTACCTGGCCAACCCTACACAGCCAGAAGAGAGGAGACACGGCTCCTCCCTTGGCTCTGCAGTGGCCACCAACATGTCTGTAATGGATCTCAGAAGCCCTGGCTCTGCCTGGAGTGTGCCAATGCTATCGGAACCACACAGGGATTTGGAGGTTCAGCCAGGACAGGGGAAAAAGATCCTGTTTGCCAAACTCTGTGGTTTGCTCCGCGCATGCACAGCTGCAGGTGCCCATCACACAGCTCTGGAGTCCCCACCTCCCTCCCAGCAACCCCAGGAGCTCCCTTCTCAACCTTCCCGAGCCCATGTATGACTGGACAGGGGCACAGACCTCAGCTCAGGGAGGGGGGGGCTGAGCCTCTTGCTGGCCTGAGACCAGGCTGGCTCCATGGTGCTCAGCTGAGCTCAGCAGGCACTCAGAGTGTGCTCTGAACATCTATGGGGGAGCAGAACATCTACAGAGCAGAACATTTATAGGGCAGGAAACCTCTGGCTGTTGAGGAGCACAGGGGCCAGGTAGCTCTGAACAGGCCATGACCATGTTCCTGCCCTGGGTCATTTGCACCTCACCAGAAAAACACTGTAGACAACTTGCTCTCTCCCACTGCACCCTTTTGGGACCCTGCATTCCCACTCCCCTCATCCAAGAAGAGATTTAGCCCATGCCAAAGCACACAGCAAAACCAACAGCATAACAGCCCCAGTATTTTGGGAGGCAACTGCAGATTGGTAACATGCACCACATGTGTGTGCCTCCAAAACCTGGAGAGCATGGATGGCACCAGCAACAGGCGCCAGCCCTGAACGCAGCGGCTCTGGGGGCCTGGAGGTCATGGACAACCTCTGCAATGGACGGATGAGCCTGGGGCAGGAAGTGAGGAGCTGGGGAAGAGTCAGCCTCTACACATGCCCCTCTGCCACCCCTGCCCAAGGAGCTCCCTCCCAGACGGTTCATGCAGATCCCAGATGCAAATCCCAAGTGCCCCCAGCAGAGGAGAGCCCGTGGTTACCTCTGCAGACGGTCCCGTTCTCCACGGACTCATAGCCAGCCCGGCACATGCAGCGGCCAATGGGCACCAGCCACTCGCCGTCACCGTTGCAGTACAGCTTGATGGGCACGTCCACCTCCTCAGCATTGGCAATGCACGTGCCCCTGGCTGCCACCAGCGAGGTGCTCTCTGCTCCCGACAGGGTTTCCTGGAAGACGGCCCCGTTCTGGATCACACGGGGACATTTGCGGTAGAAGACACGGACGGCAATCAGGGACATGCAGCCCCCATAGTCCTGGAAGGCCAGGTAGAAACCGTTCTTGGAGACGGGCCCAAAACTGCGCACCTCAGTGTTGATCTTCATCACCCGTCCACCTAAGTCCACCTGTGAGAAGCTCTCATCAGCAGCAATCGTGTCCACCTTCATCCAAGGATTCTCCATCCAGTTAGGAAAAGTCTTGGTGGCCGAGTCCAAGTCTGACTCAAAATAGTACAGGTTAAAAGTCTCCTTACAGGAGCCTGGGACATTGGGGATGCTGCTGCAGTCCCGGACAGAGAATTTCATCTCCACGTGGATGCGGTGTGCTCCTCGCCTGCGGATGTACTTGGTGCGGAGCCAGTTGTTCTGGCTGGACTCAAAGACGTTGCACACCTGGTATGTGCGGATGGTGTTCATGTTCTCATCGTACCCACTCACCTCTTCCCACTGCGGGCAGGACACACACAGTCAGGGGCTGCTCTGAAGGGGTGCTCCCCACCCTGCTCACCTCTTCGCATCCCCACGATGGGCCACGTAGGCTCTGCCAGCCCCAGCTGCCCTCTCTGTGCCCACCCCATCCCACAGGCTGTCCCAGAGTGCCCAGCATCTCCTCCCAGCACCCCCCTGCAGGTGCCCTGTGCCTGCCTGGGCAGGGTTTGACCCACACCGTGCCCCAGGCAGGCTCCACACTGTGCAGACAAAGGGGCCCCTCAGGCCACCTTGCTGCCACTAGCACCATGCTCCACGCCTGCATTCAGGGTCAAGCCTCTCTGCTGCTGGAGGGACAGCAAGGCCACTGCTCTGCAGAAATGGTTTTAATAGGGACTGTGCCCATGGCTGCACTGCACTGCTGTGCCTCTGGCAAAGGAACACAGTGCCTTTAGCACAGAGATTGCCACCAGTGCTGGTTACAGACATAGCAACAGGACCTGCTTCCTCATAAGCTATGAAACCTCCTGCCTGGCTGCAGCCAGGGCCTCTTCCCAGGGGCAGGAGGGACCATGGCCAATCCGGCTGCATTCCCAAAAAGGGAGGTGCTGGGTAAGCCCCACTGGAGCCCTCATCCCTGCCCCTTTGACAGTCAAATGCTTTGGAGCTCCTCCAGCAGGTGTGCTCAGGTCCCAACCCCAGCTGTCCTGAACTGGATCTCTGGGATGCAGACATGCCTATGAGCTGTGCCATGACAGCAACATCCTTCTCAGCAAGACAGCTCAGAGCTGACAGATTCCCCATGGGAAGCTCTGCCCAGCTCTCCCCAGCTGACTGAGTCTGCCAGCTCTGGAGGAAGCTCCGTAGAGTTACAGAGAACATCCTGAGCTGGAAAGGACCCACAAGGATCATCAAGTCAACCTCATGGCCCTGTACAGTCACCCCAACAATCTCACCCTGCGCTTGAGAGTGGTGTCCAAACACTCCTGGAGCTCTGGCAGCCTTGGGGCTGTGCCCATTCCCTGGGGAGCCTGGGCAGTGCCCAGCATTCTCTGGGGGAAGAACCTTTTCCTAACATCCAGTCTAAACCCCCTTGACAGAGCTCCAGCTGTCCCCTTGGGTCCCCACAGAGCTCAGGGCTGCTGTGACATCATCTGGCCTTCTCCAGCTCTCTGCCCTTTCCCCAGGCTGTTTTTTCCCAAATCCTCCAGTGCTTGTTGTCTCCATTCTGTGTAGGATGGGGACATTTCAGAGAGGGGGATGCAGGGCATGAGCTGCAGCCTATAACTGGCCACTGCTCCTCTGTGGGGAGCACCAGCAGGGAAGGGTCTTTGTGGGAGGAGAACCCTCAGCTCACAGAGCATCTCCTCCTGCCCAGCCCCTGCCAGAGTGCAGAGCATCTCCCTGCAGTCCCATCCCCACCCAGGGCACCTGTGTGATGCTGGCAACAGGGACCAGAACCCTGCTGGCGTGTGACACAGTCCCAGCCAGCTGGAACTGCTCCTTCTGAATTTGTTCAGAAAACTCAACTGGAAGCCGAGCTGTTTCCCATGGATGTTACACCCCAAGCAAAACCCTTCCCTGGATGCAGGATCACAACACCCAGGGCAGGGCAGCAGCACAGCCCAGATCCAGCACCAGTGCCAGGACTAAATCCAGGGAAAATCCTGCAGGAGCAGAGCATCCCCAGCCTCTCAGGTTGTAAATGGCCTCACAAGGGCACCCAGGACTGGGGAAAGAGGCTCAGGAGATGGGAGACAGATTGCTCCTAGCACATCAAGGCTCACAGCCCAACAGAAGGCTGTCAGGGAAGATCCCCAACAGCTCCAACCACTTCATATTGGCAGTAGCTGTAAATCTGCTGCCAGGGCTGGGGGACAAGAAGAGCATCCTTGCAAAACACAGCCGGAGCATTTGCTTTGTTTTCCAGAAATAAATTTGGTGTGTTAGTGGAAAATTGTAGGATCTCCCTGCTTTTCAGGGCACTGGTTGGGAGGGGAGTGAGGGAATCAAGGCATGTGGAAGCAATTCCTTCCCCTTGCCCTGCCTCTGATGCGGCTCTCCCTCACCTGGACCACGCCAGACACCCACCTTGGCAGCTACGAAGACCAAGGGACCCCCCCACCCACATCTGCCCAGCCCCCAGGGAGAGTAAGGACACGAGCCCAGAGAGCTCAGCCTTGGTCAGGCAGGAGCAGCACATGGTGGAATGAGGGTCTCCGGGGCTTGGGATGAACAGCAGATGGAGGCAGGGCTTGGGGACCTATATGAATGGCACAAGAGTTTCAGAGCCAGACATAAAGCAACTGTTTGGGCTTTGGGGTCTGTAATAATCCCCAAAAAGAAGCACACAGCAGCTTCTGTCTTCCAGGTGATGCTGGCTGCATCCAACCTGGCCAGCCACCTCTGAGTGGGATGCACTGCCTTGTCCTGCTTGTGGACATGAGGCCATGAAGGCACCGCAGAATTGTCACCCAGGATGAACACAGAGCAGGACACGATGTGCCCATATATCCCCTCAGGGCCCTGCTCAAAGGTGGAGACAGGAGGCAATCCCACCAACCACTGGGACTGCATGGCACTGTCCAGATGGGCATCTCCACCCTGATGGGGGCCTGGGAGCATCCTGGGGGCCAGGCTCGGGATCCCCAGCATCCTCCCACATCCCTGCCACAGCGAGTGGCTGGCTCCAGACTTCCCTTTTCCCAGATGGGAGAGAAAGTCACCCCCGTGCACCAGCCCCTGCGCTTCCTCGACGCTTAATGAGAAGCCTCTCCCTTTCTCTTGGCTCTCTAATTAACATGCCGGGAGCTCAAAGGAAGGCAGCAGCACAATAACCCGGGGAGAGGCTTCCAGCAGGCCCCGGCCTCATTATGGCCGGGCTGGGGAGCGGGAGCAGGGCGTGCTTCACATATGGAAACACCGCAAACAAGAAAGGCTGGGCCACGAGAGAAAGAGACTTGACCTCTTCTCCCCTGCATTGTGTGCCCGTCATCCCCCTCGGCAGGCAGTGGCGGGGCCGGGCAGCTCTGCCCTTTCTCATGGTGATGGGCAGTGCCCGTGCCTGGCGCAGCACCGTGGCCACGCTGCACGGCTCGGTTTAATCTCCCAGACAAGGCTGTCCTGGGCTCTTTCTTTTCTTCTGCCAAGTCGGCTCAGATCGGGGGCATGCTGTCAGCCTGGGGGTGCGTGCCACAGAAACGTCTTCATCCAGCCCCTGCAGAGGGTGGATGGAAGGCAGGACAGAGCCTGAGCCACCACTGCCATGCACGGACATGGGAAGAATCTCCAGACTTTGGCCAGGCTGGATTGGGCCACCCAAGTGCAAGGGGACATGTCTGGGGGGTTGGACACTGTGGGCTGCTGCTGGTTCCACAGCCAGAGGTGGGCAGGATGCTCTGAAGCACCTTGATGCCCCACGTGGGACACAGAGGTGGCTCCACTCTGGTTTTCTCCCATGAGTTGAATGGTGCAGAAATCACAGAGTCACACAATGTTCTGAGTTGGGAGGGACCCACAGGAATCATTGAGTCCAACTCCTGGCCCTGCCCAGACACCCCAGCAACCCCACCTTGTGCATCCCTGGGAGCATTGTCCAAACACTCCTGGAGCTCTGGCAGCCCGGGGGCTGTGCCCATTCCCTGGGGAGCCTGGGCAGTGCCTGCACCCTCTGGGGGATGAACCTGATGCACTGCCTTGCCCAAGCTCTTCTTTAAAGGAGTTTCTTCAGGGTGGTCTTTGAACATGTTTCAGGGCACACCTGGCCCTGGTAATGAAGACAGGTAGTTGTGCTGAGCCAGCAAACATCTCTCTGTGGGATGCCAGTCCTTTCAGGACCTGAGCCTAATGCACTCATCCTGCTACAAGTGACAGGCAATGGAATAACAACTGAGAACACTGGGGACAAATGATGGTGGCCTTGGCATATTGTTTCTTCCTCTCCTCCTTTTTAGGTGGCTGCATGCCAGCTCTATGGAGACAGTGATTCCTCTAGCACCACACTGTGTGACTCTTTGGGGTGGGAAGTACATCCCACCATCACTGGGGTATTTTTTGGAGTATCATTTCCTAGAAAACTACTGGAAACCTCAACTGTGCTCTTTCCACATGGCCAAGGCACTTTGCATCAGTGCCTGACTTTTCCTGGGCCAGGCCTGCCACATTCATGTGCAGAAGAGACCCCAGAGCAGCTCCAGGTCCCCGTCAGGTGATGCCTTACCCCTGAGGGAGGATGCACCGTCCAGCCCAGCTCTGCTGTCGCCGTGGTGGAGTCCATCAGGGTCTCTGTGGAAGGAAGGGGAAACAAGGAGTCACTGGCTGCAGATGAAAGGACTGAAGATGGAGACAGGGAAAAAGGTGGAGAGGTGATAGCACAGGGCTGCAGGGCCGGAGCCCATCCCACACTGAGCCTTTTGGCCACATCTCAGCCAGAGGACCCAGCACTGGTCCCTCCACCCAACTGAGCCCCACCCACTGCCCACTGCTCCCTGGCCCCCATGCAGAATCATGGAATCAAAAAATGTTAAGGTTGGAATTGACCTCCAAGATCATCAAGTGCAACCATCAGCCCAGCACCAAACAATGTTCATCATTAAATCATGTGCTCAGCATTAAACCATCATTAAACCACTTGTGAATCACTTGTTCACAAGTGCCACATCCACACATTTTTTAACATCTCCAGGGATGGTGATGTCACCACTGCCCTGGGCCAATGCCTGACCATCCTTCCCATGAAGGAACTTTCCCTGATATCCAATCTAAACCTCCCCTGGCCCAGCCTGAGGCCGTTCCCTCTCCTGCTGTGCCTGTTCCCTGGAGCACAGCCCAACCCCCCCTGGCTGTCCCCTCCTGTCAGGAGTTGTGCAAAGCCACAAGGGCCCCCTGAGCCTCCTTTGCTCCAGGCTGAGCCCCTTCCCAGCTCCCTCAGCCTCTCCTGGTGCTCCAGACCCTTCCCAGCTCCATTCCCTTCTATGGAAATGCTCCAGCCCCACAATGTCTTAATTTTCATTAGGGGCCCAAAACTGACCCCAGGATTTGAGGCAGGACCTCAAGGTGCCCAGCATAGGCAATGTCTCCTGCTGTGAGTGGGAACTCTTCCATCCACCAGCCAAGCTGGATTTTCCTCCTCTCAATCCTAAATCCAGGTACCCCCAGCCCAGTTCTACCACTGCATATGAGGAGCAGCCTGAGCACGGATCCTCCATCACCTTCTAGTTTCCTTTGCCAAAAGCAGGATATTTTTTTTTCTCAGCACTTTGCACAGTAGGGAGAATCCTCTGAGATGCAGTAGGATGTGGGGAGGAACAGCACTTTTAGGACTTAAAAGTACTAAAAAATTAAACCACTGTTAAAGCTGGTTTTCCAGATGATTTGGGTTGAAATAGGTCAGGTGATGCTACCACCGACCAGCACAGACAAGTCCTCCTAAGCCAGGCAACAGCAAAGCCTCCTCACCCTTCCTGCAGCTCATGATGCTTCCAACTCTGGAGTTCTTTTCACCCCAAATAGCTGTAGGTTGGTTTAACTGCACTGATGGCACTGAGGGCTGCTCAGGTTATGGCACCCCAATATCTGGGCCAACATGAGCAGGTGCCAGCCAGCTCCATCAGAAATAAATGGGACAGACACTTGGAATCATGGTTCAAAAAGCCAGCTAGCATTGAGTCCCACCATTACTGCAGCACTGCCATGTTCTGCACTAAACCACGTCTCTAATAACCACATCTACTCACTTTAACACTTCCCAGTGAGTGCTCAAAAGTCTTTTTTGGACACTTCCATGAGTGGCTTCCAGAGTCTGGGTAACCCTCTGTTCCTCCAGGTCTGCAGCCACATGCTCATGGCAAAACAGGGATTTTTCTGCACCACATCCAAGGCTGACAGTTTAAGAAAATAGGACAATATTCCTGAGTTTAGGAAATGCAGCTTAGAAATTCTGCCCAAAGGCCTCGAAACACCGAGGCTGGACATGAGGAGAGTGTGGGGGGACACACTGCACAGGGCAGCACATGGCCAGTGATTCTGTGCTGAGACCATGGTCATGCCCAGAGGGGAAATTCTGTCCCTCTGCTCTGCAGGGACAATGTGAATCCGCCCCTGATTTCAGCACATGCCCTGGGGATGCCAAGTGCACTTGCAGAGCTGCTGGGAAGTGTGCATCCCATACACACCAGGAGTCCCAGAATGGTTGGTGTTGGGAGGGACCTTCAAGACCATCCAGTCCCAGCCTCCTGCCATGGGCAGGGACACCTCCCACTATCCCAGGTTGCTACAAGCCCCATCCAACCTGGCTTTGGACACTGCCAAGGGTGGTCCCAGAATGGTCCCAGAATGGAGAGTTACTGGGTGTAACCATGTCCTTCTGCTGTACTTCTCCCCACCAGCAAAACAATCACACTGCCACAAACCCCCCAAGAGCATCTCCACCTTCTCTACTTTCATTCCACTGAACAAAAACAAAGGAAGAAAAGCTCCGCCTTGAGCAGATCCATCACTGAAGAGCCAGGCCTGGATGCAGAGGTGACAACTGCTCCATGCATGTGACCTCCTGTTCCCCACTGGCACCCCAAAAAGTGCCTGGGCAGCACTGTGCTCCCTGCACCTACTCCTGGCAGTAAATCCTCCTCAGACTGTGGCTTGTTCACTACTCTGGTTCCAGCCAGCGGTTTCCAGTTCACAGGAAACCAGGATTTCGAAATTTGGTTTTATTCCAAGAGTAAAAAGCAAAAAGTAGTTCTTTTCAATTTTTCCCACTAAGAAGAGTTCTGGAAAACAGCTAATCCCGAAATGCTGTGGGTCAGATTTACAAAATTTCTTTTTAAACTGAGTATTTGTTTACATAAGCCAATAATAGTGTTTACTTTATCAGAGGATCTTGCTTTTTCATTAAAACACCAGTGGCGTTTGATCTAAAAGGAAAACAACATTTTTCACACAGTGCTAGCAAGAAGCTTTAAAAACCCCCTGAATCTGTTACTTTATCTTAACTATCAATGACAGTGGTGCATAGTAAGTACATTAATAGCAGTGACTAAAATGGAAAACAAGATATATTCTAAGTCATTACAAATAATTCCCCAAATAAAGTTCATATTTTGAAGCATTTTGCATTTTTAAAAGCCTTTTATTTAATGAAAACTCGGTGCAGTGGAAATGTCGTGCTCAGTACACCACTGCTCCCACCCCCTTATCCTCAGCTGAAGGATCCCCTTGGAGCTCTGCATCCACTCTGGCTGGCCCAGAGAGAAGGAGGAGAAGAAATTTGCAGGTTTTAAGCAAGTTTTTCCAACAGCAAATTATCTTCCCATAAAAAACACCAGATATTCCATTAATTTTAGTCTGGATTTACACCATTCAGCTGCCAGCTATTGGATTTCCTTTTCCTTCTACAAAGACTCTGCAGTCCAAAATCCTTCTCTCTTGTGGTGCTCACGGGTGGCAAATGATCCATCTCCAAGACAGCTAAATTAGCTCAGCTTCCTTCTTCTTCCTCCCTAAACCAGGTTCCTGTTTGAGGCTCCTGTCTATCACCCTTCACAGTGCAGGGGGTCCCAGGGCTGTGGTCCCCATCACACACAGCTCGAACACTCCAGTGTGCCCCTTCTGGGGCAGTTTTGGCACCAAGCTGCTGCCCAGGCTGAAATCCTTCTGGAGATGGGGTTACACAGAGCAGAGAGCACCTGAATTATAGAAAATTGGGAATAACTGGTCCCCATGAATCACAGTGACCCTGCAGGGTCAGCACAAGGGGATGTGAGTCAGAACCATGAAACCACAGAATGGTTTGGGAGAGATCTTAAAATTCATCCAGCTGCATGGGCAGGGACACCTTCCACTGTCCCAGGCTGCTCCAGGCCCTGTCCAACCTAGAATTATAGAATCATAGAATAGGCTGAGCTGGAAGGGACCCACAAGGATCATGGAATCCAATTCCTGGCCTTGTGCAGGGAACCCCAACACCCCCAGCCTGTGCCTCAGAGTGCTGTCAAAACGCTCCTTGAACTCAGACAGGCTTGTGACCACTGTCCTGGGGAGCCTGTTCAGTGCCCAACCAACCTCTGGCTGAAAAACCTTCTTCTAATATACAACCTAAACCTCCTCTGACTTAGCTCCAGACATTTCCTCAAGTCCTGTCTCTGCTCACCAGAGCGAAGAGATTGGTACCTGCTTCTCTGCTGCCCTTCAGGAGGATGTTGAAGAGCACAATGAGGTCTCTTCCAGTCTCCTCCAGGCCGAACAGACCAAGTGCCCTCAGCAGCTCCTTACACAGCTTCTGCTCAAGGCCCTCCACCATTGCCATGGCCCTCCTTTGGACACACTCTAATAGTTATCTTTCTTACTTTGTGGTGCCCAAATCTGCTCCAGCACTCGAGGTGAGGCTGCCCCACTGCAGAGCACAGCAGGACAATCCCCTCCCTTGCCTGACTGGCCATGCTCTCCCTGATGTCCCCCAGCACACGGGTGGCCCTCCTGGCTGCCAGGGCACTGCTGACTCAGATCCAGCTGGCCATTGACCAGGACACCAGGTCCCTTCCTGCAGCTGCTCTCCAGCCTCTTGTTGCCTGGTCCACCCACACACCCAGGGCTGCCCCATCCCCAGTAAAGGATCTGGCACTTTCTCTTGTTGAACTTCACACGGTTGGTGATGGCCCAGTCCTCTATTTTGTTGAGGTCTCTCTGCAGGGCCTCCCTGCCTTTGAGGGAGGCAACAGCTCTTCCCAGTTTTGTATCTTCTGTGAACTTGCCTCATATTCCTTCCAGTCCTGTGTCCAAGTCATTGGATGCTGAAGAGTGCAGGACAATGACAAAGCCCTGCAGTGACAGGTCTGATGTCACCCCAGTCACTGTCACCTGTTGTGCCTGACCTGTGAGCCAGTTTCTCACCCATCACATGATGTGTTTATCCAGCTGGGGGCTGCACAGGTTGTCCAGAAGGATCCTGTGAGAGACAGTATCAAAAGTTGGCTGAAATCAAAAAAGATTCCATCTCCTGGCTTCCCTTGATCAACCAGGTGGGTTTACCCTGTCAGAGAAGGAAATCAGGTTTGATAAGCAGGACTACCCCTCATGAAGCCATGCTGGCTGTGACCAATGACTAGGTTGTCCTCCAGGTGTTTTTCAATACTTCTCAGAATAATGCTCTCCATTGTTTTTACCAGGCAATGAAGTGAAACTGACAGGCCTGTAGTTTCTAGGGTCCTCCTTTTTGCCCTTCTTGAAAATTAGGACAATGTTTGCTGACTTCCAGTCAGCTGGGACCTCTCTGAAATCCCAAGACTGCTCAAAAATCACCAAGAGAGGCTTTGCAATGACATCAGCAGCTCTGTGAGGATCTTGGATGAAGCACAGAATCCCAGAGGAGTTTGGTTTGAATGGGACCTTAAAGCTCAGCTCATTCCACCCCCTGCCATGGGCAGGGACACCTGCTACTATCCCTGGTTGCTCCAAGCCCCGTCCAACCTGGCCTTGGACACTTCCAGGGATGGGAAGTCTGGGCAACCTCTCTGGGCAACCTGTTCCAGATGCTCATGGACACTTCTGAGTGACAGGTGACTCCAGGCCCAGGGACATCATTTGGACAAAGCTCTGCCACAGATGCGAGCTCCACACAAAGTGTGATAAGCCCCAAGGCATGGGAACCCATCATCTACTGAGGCAGCTCCTTCCACCTGCAGTTTCCACTGGGCTGCCCTGCCCCTGGCACTTCCGCGCCCAGGGTGACCATGGTGGGCTGTCACAGCCATATCACCCCCAGCAGCCTCCCTGCTCCTACCTGGGGCTGCCCCATGCTCATACAAGCACATGGGCACATAACAGCACCAGCTCCTCTGCTGGGGACAAAAAACACAGACCAACTCCACCATGGGCAACCCCAAGGCCAACTGTTAAAGCCTTGACTACCACCTTGGCAACTTCACTCACTGTCACAGCCACTTTCATGGTGCCATCCTGCTGGTTTGGCAGCACCAGAAAACAGGGTAAGAGGCTGATGCCTTGGCAGCCTCATGAAGATCCCCGAGGCACCCAGGACATGGAGCAAGGCCATGTGGGAGTGGCAGGGGTGGGAGCCTGGCCCCTGGCCCACCGCTGGTGGCTGCGATAGCTGCAGCTCAGTGCAGCGCTCCCAGCACAGCAGCGTCTCCTCAATGTTGTTGCTTCTGTTCTCCCCTCCCGTGTGTTTATCTGCAGCTCCGCATGCTGCCCACGGCATTCTAAATAAATCTGCAGCTGCTCCACACCAGCACACACAGCTCTGGCCCGCTTCCTACAGGGAACCGCGCTGCTCCCCACGGGACACCCGGGGACCAGTGCCCGCGCTTCTCACTTCGGAGACGTTTGCTCTGAGCAGCCTCCCCCAGCACTGGGGGCTGTCCCCAGCACTGCTGCCTGCTCTGAGGGCACACTGTGGCTCTGGAGGGACACTTGGCATCTCCAGCCACACCATCACCCCCACCCCACCAGTTCCAGATGCTCAAAGCCACGCTAAGACAGCGTTGTGCAAAGGATCTGCTGTGACAATGTTGGGTGGGGGTTCCTGTGCTTCCACATGGTCTTCCTGCTGCTCAGCCACAAGTGAGATGAGTGTGGGGTTCTCAGCTGCAGCAGCTTTTCCCATCTGGCCAGATCAGGAATGAGACTGGTGGACAGAACTGGGAGGGGAGGACAAGTCTGGGATCATGCTGGGTCCTGGTGGCAGCAGGACAGGCTGGCCAGGAGTGGGATGGAGGGTGGCAGGACCAAGGGGCAGGGGCAGAGGCTGGAGGTGGAAGGGATTAACAGAGGAGCTGTGCATGTTGCAGACACACTTCTCTCCATCCGGAAAAATAACTTGCATGGAGTTTTGCCAACTCAGACCAATTTGGAGTATCCGGACCTGAGCTTCTCAGAAGTCCTGGCAAATGCTTCACATTCACAGGCTCCAAGCTCATCCAGATAAAGAAACAGCTGGGCAAATAAACAGCCCCACAGATAGCTGGAGCCTCCACCCTCATTTTTCCACCCACAAGTTTTTCCCTTCCCCTTTCACTCCTCATGAAAGCTCCTCTCTCAGGGTAGGACACTTGCCAGGATTGTAATCCTGGCCCAACATTATCAACACAGGGAGCAAGCTTCTCGTGAACCCATGACCACATCAGCTGTGGCCAGTGCTGGATGTGCAAAGCAGGCAAGAAGCTTCCAGCTCACTCTGATGGGCTGGGAGCAAAGTCATCCTAAGGCAGAGACAGTGGGAGATCATTCCTTATCACCATGTCCCTTACGTGACCTGGAAGCCCACCTAAAACACCTCATCAGCTCCAGGCTGGAGGGACACACAGTGTTAGAGCCCAGGCAAGGGGAGCAAGACCAGGATCTGCACTGGAGACACCACAGGTCAGCTCCTCCATGCAGGAACATGTGCATCAGGAACCATGTACCCACCCTGGCCTCAGGCACAGCCCCCACATCCCGGGGCAGGGGGTGGCTAATGAGAAACCCGTCTGTCCTTGCCCCAGGAGCCCTCAGCACAGATCTCTACCCTTCCCCACGTTGAAAGGCCCCTCTCTGCCTCCTGTGCTTTACTGGAGCCTGATCATGATATTTTTGCCAGCGTGAGCTGAGAGGGGCCGAGCAAAGCCAGTGGCCCTTCCCTGCAGCCCTGAGCTTTGCTTTGCCTGGCCGGGGGCCAGCGGAACGAGCTGAAACCCAATCCCCCCCCGGCCGAGCCCTGGCACGGGAACAGCTCCCTGCATTGTGAGCAGCGGTACAGGATCCTTGGGATACTGCACTCAGGGATCCACTCACACTCCAAGGGGGACAGTGATTGATGGGGAGAGAAAAGAGGAGGTTGACTGAGCTGGGATGGGGATCCCCACACGCCCAACTCCCCCCAAAGGGCACCCTGAGGTCAGGAACAGAGGGTCATGCTGGTGCTGCTGGTGCTGGGAACCCAGCACTGAGTACCTGGTCATTCAGGGCCCTTCCCTGAAAAATTAGGTCCATCCAGACTCGGAGACCTAAGAATTAGGATGATGTCCATCATCTCCATCTCTGACCAGCCAAACAGGATCCAGGCTGATAGCCCATGGAGCAGGGAGAGCTGACCCCAGAGATACCACACAGCACTGGCAGGGGAAAGATGTTCTCAGCCTGGGGGAGTCATGGAGCCTTCCTGGCTCCTCAGTTCCCTAGGACATCAGTCACAGCTCCTGCAAGCCCTGTGAGGCAGGAGCCAGCCCCAGAGCCAGCAGAGGAGCAGGGGATGGAAGCTGGTGGGGCTCAGCAGAACCTGCTGGGTCACTCTCACCCTGTTACTGGGTGGTGCTCAGCTGCTTGTGACACTAGGGGCCAGGGCTGGTGTCAAACAAGGGGATGGCTCCAATGCCCTGCCCTTGGCACAGCATTTCAGCAATCCCAGGTGGAACTCCCCCTGCATTTCTATGAGGGAAATGCCATGAGCAGGGCTATGCTTTCCCATTCCCACCAAAATCCCTCCCTTACTCTGAATGCCCACACCTTGTCTGGACCATTCTCAGGGGAACAAACCCAGGGCTGATATTGCTGCGCAGAAAGAAACCACTGGTCTTTAGCTCCCAGCCTTGTTAGACCAGAAAATATGGAAAGCTGGGCTTGGGGCAGAGTTGCACCTGGCACGGGGGCCATGGCAATGCCACTGGGTGAGCCAGGAGCCAGGGCTGAGCACGGCCACAGCCCAAATCCAGCAGCCGCCAGACTCTCTTCCCAGCTCCTCCTCTCCCTGGGAAGGCCTGGCTGTGCAAGCACTGCCCTGCAGGGTGCTCCACCTCTGGAAAGCTCAAAGCAAGGAGAAGCCAAACTCAACAGCCCACAGGGTCCTGCAGGTCACCCCAGCACGTGTCCTGCTTTCCAAGCACTCAGTGACCCATCCAGGACTGTCCCTCTCACCTGCCTGCCTGCGAGGAGAATGAGAGCTCCAGGTCTCAGAAGGGAATTCTGATTTTGTGACCTCTCAGCCCCTGTTGAAGAAGCAGGTGAGGCTGGATGTGAGGCAGGACCACTCTCCATCCGGCTGCCACATCAGCCCACTCACAGCTGCAGATTCATCCTGTCTGTCCCAGTTTCCCCACACCAGCTGCTCCACAGGTCAGCAGAAACAGGGAAAGCCCACCAGAGCTCTCTGGGAAGCTGCTCCAGCAGCACCAGGGACCCACTGGCAGCATCTGCCCTGGAAGGAGCTGGGACTTGTAGGTGGTCTGAGTTCAGGCAAGGAGAGGCTGCTGGGAGGAGACAATGCAGATGCCAAATGCCAGCAAGCAGAGGCCCTCCTGCTGCTGCTGGGAATGCAGGAGCCACACAGAGGAGACACAGATGAAGGCGTTTAACAGCCACTGCTACTGTCACTGCTGATGGCTCTCCATGGTGGCACTGACGCCATGGGCTGGGAGATACCCTGAGAGAGGAAGTCCCAGGGTAAACTGTTGCATCCAGTCTCATCCAGGCCGAGCAGAGACTACATTCCCCAGTAAGAGCCTTTTTCCAAGAGGATAGAACAGGGCCATGTTCCTTTTGAGAGCCTCCAGGTCTCTCTTCCTCTCTTGGGGATGGACACAGGGGTGCTCTGGGAGGCTGGAGCCCCATGCCCAGAAGCTCCTTCTAAAGGTGCCCCAGCCCCAAAGGAACCATCAGCCTCCACCATGCAGTGCTCTGGTCCAGCTGAGTGTGGCACAGCCCCCCCATGGGGGATGGACACTGGTGTCACCACTGGTGCCCAAACACAGCCACTGTCACTGGTGTGCAGGAGCAGGTGCCATGTGCAGCTGCTGGCTGCAGCATCCTGGCAAAGAGAGGTTGTATAACACAATAACCTGCTCCCACCACCGTGCCCTGAGGCCACTGGGACAGGGTGTAATGCCCAGGGTGCAGTGCAGCACTGCCCAGCCCCCTTTGATACCCACAGTCACTCTCCTGTATCCTAGACACAGCATCCTGTATTCCCAGACCCACTGTCCTGTGTTCCCAGGCACAGGTGGCCTCAGGAGATCTGGGATGCAGCAGGAAGTCTGGAGGCTGCAGAGCATCCCTGGGTAAGGAGCACATGCTTGGCTCTTGGACAACATCATCCCTTTCCTCACTAAGCCCTGCCCATCATCTGATGTGAAGAGTATGGAGGGGACCAGGAGGGGTGACACAAACCCAGGGCATGGCTTTGTGGCCAGCTCTGTCTCTCTTTTCCTTGGCACCATCCCCACCCACAGTGGGGACAGTGAGCACAGCCAGTGCCACCTCCCAGCACTGCTGATACTAAATGAAGTTTTGTCACCCTGCTTGGTGGCACAGGCTGCAAGCAACTCACTCCCAGCAGGCTCCAGAGTCCCCCTACTGAGCTATCCTTAATGGGTTTCAATTTTAATTTGCTTTTATTGGAAAACACAGATGGTGACCCCCCTCTCTCCCTGGCCCAAACATATACAGGATAATAACATTTACAGGGAAAGATGTTATCTCCAAGCAGCCAAAGCTGCAGCCACAGCCCTACCGCCCTGCAGTGACACACAGCTGTGCCCCAGAGCCCTGCCCGGGCCACCCAGAGCCACCAGTGGGGGGAAGCAGGACCAGGGGCCAGTGAAGAAGAATTAAAGAGCAGGATGAGTCCCTGGTGCAGCCAAGATTCTCAGATTGGCCTGGGCAACTTCCTCTGTGACCGGGTCTCTGCAGAGCAGCAGCAGGCATCAAAGCAGAGGGATGCCCACAGCTGCTGCCAGCACTGCTGTCCCCACACCTGGAGCCAGCCCCTGCCTGCAGCCCAGCCAGCTGCTCCAAATATCCCTGACTCCAGCCACCCCTGCAAGAAATGCACATCAGAGCCCAGGATGGCTGTGGGGAGGGGATGGCAGTGCAGGGACAGACAGGGACAGGCAGTGCCACAGGCATCAGGCTACACCTGGGGACCCAGCATTAGGATTCCCCAGCAAACAGCAAGCATCAAACACCTCTGGGCTTGTGCCACATTAACCCAGGCACCCAAACACCAGAGCCTGTGGATGCTCCTGCCCCCTGGCACTGCTGGTGCCACACAGAGCCAAGCCCCCTTGTGCACCCCCCCAAACCTGAGCATGGGGTGAGCAAGCATGCCCTCTGTCACACACACTGACTCTCTGGATCTACCTGACATTCCTACTTCTGCCTGTTGCTACTGACAAGCTGGAAACGTGCTTCTGGTTAGCAGTTCCAAGCAGGAATGGCTTGGGAGGAGCTGCTGCCTTTTGTCAAGCAGGGAAGGGATCCTCTGGGCAGCAGAGGGCTTCAGCTCAGGCTCCTGGCTGGAGTAAGCTTCTCTCCAGGATAGATTCAGGAAAGCCCAAAATTTCCTCAAGGAGCTTGGCTTCCCTCCAGTCCCTCCCAAGGCCAAAGCATCTCCTGACTGCCATCCTTTTCTATCTCCAGGGTTTTGCTAGGAATGCAAACTCTGCATCCCCTCCAACCCCACTATGGCAGATAAAGCACCCGAGGAGCCAGCAGCTGCAGGTGGTGGGAATTTTTAGTCAGAGGTAAATGTTTCCTTCCTTGGGAAAACCCCATCTTCAACACCTCACCATGGAGAAGGCTTCCCTCCTCTCCTCTTACACACTCATTCACCTTCAAAAGTAGTGGGTTGAACTAAGGGATGCTATACTGGTGGGTGCCACTGTGCTGGTGGTCCTGCTTGGGCAAGGGATGTGCTGCATCCATCCATCCATCCATCCATCCATCCATCCATCCATCCATCATCCATCCATCATCCATCCATCCATCTATCCATCCATCCATCCATCCATCCATCCATCCATCCATCCATCCATCATCCATCCATCCATCCATCCATCCATCCATCCATCCATCCATCCATCCATCCATCCATCATCCATCCATCATCCATCCATCCATCTATCCATCCATCCATCCATCCATCCATCCATCCATCCATCCATCCATCCATCCATCCATCATCCATCCATCCATCCATCCATCCATCCATCCATCCATCCATCCATCCATCCATCCATCCATCAGCTGCCTTCCACTGGAAAAGCAGCTCTGGAGCAGGCAAGAGATGGGCTATGGGACCACAAGGAGAGAGAAGTCCCTCTGTCACCACTCCCAGGGGCTGCAGCAAGGAGCTGGGGGACCAAGGGCGCACAGGAGTGGGGAATGTCCCCAGGAGTGGGGAATGTCCCCTCTGGGATGCAGCTGCAGCTCTGCAGGCCAGCCTGGCCAAGGTGGCAGCAGCTTGTGAAACAGCTGTGCAGCTCTGGGAGCTGGAGGAGAGGACACAGGCGGTCCAGGCTGCCACTGGGATGGAGCCCTGGAGAGCCCAGGGCCTGTGGAGCCTTGTTCCCTCAGGAGAACAATGGATGTGGTGAGCAAAGCTCCCCGTGAGTGGAGGAGGAGCTCTTGTGCAGGTACAGACAGCCCTGAGCCGGTTCCACGGCTCTGGGAAGGGATTTCTGCATGCATCAAAAGAAACACACCCGGAGGTGGAAAAAGGGCAATTTCCACAAGTTGAAAGGGATTATTAGCAAAAATTGATCAGGGGGGAAATGTAAACAAAAACAATGAAGAGTAATTACAGCTTATGGCGGCTTTGCCAAAATCTCATAAATCTGCGATCATAAAAGAAGGCGTCTTGAGTTCAAAATTATCTTGGCTTGGAATAAAAGGAAAAAATTGCAGTAAAAATAAACATATTGTATAAATTAAACCCAGGGGAAGTTGGCAGCAGCGAATTAGCAGCTCTAAGATGCAGACAGTTGCAAAAGGATGTATCAATGAAAAAACTGACTGCCAGGAGACAGAAAGGAGGGAAAAAACTGAAATTTTAAATACACCAAAATCAAACACAACCAGAGCCGTGGAAAGGAGAGTCCATGGGGATGCTCAAGTTTGAAGGCAGCAAACACAGACACCCCAACCAAAACAAGGGCACAGCCAGGAAGGATGAGCAGCCGTGGCAGCTCCAGGGACCTGCAGTACCCGGGAGATGCCCAGAGACAGACCCACCTGAGACCCCTGGCTGGCAGCACCCCACTGCCCCAGGCAGCTGCCCACCCCGCCCCACCCAGGAGCGAGGGCTGTGAGGTGGTGGGGTCAGGACAGCAATTCTGGAGTTGTTTCCTGATCACATCAGCCCCAGAACAACCATTTGCTCTCCAGCAGCAATGTGGTGTGGTCAGCAGAGCCCTACAGACCTGTGGGGCAAGGACAGCCCAGGACCAAGAGCTGCCCTCTCTCCCCTTCCAACACCTGGTGCCAGGCACCAAGCAGGGACAGGGCACTCCCACATGGGGAATGGTTTTGTGAAAAGGAATTCAGGGGTCTGGGTTCAGCCCCATCTCCAGCACAAAACTGGGGCAGCTGAGGCTCTGGGAGAGCTCTGGGATGAAGTCCCAGTGCCTCAAGGACTTGCTGCCAAGTGATATGGACACATCCAGCTGCTCAGCAAACCCTTCCTGGACCAGAAGGATCCTAAAGCACCAAGTGCTGCCTGCAGGGAGGCCACAGTGGCTCTACAAGCACTGCTGCAGAATCCATCCCGGTCCCCCAGGAATGATCACCAAATCCTGGGACGAGAAACAGCCCAACAGCTCTGTGAAAGCCACAGCAGACACCCAGACAACTCAGCCAACATACCAGCAGCTAAAACCAGAGAGATGACCAGGGCATTAGCCAGGATACAGGACAGCAGAATGAGCATCAGAGAGGGCAGATCCAGTGCTGAGAGCTCTGCAGGCCAAAATCCAGGTGGTTCACACCCTGCAGGCTGCACTGGAACCTCCCTGCTCTGCATCTCCAGTGCTTTGTGGAGGTGCAGCAATGGACCCCCCACCCTGAACAAGCTCTGAGGATAAGGCAGCAGAGGTATCAGATGTAGCCATGAACCTGTGACTCCTCTCCATGGCTGGGGCCACCCACAACAGCACAGACACAGGATAGCAAGGACAGGCCATCAGGAGGGTCCTGTGGGCAGGAGCCGAGGTGGGGAAGGACAGACCAGGGCCACTGTCTGTCCCTCCTTCATGCCTCAGTGCAGAAGGTCCCTCTTTCACTGCCTTTTCTCACTGTGGGTAAAAGCTACACCTGTGCCAGGAGGAGACTGCTCTTCTGCAGAGGCTGCCAGTGGAACTGAGGCACAGAGCCCCTGGCAGTGCCTGCTTGGAACAGGCTGTGGATCAGTGAGCCTGGAGCACCCTGTGCCCGTGGCACCACCAGCACCACTGGGCACAGCCAGCACAGGACACTGAAATAGCACCACAGGAGCCAACACTGCCTGTGCCCAGAGACACATCCAGCACCTGCAGCTCCTGCTGTGATGTGTCCTTGAGCCAGGCTGTGTCTGCAACCTGTCCCTGGCACCCCAAACCTCCAGTACTCTCTGCATGGATGCATCTTGGGGACCCTGGAAGGATCCTCCAGTTGCATCACTGCTCCCTCCACACTCTGCCAAGACAGAGCATCCCTGCATCTTCTGAGGATGCAAAGGATTCCCAGACAACCTCTAACAGCTTTACAGAATTTAGTGTTTGCTGCCTGAGCCTCATAAAAATACCACACTTCCAAAATTCAGTTTACAGGGTGACCGAGGCATTACCTGGCATCAGCCTTGACATGGGAAATCAGGTGAAAAGTGCTGTGCAGTGAATGACCCATCCCCCAAATTCCCTACTCAGCATGAAACAGCCTTTATAAATCAATGTCTGCAGGAGGAAAACACGTGAGGGAGCAGCAAGTTTATCCTCCCCTTGCTGCTGCACTCCCAGTGGTCCCTGAACCCCACAAGTGTGATGGAAGGGATCTCTCCAGGGCTGATGCCCCATCCACTGCTCAGGGGCAGACTGAGACCTGTGGGATGTGCTTGAGTACCCAGGGATGCACCCAAATCTCAGGGAGCAATAAAAGCAATCTCAGGGAGCAATAAAACTGCTCTCCTCCCATCTCCTAGCACCACACCCAGTCCTCTGGCACCTCAGCACCCCCATCCTCTCCCCTGCTCCTAGGACATGGAGCCCCTGGGAGCATCCCACAGGTCCTGCTGCTGCTGAGCCAGCCCTGGTGGCCAAGCCATGGGAACCCCCAGCACCCTGCACTGCTGTCAGTGATGCTGGAGCACAGGGATGCACAGGGAATTTGTGGCAGGAATAATGTGCAGCCTGGGCTGAGTGGCCGCACTGATGTACTCAAGACCAGGCAGAGCAGGAGGCTGCACTCAGCTCCCTGTGTGGGCATCACCGGCACCACAGCGCATCCCAAAAACTTTGATGAGCCACCAGTGCCAAGGAGAACCCAGAAGCCGCAGCGTCACCACAGCCCAGATGTGACCCTCTGGTCACCTGTGCCCAGGGCAGGGTGCTGACAGGGTGAGCACAGCCTGGGGCTGCCAGTGCTGCCAGGCCTACAGGAGGTGCCTCTTGCCATAATACAGCCCCAGATGCACAGGGCAAGGCTCCCCAAAGCCCATGTGTTTGGTGAGCAGAGAAGGGGGCACCAGCCAGTCCCAGGCCTGCCAGAAGCATTGATTTAATTAGATATTGAGAAGGAATTCTTCCCTGTGAGGGTGGGGAGGCCCTGGCACAGGGTGCCCAGAGAAGCTGTGGCTGCCCCTGGATCCCTCGCTGTGCCCCAAGGCCACTGGAGGACAGGAGTGAACAGGGCTTGGAGCACCCTGGGACAGTGGAAGGTGTCCCTACCCATGGCACGGGGTGGGACTGGATGAGCTTTAAGGTCCCTTCCAATCCAAACCATTCTGGGACTCTTTGTCTGCACCCCATGACACTGCAGCAGCCTGGGCAGTGGAAAACATGTCCATGGGTGAAAAACACCTCCTTGATCCATGAGCAGCACCCCCCCCTCCTGCAGGGGATGCAGCACTCCTCCCTGCCTCCTGATTTATCCTGCCTGGAGAACAGAGGCGCCAGGGCCAGTGGGATGCTCTGGGCTGCTGGCCCCCTCCATCCTCTCACATTGCCCAGGATTTATAGATGGAGAAAAATCCCCTGGCTGAGCCTTTGTTTACTTTGCTCAGAGAAAATAATTAACTCTTAATATAGTTCTGGTGTCCCTTCCCATGGCAAGGGAGTGGAATGAGATGAGCTTTAATATTCCATCCAGTACAAATCATTCTGGGATTCTCTGATTCAAGGAACTTGGTGAAGCCTTTAAGCTGTCCCACTCCCAGCAGAGCACACATTATAACACTCCCTGTATCACAACATGGCAGTGCCAAGCTGAGCTCCACACTGTCCCCATGCCATGAAGTCCCCAGACTGGGGCTGATCCCAGGGATGGTGGGCAGGGAGCAAAGCCCTGCACCCTGAGCCTGGGAAAGAAGCCTTGGAGTGATGGGAGAGGTGGGGGCTGGGGGAGCATCCCTGCAGGAGTCAGCTGGGATGGCTCTGCAGAGCCAGCTGGCCTCCAGCACAGCAGCTGGGAGGGTGTCAAACAAGACCATCAGACCTCTGGTGCCTTCCATCCCTGGTAACTTTTTGCCTGCAGATATAATGGGTTTGCTCAAGGTCACTCTTGTGACAAAGTTCCCAAAGCAAAATGTTGCACTACAGAAACACAGGTGACAGGAGGGGACACCCAAGGAGTTCTGCCACCGCCAGCCAGGTGGGTACTGTGGGGGAGACCTGGGATGGAGCTGAGCAGGTGGTGCCTGCAAGCACAGCCCCCTCCAGCATTCCCTACAGGGCTGGCACAAGGCTGGCAAATTCCCACTCAGTGCTGAGGGAAGCACTTGCTTTAGCCAACCTCCCCAAAACCAAGATGTTTCTGCTCTCTGCAGAGCAGAGAAACATCAGACCCTGAAAAACACCACCCTGAGCACCCCCAAACAACATGAACTAAACAGCTTTGCCCCTCTGTGCTACAGGGCAGGGAAGCAGCAGGCACTGACCCACCCAGGCAGGGGCAGCAGGTCCCAAACCCCTGTGGCCAGGAGCTGCTGGCAGCAAGTCTGGCTGCCCTGGCCAGCAGCAGCCACAAGGACAGGGGAACAAAGGCCAGTTCCCAGCTCCATGGATCCCAGGGTCACACGGGTGAGGGGGAACATCTGCTCCAACCCTGCCAAGGATTTCCCCATGGTTATTCAGGCAAGGGTGAATTTTCAGAAGAAAGCAGCCAATCCTGCTGTTAAAATTCCCAGCATGGAAAGCCCCAGCCCCAGTTTGTGCCCAGGAGCAGCACAGGGGAAGTGCCAGTGATTCCACAGTGGCCAGGATCCATGAGGTTGGAAGATGACAAAAGGATAACCCAGATCAGCAGCTTGGGTCCAGGTATCTCCAGCCTTCCACCTGAACTATTCAAGGCCAGGCTGGACAGGGCTTGGAGCACCCTAGTCTGGTGGAAGGTGTCCCTGGCCATGGCAGAGAACGTGCCTGGGATGGCTGGAGATGGAGGAGCATTGGCCAGAGGGAAGAGCCCCAGGAGTCAAAACCAGTTTATGAGAAATCAGTCACCTTTGATCTACAGATTTGAGCAACAGTGAATCAACTCCACCCCTGGGTGATCTGCTGTACAGTTAATTAGACACGTTATTAAAAATATGCTCCTCTACCAGGTTGAATTAGTCCAGCTTCCAAGACACAGAGTCCTGTCCTGTCTAATTAAACAGAGCTTCCCCATTAATAGTCCTTCCTCCAGGCTGCTACCAGCAGACACTCCTCAGTCTCCTGAATAAGGCCAACAATGGGCAGGATTCCACACCTTGAGTCATGACCATTAATGGTTTATTTTTATTTTGATTCTCTGTTGGCTGTGGACACCAGAAGCAGATCCAGAGGCCCCCAGGGCTGGCCTCAGTATCACAAGGACAGAAGATGAAGGTATGTCCTGGCTCACCAGTCAAGGACCTGATGAGCTCTTTAACTCCAGTAGAATCCCATTTCCAAGGTGTTTTCAGAGCCAGAGATCTCGTGGTTGCCTGGTCTCCTGGCTGCTCCCAGACACAGTGTGGCCATCCTCAGACCCACTTCTGTTCCCTGATGTGCCAAATTCCCTCAGGTGTAACCAATCCATCCCCTGAGCCTTTAATGCTCTCACGACACTGGCACTTGCTGCAGATGGGAATCTCCCACTTGAAGTATTTTCCTCTGACCAGCCAATTTTAAGTCCCTCCAGGACACACCTGTAAACCCATCTCCTGCTGGAGCACGGTGGGAACCCCTCCTAACTCCTAATGCTGCGGAACTGCACATTCAAGGTGTGAATCCCCTGCTTACCTCTGCAACAGCTCTTGGGCTGGTGATTCATCTGTTCCCTGGTTTGAAAGCACCAGATGCTGCCCACGTGCTTTTCTCCAGCCTGAAGCCCTGTGCATCCCACATCTCCATGGAATCCCCTTCCTTAAGCCAGCCTGAGCTGCAGCTGTATCCTCAGGGCAGCTGTGTGTCCCATGAGGATGCAGAACACATCCTGCTGCTGCCCTGTTCCCCCAAACCCCACATCTGAACCCGAGGGAATGCCTGAGGCTGTGTCAGAGAGGTGTAGGTTGGGTATCAGGAAAAGGTTCTTCCCCCAAAGCGTTCTGGGGCACTGACCAGGCTCCCCAAGGCATGGACACAGCCCCAAGGCTGCCAGAGCTCCAGGCACAGGGTGGGAGTTGCTGGGGTGTTCTAAGCAGGGCCAGGAGTTGTACTCAATGTTCTTGGGGGTCCCTTCTAGCTCAGGAAATTCCATGATTCTGTGAACCCCGCATCTCCACTGGCAGCACAGAGAAAGTACAGCCCCCCTAGGAAAGCATTTCTGTGAGTTTATTTTTCCCCTTGGTTCAGAACCCTGTGGGTTTCCAGAGCCGTTTCCAAGCCAGCAGCTCCACCTCACAGGGGACAGCCAGGTGCCCCAGAGCCTGGTGGGGACCAGGCAGGCTGGGGCAGCCTCCCCAGCACCCTGACCCTGCCAGCTGGGAGCCCCCCTCACTCCAGAGGCTTTTATTAGAAACACGCAGTCACCAAAGGCTGCAAGTGGAATCCATTACACAGCCTTTAGTACGAATCATTTGTATTTCACAGCCTGCAATCCTTCTGATTTCACAAGAAAACAGCTGTTAAAGACCCTGCTGCAGCCAAAGGGGAGGGAGCAGGTGGGAGCAGGGATGGGGGAGCATTCCCAAATCCGGGATAGACCTGCTCCCACACCTGGGCATCTTTCACAGCTGCATCCTCCATGTGTGAGATGCTTTGGAATGTGGGAGGAGGAAGCTTTGCTACCTGCAAATAATCACCCCCATCTGAGTCAGGAGATTTTGGGAGCTGGATAGGATTTCCTTGCACTGCTCTAAGGAAAAAGAATAATAGAATCCCAGAATCATTTGGGTTAGGAGGAACCTTAAAGCTCGTCCCATTTCACCCCCTGCTACCGACAGGGACACTTTCCACTGTCCCAGGCTGCTCCAAGCCCTGTCCAACCTGGCCTTGGGCACTTCCAGGGATCCAGGGGCAGCCACAGCTGCTCTGGGAAATCTGTGCCAGGGCTTCCCCACATTCACACTGAAGAATTTCTTCCAAATATCCAACCTAATCCTTCCTTCTGGCAATGGGAAGCCATTCCCCCTTGTCCTGTCACTCCATGCCCTTGTGAACAGAACCTCTGATGCTTCCAGTGTTTAGAGTAGCATTCTGGATGTGTGCAGACATTTCCAGTTTGTGCACACAGAAAGGTTGTGAGCCATGCCTTAGAGACAAATAAACTTATGGATTAGCTCCTTTCCCACCTCCTCCCATGTGCTTCTTTCCCCAGCCTTTGGGGACAGGATCCCTGGGGCAATGGGATCCATGGTCAAATGGGATTGGCACCATCAGGCAAAGTTATTCGTGTACCATCAGCACCTGGGCTAGAATGAAAACCAAAATCATGGTTTAAACCCTTAACATGGCCATTCCCAGAGAGATGCAATTTCATAAAGGAAAAAGCTGGAAGCAATGAAGGGAAAACAGCCCTCACCCACACTCAGCTACGTAGAAGGGATCTCATTCCATAAAACAAGAACAGTGACTCATCCCATAAATTGAGAACAGCAAGTCACTCCAGGGTGGACATCTTGACCCACGAGAGACTGTTTTAAAATATAAATCGTGACCTGGGATGTT
The DNA here is from genome assembly GCF_901933205.1 of Camarhynchus parvulus. Taxonomy (NCBI): domain Eukaryota; kingdom Metazoa; phylum Chordata; class Aves; order Passeriformes; family Thraupidae; genus Camarhynchus; species Camarhynchus parvulus. The sequence goes on from NC_044591.1 coordinate 2,211,010, forward strand.
CCAGTTGGATATTAACTGACCATTTAGGACATTGCTTCCCCAGGAAGGCTGCCCAGCCCTGAGTCTGGCCACCAGGGACCTGGGGGATCTCCAGCACTGGAGGTTTCCAGGAATGGGCTTCCCAAACCCACATCACCTTGATCACTGCTACAGCTGGGCAGGGGGACCTTGGGGACAGGGGGACCTTGGGGACAGGAAACCAGAGCTGGACATCTGCTCTGATCACAGATGGAGCTGACAAATCTTGTTCTTCTAGAAGGTGAGACACAGTAGGACCCCAAATCACTGCTACATAATGATCCCAGCCACTATCTCATTCAAACACTCAGTGCTCCCTTTTTCTGGCAAATGGAACTACAACTGCAGCTCTACATTCTGCCCCCAGGAAGGCCTGGGAACATCATTCCTACACATCTCCACATGAGCCACCTGAGGATGCAGGAGCTCCCACAAGCCACTAACACCTCTCCTCAGCCTAATCCAGGATGCTCATCTGCTGAGTATCAGAACTTTGGTGGGGGAAAAAACAGCATTGCTTCCTCTTTATTGTGTTTTGGAGCAAAAACCCAGCAGATGCATTAAGCCAGCAAGGCAGGAGGGAGGCAGGGGCTCCCTGGACTAACACCAGGCTCAGGGACACAAGCAAGTCTGTGCCTTGGCATTCCATCCCGAAAATCCAGAGGCTCAGCCACCCTCCAGTGGTGCCAAAAGGACTCTCCCTCCTTAAACAGCAGCAATGCTTTGAGGCAGCAGGGCTTGCACAGCCCAAACCCAGGAGACACCTGCAAATATCTGGCAGGTGTCACCTTCACAGGTGAAGGCTGGTTTTGCCAGGGCAGTGGGTCCTTCTCCAGCAGGACATGACTCCTGTTGGCAAAGGCCATTGCATGTCCTGTCAAACCCACCATCAGTGGTCTTTCCTCAGTCCTAAAACATCCTGTTAGCTCACCTGATACCGTGCCTCACCCGAGGCTGAGGAAGTCCTGGACTCCCCTCTGCATTTCAGCAGGAAATCTGGGCAGGGCTCCTGAGGAGGAGGATGGTAAAAGCCAGGAGAGGTGAGTGCAGGGTGACCAGCATGCCTGACCCAAGCTGCCACAGGCTGCACTGCCACCTCCCCACACCATGTGTCCTCCAGCTCCCTGCAAAGGACGGGATCCACACCCTCACTGGCACATCAATCCATCAGCTGGGACTGCTCTACACTGCAGGCCTGGAGCAGCTGAGGGAGTTGGGAAGGGGCTCAGCCTGGACAAAAGGAGGCTCAGGAGGGACCTTCTGGCGCTGCACAACCCTGACAGGAGGGGACAGCCAGGGGAGTTGGGCTCTGTCCCAGGGAATGAGGGACAGGATGAAAGGCATGGCCTGAAGCTGTGCTGGGGGAGGGTCAGGTTGGGTATTGGGAGAATTTCTTTCTGGAAAGGGTGATCACACATTGGCACAGGCTGCCCAGGGCAGTGGTGGAGTAACCACCCCAGAAGTGTTCAAAAACCACGTGGATGTGGCACTAGGGCACGTGGGTTAGTGGTGAACACGGCAGAGCTGCGCCAGTGACTGAGTCTGGTGATCTGGAGGGCTTTTCCAACCTCAGTGATTCTGGGATTCCATGAATTGGGAAATTCAGCAGTAGAGGATGCTGGAGAAGACCCCTCAATTCACAGAGGTTCAGCTGAGCCCCCACTGCACCAATATAAATCACAGACCCGCTCAGGACGTCCCTGTCACAACATGCAGTGACACATGTGATGGAAAGCCAACACGTGATGACACAGCGCCCGTGACCCAGCTCTCAGCGCCACTTTTCTGCCTCTGCCCTGCCTGGAGACCCTGGTACCTGTCAATATCTGTCACTGCTCCACTGGATCACACCCTGCCAGCGGTGAGGACAGGCTCGTTACATAATTTTAATGCACAGAGTGCATCAAAGACCCTGAGGTCTCCAATTCTGGACCTCCTAATGACACAGAATGGGGGCTGAATCACTGGACTGGAAGCAAGGAGCTGCCTCAGCACTGATGACCTCAGTGTGTGTGGGCCAAAGGGAGAACAGGCCAAACCTGAAACGGCTTTGCCTGTTCATCCAAATGTATCAGTTTCCAAAAGCTCATCAAATTTACAATCAGAGTCAACCAGGAAACAGGAGCAAAAGTACAAATGGAAACCAGAGGGGTTTGGGACTAGATCTTTAAGGTCCCTTCCAAGCCAAACCATTCTATGATTCTGCAACAAAAGTTTAAACTATTTTTTATACATATATAACGGCAATCTAGGAAAACAACAACTTCAGCCTCAGAGGAACAAAGTGTTTGTGGCAACCACACACACAAAAGGCAATGCATGAAAAATGGAAGGACAATAAGCACAGTCCATATTTTATTGTGACTGGCAGGAAGTGAATAAAAGAAACCTCTGGAAAACCCACATCTGAAGACAAGAAAAAGTTACGATGATGTTCTTTTCAGCACATAGAAAAAACACTAAGTAAAAATGTTAAAATTCATAGAAACATGGAGAAAAGCATAGAGACAGCCCAGGGCTGGAGGTGCTGTCACTGACTCAAGCCCTGCTCCACTCCTACCATGATTAACAGGTTTTTTTTACTCTAGGCCCAGTCAGAGCTTCCCCCACTGCAGTTCCTGGTGTGTGAAGGGTGGCCATGGTCAGCCAGTTTGTGTCTTTATTAGGAAAGCGGGATGTTATTCCACAGCCCTCCAGAGGACAGGGCTGCTTCCTCCCCGGAGTACCCAGGATTCCTAAGCTCATACATAACTAACGAGCCAGGGAACGTCTGGCTGCAATTCCTTAAAAATCACACACGTTTGCAAGCATTTAGCAAATAACTGGGACTTTGGAACAGATGCAACGGGGCCACATGGTGCCCAAACAACTCAGCTGTTTTGTCCACAGACAGTGGCCTTGTGGAGGTGGGAGAAGCCCCAGCCATCGTTTATCTTCATTTCTGGCCATTTCAGTGATGACACTTCCATAAACAAGCCCAAGAAACCATGACCACATCAAATTCCTGTGTGACACTTCCACAACAGACATGAAAAATCAAATTCTGGGACAAGCCACTATCAAAATGGGAGAAAACCACAAGAAAACTTCACAGCCTGGTTCCTGCACTGGTCAAAGTTTGCAGGAGTAACTGGGCAGTGGAATAAACCTGGGTAGCTCTTTCCAGCACTGTTTCCAGAGAGTACCAGCATTCCCTCTGTCACCTCTCCTGTCTGAGTGACCATCACAATAGACAGAGTACAAAGTCATAGACCTCACAAACTCAGTGGACATTTTCTGGACAATTGTGGACATTTTCTGGACACTTTACAGGGATGGCCCATAGACTAAGGGATCAGAAAATCAGATCAGAAACCCTAAGCCAGGGTTGGAAAAGCCCTCTAAGACCATTGAGTCCAACTACTAATCCAGTACTGCCAAGTTCCCCACTAACCCATGTCCCCAAGTGCCACATGCACATGCCTCTGAGCACTTCCAGGCATGGTGACTACACCACTGCCCTGGGCAGCCTGTGCCAGGGAATGCTATCTGGGTATTGTATCTGTGTGGGGATGAGCTGCCAGCTGGGGTTAAAGCACAACAAAAGAGAGAGAACTAAGAAAATCCAACACATTTCACAGTGACAGACCCAAGAGACTCCAAAGATTAAGAAGCAAGAGCCCATGAGGGGATGCCTGGAGAAGAAGAAAGCTGGGAAGTCCTTGAAGACACTAATGCAGGGCAACTCAGAGCAGAGGGATCACGTCTAGTGGATGCAGCAGGATTACAACGTGAGGGAATGGCAGGCACTCAAGGTCTCGCTTGGTTTGAAATCACTTCTGGGGAAATAATGAAAAAGCTGATGTAATTCCAATCATAAAGAATTAAAGAACAGGAGTATAATTAGCACCAGTCAACATACTTCTACAAGAAACAGGTCTTGTCAAACAAATCTGATTTCATTCTTCACTGAGATTACAAGTCTGATTGGTGAGAGGAGCTATGTACGAGGCAGGGGAGTGTTTGAGTGCTGGAATCAGGAGATGTGAGGGCAGCCTGGGGAACAGAGCCCCTGTGCCAGCCACTGCCTGCACTCCAGATCAAAAAACATGCTACAAAAGGTGTTAAGAACTGATTAGGTGGCCAGTTCCAAGCAAGTGTTCCCAGTGCTGGACCTTGGTGGGCTCCACAGGAACCAGCCCTGGATTCATTTCTGCCTTAGTCAGCATGATGGAGAGGGATGAAGGAACCCACCGCTCAGGTGGGTAATGCCCTTGCAGCCTTGCAGAGCAATCTCAGGTGAAGGATATGGGATTCACCTTCTTTGGCATTCACCATATGAAAAAATAATGCTCCCACTTTAATGCAGTTGTTAATTTTCTCCAGACAGCAACAGAGAGAAAAGGGCCTCTGAGGACAGGCTGATGATTGAGATCAGCCAGGCAGGTGAGCTGAACTGCCCTCAGCAAGATTCTGAGGGGGGGGTTGCTTCCAGCTTACATTAGAAATCCCATTTTTGTGATAATGATTAAATTGTTCAAATCATCTTCAAAGAAAATTTAGGGGGGTAAAAACCTTAAAATGAATTAAACTCAGCAGTGAAAAGCACTGGAAAGCCTGATCTCCTCCAGCAACTACCCTGGAGCTGGTGTGGCTCAGCAGATGTAAGCATCAGGCAGGCAGGAAAAGCTCCAGATGGTCCCAGTGACACGGTGGCACTGACCAGGGACAGCCCCTCGTGCCCAGCTCTGGCACCACAGCACGGATGCAGTGCCCACCCCACAGACACTCGCTGTGCACCAACAACCGTGTGGCTTCAGTCCCTTTCCAAGCAGGCAGGTGTCACCCACAGCACTGCCACCACAGCTGGGACCTCCTGGCAGCCAGCAGGGTTAGGGCTCTTCCTTCCCTACACTGCTGGGAGAGCAGGAGCATAACTATGGCTTTAAGGTTTCCAGGAGAGAGATCACTGTCCCAGGCAGGAGCATCTATCTACATTAACACATGCATCACCAGCCCCAAGGAATGACCAAGGTGTGCACACCTGCCTCAACAGTGCAGCAACCAGGATAAGGAACACCCTCAGCACCACCTGAGTCTCCCACCTGGGTATCCATCCATTCCCTGCCCCTTTAGTTCCCCAAAGGATGAACAAAAACTCAAAAGCACATCAAGAAAGTCCCGTGGATGGTGTTAAACTAGGAGCCCTCCCATGGCTGGCATCACACATGAAGGGCATGGTGAGGAAGGTGAAGGTGGGAACACACCTGAAGCTAAAAAGAGACTGCTTGGTCCCCAGACTGAGCTTTAGGTTTTTCAGAAGGACTGGGGAGCTTTAACTCTGGAGCATTACTGAGCTGCAGCAGAGACAAGACTGGTCTGAAGCGTGCTGGGAGACGGGAGAGGGAGTCCCAGGTCCTTGCCTGCCCCAAGATAAGGGAAAATTCTCAGACACCCCAGCAAAGAGCAAATCCCCACAGAGAAAGCCCTCAGTGATGGCGAGGGAGGAGCTGCTGTTGTCACCGCCGCAGGGCAGCCTCCCCAGCCAGATCCTCTGACATCCAACACTGTCTCTGCCAAGCCAGCCCAGTTGGGTTCCCCCACTAAAGCAAGCAAAAACCCATTCTTTGGGGGCTGCTTTATATCACTGCCTCCCCCCAAAAAACGTTTAGTCAAAGCAAATGTCAGAGCCATTAAGTGTGAAGGACCTCACAGCCAACACAGGAATGCTGGGGCTTGATGGACTGTTTATAGAGTCTTTTATAGGAAGGATGGGTAACCTAATCCCAACTACAACATTTTTTATGCTGCTCTGTGAGGGCTCAGCTGTGTGCTGGCACAGTCCCATGCCACATAAAACCATGGAGACCAGCCATGTCTCATCCCCAGCAGAGCCCTGCAAACAGGCAGCAGAAGTACTCCAAGTATTAAAGGCTGGCAAGCCCTGCTTTGGGGATCCCTGCTTGCACCTCCACTGGCCTCGTGAGCCTGAGACACCAAAACAAAACATCTCTAGTGAATATTTACTCTGGCTGCAGCCCAGAGCAGGGCAAAGGGTAACCACCCCTGCAGGACTTGGTCTGGGTGCAGGAGATGCAACAAAACCACGCTCTCAGCAGTCAGCTTCAATGTCTTCCTCTCCCAGAGCAGCCCCAGGATGAGCACAGAGCCCTCCATCAGCCTCCTAAAACACTGGAGAAATCCCACAGCAACATTTCCTGCTTCATTAAAACACTTGATTTTGAGCCAGCCTCACTAACTTGAGATTCCAAGTTCCAAGCTGTGGATCCCCCGCTGTCTCTACCAGCTCCATGGCTGTAGCTAAGATTGCAGTCCCCAGCATGGGCAAAGTCCTCCCTGGGAGGGGACATCCAAACGTTCCAGCAGACATTGACCCAGGAAACCAAGCCCACCCAGGCCAAACCGCGGGAAGGGTGTGCAAATTTAACTGTCTGAGAGGGAAACAAAGATTGGCAGGTGGGGAGATTGGAAGGGCGGGAAATCCCAGCCCAGGCTCGGCACAGGGTGACACCAACTCCGTGCTGCAGGACAGGCAGGTGCAGCAAAGCCAGGCCCTGCTCCAGATCCTCTTCTTAGATGAAAAGAGCCTGGGGGGCTGGAGCAAGGGCAGAGCTGTAACACACTGATGAGGACAGCACAGGGGACGTGCATCATCAGAGTGTGATCGCTTGATGTTGGACCAGCAGGGTCTCCCCAACGCTGCTGGTGGGTGGGATTTCTTCAGACAATGTGAACATGAAGTTTGTTTCATTTTATTTTTATAGAATTGGAAAAGAAGCCAGGTTTGCCTTTTTCTTATTTCTATTTTTTGGGTCTGTTGACTCATCCATCAGTTTGTCTGCTCACCCTCATGACACTTCCCTGATATGATGCATCGTCTCCCTCATGGCCACCACACACCCACCCTAGGTGGGCTCTCACCACCCACGTCAGCCCACAGCCCTCTCAGGAGTGACAGCTCTGCAGCATGCCAAGCACAACAGCTGACCAGTGACTTCTGCACCGAACAGAAACCACCAGCACCTCAGAAGCCCTCACTGAGCATCCCCACCACAGCAGCCAGGAGAGGAATGTGTTCTCCTCAGGCTTCTTCTCTCAGATGGGACTTGGGCAGCAGTTTTATTTTAGTCCTGGGCCAATGTATAGCACATTCCTGCCACCAAAGGGAAGGAGATTCCAGAGCATGTTCAGGTGCATCACCTGAGCCTGTGCACTCACAGGGCTCCTCTTCCAGCACAGACCCTGACATGCCACCAGGAAAATGGGCACCTTGATGGTGACACATGGGGTGGGCATGTCACCACAGCTTCACGACTTGCCCCATGGAGGGCTGAGCCCTTCTCCACCCCTCTGGCCACTGAGCGGTTCAGGACTGGTGGATGACACACCCAGGGCTGACCTCACAAATCCCTTTTTTTTTCCTTTTCTCTCTGTAGCCCACACACTGAGGACCTCCCAAACACAGCAAAACACCAGGTCAGCTTTTCAAGGGCTCAGCACCCACAAGCAGGAGCTCAGGTCGTATTTAGGCCACCCAAATTACAGGGCAAGGTTTCTGCTGGAGAGTGACCTGCTTGGTCTCTCCCAGCACAAAATGCAACAGGCAGCCCCTGCCATCCCATCCAAGACACCACAGGAACGGCTGGGCTCCACTGGTCCCTCCTGTTGGTTCCAAATGTGCTACTCCCAAACCTACCACGGCCCCTGGCAGCATCCCTCACTTCCCAGTCCAAAATTCAGTTCCCCTCCCTGCAGCCCCACCTTTTCTTATGCAGGGACCAACAGAAACTGGGAGAAGCAAAGCAGAACTGTGGGACCCAGACTGGAAAGACTGAACTTCACCCCCAACCCCCCAGATAAGGAAGGATGGGCTCCCGGAAGGGCCGGGGATGAAAGGGAACGCCGCAACGGTCAAGTTGGCTGGCTCAGCTTTGGGCTTGTGCCCGTTTTCCTGCCATGGGCACACCCACGAGCCATGTCCTGCCACATGGGGACAGCCACCTGCCCAGCAGCCCAGAGGGACCAGCCTGGCAACACCTCATCTGCATGTGCCTGCACCTTCTGCCTGTCCCACAACCATAAACCAGTGTAGCTCCAGAGACCTCCCCAGCCACTGCTCAGAGCATCAGCAACCTCCTGAGCGATGCCAGGTTTAGCCAAAGCTGGGAACAGGGAGCAGGCAAGACATGGGAGCAGCTGACTGTAAACTCAGCATTTCCAGAGGATTTGTTTGAATCAAAAGCTGCCGCTCTGAAGCCAGAACAGGTGTCAGTCACACCAAAATCTCATGGCAGCTATTCAATGTGATGGCATAAGTTTGACATCACATTTAAAAAAACTCCAAAAGCAATGTGAGCAGCTCCTCTACTCTCTATTTCACCTACAGCCATGGAAAAAAGAAAGGTGAGGAGCCAAAAGGAGGTTAAAAGCAGGTGTGTCAGGGCTGTCCCTGCAGCAGTAGCACAGCCACATGAAGGAATCAGCTCCCCATCACTGGGGATGCTCCCAGCAGCCCCAAGACAAAGCCACATCAGACTCTCACCCAGCTGCCCCACGTGGGCTCAAAGCAGCACCCACCTACCCCTGGATGGCTCCATGAGCCCCGAGCTGGCCTTGTCCCCCTGCAGACTTGTGAGCAGCCTGCTGCCCTGAGCTTTGTACCGAGCGTGACACGGAGCAGAGCCCACGCTGCCTCTTCAACACCTCCCACCAGCCGGACACCAACCCCTGCTAATGCTGCCAACATCCTAATTAGCACCTTCCCTGTGTCTGCCCTGCTCCCGACTGCTCTGCAGCTGTCCAGGCTCTCAGAGGTTCACCAAAGGCAACAGGGGATGGGGATGAGTCCTGGAGGCGCTGGGCACTCTGTCCCCTCCAGCCCATGGCAGCCCCACTGCCCTCCTGTGAGTCTGTGTCAAGGGATTTCCACACAGCATCACACCCAGCCTGAGTTTACCCTTCCAGAGCCTGTGGGACTCTCCATCCCCTGCAGGGCAGAAAGGAGTGGGGCTTTCTCCAAGCTTCATCAAATCACAGCACGGTCTGGGCTGGAAAGGACTTTAAAAGCCATCTCCATTCCATGCCTGCCATGGGCAGGGACACCTTCCACCAGACCAGACTGCTCCAAGTCCTTTCCAGCTTGGCCTTAAACACTTCCAGGGAGCGGACAAGGCATGGACAGGGCAGCTCCAGGCTCTGCCTGGGGAATGCATTTGCCCATCCACACATTTGCCCATCCATGCATTTGCAGCTATTTCCATGGCTGGAAACTATCCGTGGTGGGGCTGCTCTGCTCTGCTCTGCCTGATCCAACCCCTCAGTGCCCCGTGCCAGCAGCCAGCTTGGGGAAGCTGGCACCTCCATCCCACCTCTCAGCACCGGCTGATCAATGCCCTGCCACCAGCCATTCCGACATCCAGGCAATGAAAATATTGGAATTGCTCCCCAGGCAACGAAAACATAACATCTCCAGCTCGCTTTCCCTCCCAGAGCAATGCCCAGAGAGCACAGGCCTGCTCCCTTTTACCACAAAGGTGTCACAAGGTGCATACAAAGGGTGGAGGCACAGAACCAGTGCTCAGACACCTGCAAAGGCCCTCTGCAAGCAGCCTGGAGGTACTGGGATCCTGCAGGAGAGATCCCTCAGCAGAGATCCACAGGAAATGCTTTCCCAAGTTAAGTCCCCGCAGGCTGGCCAGCCCCCATCCCTGCAGGCTCTATCAAGACTGGACATCTTGTTTCACTCCATCCATGCTGCCCCCAGGTCATGCATTTCTCCTGCTGGCTTTATCCTCTGATACCAGACAGGCTTAAAAGTAAAACAAGGCCAAGATTTATGAAGTGAGGCTCCCCATAAAGGTTTCTGAGTTGCAGTGCTGGAGCCTGGAAACAGGATTACAGCAAAGCAAATCAGGGAACGCCATCGTAACCTCGGCACGGGGAGAGGTGACCCTCACATGCTCCAGCCCAGCTGTGCAGTGCCTGGGGCTGCCTGGCCAGCACAAACCTCCTGGTGATGGCCCAGGGCTTCTTTGGCCTCCCTTCAACAGCACCCAGCTCATTTGGGTGGCCCAGCCCTGATTCTCAGCAGACTTTCTGCCACACTTCGCCTCAAACCAGCTGCACAGGCATTTGTCAGAGCAGAGCACTCCCAGCTCTTCAAGACCACAAACAGGTGCTTTGGACACATCTCATCATTCCATGCTGATTTTATTGCAGCCCTCCAGTGCCTGAAGGGGCTCCAAGAGTGCTGGAGAAGGACTTTGGTCAAGGGATGGAGGGACAGGACAATGAGGAATGGCTTCCCACTGACAGAGGGCAGGGACAGACTGAGTATCAGGAAGACATTCCACTCTGAGAGGATGTTGGGGCCCTGGCAGAGGCTGTCCAGAGCATCTGTGGCTGCCCCTGGATCCCTGGCAGTGTCCAAGACCAGGTTGGACAGGGCTTGGAGCAACCTGGTCTAGAGGAAGGTGTCCCTGCCATGGCAGGAGTGGAACTGGATGAGCTCCAAGGTCCCTTCCAACCCAAACCAGCCAATGATTCTGATTCCAGGACCAAGCCCCTCTCCTGGGGCATCACTCCTACCCAGAAGTCTACTGCCAAGGCAAAGCTTTCAAGAAAGATGGATCTCATGAGAAAGGCTTGAAGCCGAACTCACAGAGGCATCATCTGGGGATGATGACCAGCAAGTGATGGGAGCCAGTAGCAGGGAATGATGATGCCAGTTCCATCCAGGAGTACCTGCCATGGCCACACACCTGGAGGCACCTCAACAGCCCATTCCTGCCAGGTTTGTCCTCAGACACATCCTGTCCCACCCTCCAGCCATAAGTTCAGTGGTCACTTTGAGGGAACTAGTGGCCTCCGGGCAGACTCAAAGAGCAGGATCTCCTCTAGAGACCAAGGAGCATCCAGAGACTCCCTGTCCCCTGCTCTAAGGCAGAGTGCTCCAATCAGTCCTCCCCTGCCCTGAGAGACTCTGGGATAGGCAGAACCTGCACTGTCTCATCACAGTGCTTCTCACCCACAGCCTGTGCATGAGGACTACACAGCATGGAGATGCCTTCTCTCTCTTGTGTCCCTCTTCTGAAGTTGTTCAGGCTCACAGAGGGTCCTGGCAGGAGATCTGGAGAATCCAGCCTCCTCTCTGACCCTCCTCACCCTCCCTGGTTCTCCTCTCCTGTGCTGCTCAGCAGAGCAGCGCTGCAGAAGCCTCCCAGCACAGGTTCCTCCAAGCCATGACACGGACATGTAACCAGAGCTCACCAGGCTCCAGCATCACGGCTCCACACACTTTGGGGACATATTTAGGGAGCTGAGATGACACCTCCCATGGAGAAGAACTCACCTCAGCCTGCTGCTGGACAGACGGAGCCCAGCTGGGCACGGCCAGCAAGCTGCATCACCAGCCTGGGCATCACCAGCGGCACAGCTTGTCCTTCAGCCTGCTGCAGCTGGGTATCCTCCTGTCCCCAAAGCCTGGCTGGGAGCAGAGGGGATCCCAGACCTTTTGCCTGTCCCTCCTCTCCTGGGCTGGGGGCTTGGAGCCAGCCACAGGCTACCCAGGAGCCCAGCAGCCAAGCCCATTGTTCCCTTTGTCTGGCCCTGGGAGCACCAGCCCACGGCAGCTCGTGGTGTCCCTCCTGCCCAGGGACACTCACACAGCTCGTGGTGTCCCTCCTGCCCAGGGACACTCACACAGCTCGAGGTGTCCCCCCAGCCCAGGGAGGTTCATACAGCTCGAGGTGTCCCCCCTGCCCAGGGAGGTTCACATGCTCTGCCACATTTGCCTCCCCCAACCCTCACAGCTGCCAGGTAAGGGCCCAAGCACTTCCCCTAACCCAGCCAACAGCCCCCAAGGTGAACCCAGGGCTCAGGGAAGCTCCTCTCCTCCCCAGTTCCAAACAGATGCTCTTGGCCTCTGAAACTCCAAGGTGGGCAAAGGCAAGTACCAACAGGCATTTTCCAAGGGACCTTCCTTGGCCATCTGGCCAAAATCGAGAGCCTGTGGAAACTTAAAAGTGTCCCCAGACACAGAGGGCTCAAGGCCACAAGCACCCAGAGCGATGTGGACCTACCCAGCACTTTGCCTTGGAAGCTGCAGATGATCCTGAAAGCCAAACTGGGAGCTGGGGGCCAGCAGGACCCCACCAAGCCTGGACATTCAGTGTGAGAGAAGGCACCTTTCCCTGTTTCCTTTCAAATACCATATCTGCCATGGGAGGCTGAGCCAAAGGGACTGCTGGTTTCCATCCCACCTCCTGCAGTGCACCAGGATGCTCAGGGAGCACACCAGAATCCAGGGTACCCAGGACGGGGGAGGGCTGGACTTCACCCTGCTCTGCCTCCACCCTCCATTGCTCCTGGTGTGAAACCCTCTGCTTGAGAACTCCAGAGAGAGGGGAAAAAATATAAAATAAAGGATCATCACCCTTTCATCACCCTCTTCTTTACACCTCCCACAGTGCAGTGTACCTCTGTGCCCCCTCTCTCCCCAAGCTGCATCTTTCCCCCAGCCCCTCTCCCCTGTACTTCTCCTGTACAAGCATCTTCACTCCCTTTCCCAGTCTTTCCCAGGTCGGAGCTGATGCTTTCAAAGAGCCATCCACAATGACTTTAAGATCTCTTTCTCAAAATGCTAATAAGTAATTTAAAGACTGCCACTGTGCATGCATGGGTTTAGGGTAATTTTTTCCATGTGAATCCCTTTTCATTCATCCCTGACTACATTTAATCTGCCACTTTATAGCCCGCCTATCCAGTGTCATGAGAGCCTTTTGCAATATTTTCAAGACAACTGTTGTTTTTATCATCCTGAATAATTTTGTATAATCTGCAAACACTCTTTGCCTTCCCATTCCCACCCCTCTCTACTTTATGAATACATCACCAGCGCAAGCCTCACGCTGACCCTGTCCAGTGGGAAAACTGACTCTTTGTTTCCCCTTCTTTAAGCACATTTTAATCCATAAGAGAGCCCTTCCTCTAAAATTACTGCTCTGGAGTCTCCTGGATCACCCAGGGAGATCTTCTTAAAGGATGCTCATCCCATTTACTCTGGCCCAAATATTCATTTTATTGACTTATTGTAAAATACGAGTTCTCCTGCCATCACTTCAGAACAGTCTCCCAGCCCTGTCCTGGGAAGCAAAGCTCCTTGGCAGGAGTCCCTTTGGCCACTTGGGGTGACACTGAAGTCATCCCCCTCCATGCCAAGGGCTCCATCGTGCACATTTAACTTCCCAATACCCGTTTGTTGAGGGGAAACTTGGAGGATAAACAATTTCTTCTCTCAAGTTATTTTTCAAACTCCTTTCAGCCTGCCTTATATGGCTTCACATTCGCCAGACCACAATTTCTGATTTTTTTATTTTCTCCTTTTAGATACCACTTCCACTTTATGAAGAACATTTTTTTACCTCCAGTGACCTCCTCCAATTTGCCATTTTATCAGGTTTTATCAGGTTTGGTTGGTTTTTGGTTATTTTTAGGAAACTCATGTTAAGTGGCTGCATGAATTTATTCTGAGGTTTAATTTAATTTCCTACATCATGGGCAAATATTTTCCTATTTTAGCTTCTCTCTTCAGTCAGCTCCTTCACTTTGCTTTACTCAGAGACCATTACTATGTGATGTTTTAAAGTGCTGGTTGCTTTATGGATGCCATGGTCCAACTCTGAGAGAGGTAACGCGGAAGGAAGATAATTTATTGGATCAACTGAGAAAGCTTCACCAACTAGAGGAGCTCCCCAGCCCCTCTTCATGCCCATTGGGAGATTGAATCTGCTCCTGATGTCGTGTGTGGTTGCTTGGGTTTAAATCCAGAGTTCATCCTCCTGTGAGCTCTCCAAAGAACCACAACTGTTCTCAGCCCCTAAAACCATAATTTCTGAATGTGACATTTAGGGAGGCACAGACCAGCCCCAATTACAGTTGTGTTTTCTGCCCTCATGGCCTGTTCCATCTTTCTTTAATGCTTGGCAGTCGGTGCCACACTTCCTGTCAGACCTGATACTGCTCTCCTCATCCCAAGCAAGGAAATTCAGGGAGGGGCAACCAGCATGATCCTCACTTACTCCTTTCCCTCATCCTGATTATCTCAGGGGGCTGGCACACCCTGCACAGCCACCCGTGTCTGCACAACCTGCCATCCATCCAGCAGGTTCCTGAAACATCTGACATTGATATAAAGACATTAACAGTATATGCCTGCACAACATCTACAGGCACCTCTCCTTCCTCACACCCTCCCTCCTGCTGTCACCTGGCCTCCAAGGGGTCCCTGCCCACCTTTAGCATCCCCAGAGCTCCCCAGTGCTCCCCCATCCCTGGCTACAGGCGGGCAGAGCCCCTCAGAGCTCCCCCTGCCCTCCCTCCCTCCCACCCAGCCCATGCTGCACTCAGCCCCTTATCACAGGAGGCCCCATCCTTTCCCTTATCTAACGGCTGAACTTTTGCCTCTGAGGATCTCCCTGCACCCCCACCCCAACGAGATCCAACTGGCAGCTGTGCTTTGCCCAGGTCTCTCTATAAACCAGATCCAGGTATGGGAGGGATTACAAACCAGGATGGGAGCTGACGGGGCTCTTCCTCGGGAAAAATGGGGTTGAGGCAGGATGGGAGCCCCACTCCCAGCCAGAGCCACCCTCATTCCTACCCCAGCAGGGCTGGTGTGCAGGGAGCAGGCATGTTTTGGGGCAGGGGTGGAGGGTCAGGCTCTCGTTCATCCCTCACCCCAAAGTACTCAGGCCCAGGAGCTGTCACAGCCCCCACTATTTACCCAGCTCCTCGGGCAGTTTCCTGAGTGCCCACCCCTCTTTCCAGCAGCTCAGGTATGTGCACACAAAGGGCCCTGACTAGTGCAGGCAGGTCCTTAGCCCGTCTCCAAGGGGACGGCTGCTCCCATCCCTGGGGACAGCCCCAAACCCCTCACAGCATCCCCAAGGCACAGCTGTGTCCCCTTCACACCCTCTGTGTGGTGACCCGAGGAGGAGGGCACACCAGTGGCCACACCAACCCCGAGCCCTTGTCCCCTACAGCATCTCCACCCTATGCTTTTGCCACCCAGAGAAACTGGAAGTCAGCAGGTATTGAGAGGACTGCTGCTCCTGCCTGGAAAAGCCACAGAACAGAGTAGTAAGGGCAGCAACATGGATGTTTAAATGAGGCACTGATTTATTTGGTCTCCAAAAGGAGCTTTCCCTTTTGCTGCCCCTATAATGCAAAGGGCAGGTGGGTGCAAGGAATGTGCCTTGTCAAAAATTAACCCAGGAAATGGAGGGGAGGGGAAAGCAGCAGGAGGGAGACGGGTGGCACAGGGCCAGGCCAAAACCACAGGCTCTGCTCTGCTCCTCAGTCCCACTTGTCCCAAAACATTTGCTCCCCTCCTGCTCGTAGGAGAGTGTTTGCAGATCTGGAGCTCAAGCTCGCAGGAAGGATCAGCTCTTAGATTCTGTGTTTCCCCCTGGACCTGCTGCTCTGCTGCATCTCTCCAGAGCATGCTAGGCTTGCCGGGAGGCTCCTGCAGCTCCCATGCTTCTGGCACACCTGGAACATCCACCTCCATGGAGCACCAAGGTCAAAGCAACGCTCTGGGGTGACTGTAACCCTGAAGGGATGGCTCAAGTCTTCCTCTATGGAGACCCAAAAAGATGGATACACAAAGGCCCAAACCAGCTCTGTGTCCCTGCCATCCCCCACACCCCATGTGGAGGTGCTCAACATAGGTACAGGAGCAGAGACTATGTTTTAACATTGCAATATGTTACAGCATAAGTGAAATTAAATATGCTGTATATTACAGAATCACAGAATATCCCAAACTGGAAGGGACCCACAAGGATCATCCAGTCCTAATCCTGGTCCTGCATAGGACTCCCCAGTCCCACCATGCGTCCGAGAGTGCCATAAATATTATGTATATTATAATTCACTATTAAATACGCAGAAGCACTGAAGTCCTGTCTCCAGCTTGCTTGGGCGATGGGCAGGGATGTCCATGTCCAGCACCTCAGACACAGCATGCCCTCGGAATACCCACCCCAGGAGTGGATACAGCCCTCCTGCCCCAGCATCCCTCTCCAAACCCAAGACTGGGCTCAGGATGAGGATTGCTCGGCACAGTTGTTGCTCAAAATCGAGTCCCCTCACCCATGATCTGTTTCCCAGCAAAACTCGTGCCAGGCAATTCTCCATCGCCCATTGGAGCCCGTCGCTGCCTCCATGCTGCTGGCTCCGTGCTGCCCACACCCTCACTGATAGCAGGGCCATCTCATGTCTCCTTTTGCATTTTTGGCACAGGGCTGGCTCTCCTCCAGTCCTCGGGAAGCTTGCCAGCACCGCAAGGTTTGTGAAAAGTTAACTCCACTGGGGTGAGGAGCACCATCGGGTTGGTTTTCCCTCCTCGCACGTGAGTTACCAGGCTGTTGATTTTAAAATACCTCCGTGTCCTTCCCAGCTCCCCCCAAAATACCTCGGGAGCGTCAGTCCTGCGATCGGCGCGCAGCCTACGCAGCAGGAATACAAAGCGGGGCCGTTAGCGATAGCGGCGTTACCAACTGGTGTGGGATCCAGACCCTTCCAGGACTCCTTTGTTCTTGACTTTCTGGTTTGGGTTTTGTTTTTTTTTTTTTTTTGAAAAACACACAAAAAACTTTCCTTTGAGAAGCCTGAACTTTCTCAGCTGCAGACACATTACCTTCCAACCGCCTTCACAACTATAGGCAATTCCTAACCTCTGCTTTATGTATGTTGTCATCCACCTCCCTGTTTTCCATACTGATTTATGTTTCACGTTCTTTTTACATTTCCTTTTAACAGAGCCGGTTTTAACCAAACAGCCTTCCCTCCCGAGCCCGAACCATGAGTTCTGCTGGCCAGTGAGCAATCAACTTCCAATTTCCATGCACACTCCTGTTTATATTTCCTTCCCTATCGGCTTTGTTTCTAATTAAGGTTTGTTAAATGCAAGTGAATATATAGCGCACAGAGAAATATAAAGCATGTAGATAAATAAACACCCCACACACAGCCACACTGACTAAGGCTGCGCTTTCAACCACGGATCCCAAAGCACTTTGTCATGTTCATTAACAAAACCTCGCGGCTCCCTTGGGAAAGATGCTTGGATTATTTTACGCCTTGTAATTAGGAAAACTGAGGCACAGAGGAGACAAGTGAAATTACCAGCAGTACCGAAACACTCTGTGACAAAGCCGAAAACAGGACTCGAGAGGCAGGATCCTCCAGAATTGTAGTTTTCCCCTGAACAAGCTTTTCTGCCCCCATTTTGGCCCAGGAATATGCTGGGGCTGGTGATGGAGGGAATCGCCACTGTGGAGGTTCCCTGCAGCCGCGGGAACACGGTGGGTCCAGCCACCACCTCCATGCCCAGCAGCTACTGTTGGGTCCATCTGTCCACACTAAAGGGATCCAGAGCATTCAGAGGTGCAGGTGGACACCACAACCAGGCACTTCGGAAGCGGTGGGAAGAGGCAGTTCCAGAAAGGAAGGAGCAGAGGCACGCCCAAGGAGCTGCATCCCACACGTTTTCACCTTGCCAGCTCTCCAGAAGCCTTTTCCTGGAAGGCTAGATTAGGGATCTGGCTGCCCACACCAACCCTGAGAGTGACCATCACAGCCCCGTGATGCACACAGGGCAAGAGGCAACAGCAGGGGCACGGGGGGACCACGCCAAAGCCAAACCCAAACCAACACAGTCAGCCCCAGCTGGGAATGGCCGCTGGAAGCACACTGACCATCTCCCTGAGGGTGCCCCCATTCATGGAGGAGCACACCTTAGAGCGATCATCTCGGGTGGGTGAAACACCCCACCTGCACTGGCCAGCCCCTCATTCCTACATATTCTCCCCATCCCTTGGCACTCATGCATCCAGCGCCTGCCGCTCCTGCCATGATGGTGGCAAAGTCATTCACGTTCCACAAACCCGGGCAGGAGCCCCAGGAGCCAGCCCCTGACCCACAGCACCGGTCGGCAGCACCTCCTGGGCAGCAGCAGGAGCAGGCTGGGACGGAGGTGTCACCCCATCCCTGCCCAAGGCACCCGGCATGCCACAGCTGGCAGCATCAGCCTGTCATGGTCAAGTGTGCATGGGCCCCGCTGGCTGAGCCCAGAGCCCGTTGGAAGTGTCAAGGCCACCAGCGGATGGGGCCAGACGTCCTGCATGGACACGTATGCTCTCACAAACACGCTCCTCACCCCAACCCTCCCCCCCATAATTAAAACCATGCTGGGCTCATTTGAATAGCAGAGCTGGCGAGCGCTCTCCACTGCAACGTAAATAGTCCTATTTATGCCAAGCTCCCATATTGTAAATATCACGATGTATAGCTGGCCAACCCATGAGTCATCTCCCAAAACTCCAACTTAATAAATGGTGCCTCATCCATGTTCCAGACAAACACCGTCCGAGCGGCTCCCACCGCCCGGCACACACAGGGCCAGCACTGGCCACCCAGCCTGCCCACCAGCCCAACGGAGCCAGAGGGACAGTGGAGCCACCCAACCCCTCCAACACGACCCTTCCACAATGGACAGGCATCCCTGGACCACGCCGCCCCGGGGCGAGCCGGTTTTTGGCCTGACACTTGGCCCTCGCCCCTGCCCAACCCAGTTCTCTGGCACTTGCCAGGGTGTCCATGCAGCGGGCGGGTGGGAGCAGGCAGGAATGGCTGGGATGGTTGGGGAGCAGGAGAACAAGTCTCCCCTTGCACAGACCCCACCGTGGGGCTCCCACCCAGCGCCGTCCCCGCACACCCAGCCCTGGAGCTCCCCACCTGCCGCCTCACTCTGCTTTGTCTGAGCACCGGGGACCTCGGCGGGGAGCTCGGCTCCTCCTGGGGACGCCGGGAACGCCACGGCGCCAAGGGGGAGCCGGCCACCAGCTCCAGAACGCCGGTAAGGCCTGGCGGAGGGGCACCCCAAAGACTCTGCCGAGAGCAGCAGTGGGCACGGGGCGGCGAATCCCGGGCATCCCCGGGGGACCCGTCGCGGTACCCAGGGATGCCCACTCCGGCGGAGGGATGGCGGGGAGAAGGGCGGCCAGCGATCGGGAGGGTCTGGGGGCGGGGGGGGGCACACACGACACAGCGGGCTCCGGCGGCGACACCTCCAGCCGGGGTAGCACTTCCCCAAACTTCGCCTCCCCTCCGAAGGGCGTGCGGCGGGGAGGGGGACAGGGGGCAAAGTGCTACCCCCTAAAAAACAGGGAAAATCCGGAGGGGGCTCGCCCTACCCGCAGGGCCCCCGCCCCCCGCGCGCCCCCCTTACCTTCCACGGCGGCGAGCAGGGGCAGGAGGGCGAGGGGCAGGCAGCAGAGCCACAGCGGCCCCATGGTGCGCGCCGGGCCGGGCATCAGAGGCGGCGCGGCCGGCGCTCCATGGAGGCGGCGGAGCGCAGAGCGCAGAGCCCAGAGCCCCTCGCTGGGGCCGCCGCCGGCGCGGGCACGGCCGCGGGCACGGAGCGCTCCGCCGGCCCCGCCGCCGCGGCCGGGCCGAGCCACCGCCGCCGCCGCGCGGGGACGCCCCGCGCCGCCCGCCCCGCCCCGCCCGGGCCGCGCTGCTCGCGGGGGCGGCCTGAGGGGCCGTGAGGGGGGCGGTGAGGGGGCGCGGCGGGGCCGGCGGCGGGCGGGGGCGGCGGGGGCGGCGAGCGGGCGGCGGCTCCCCCGGCCCGCCGATGGTTTCTCCCGGAGCTGTCGATCATCCAGAGAAAGCCGTGATTTCAGCCCAAATCCGCCTCGCCGGGGCTCGCTGCGCCGCCGGCACCGGCGAGGGGGCGGAGGGGCGGGGGGTCCCGGGGGGATGCCCCCGCCGCCGCGCCCTTCGCACCGCCCGCGGCCACGGGCCGGGCATCTCCCCCGCGGGGCTGAACCCCCGCAGCTGCCCACCGGAGCCGGGGGCCGGGCCGTGAGGAGATTCCCGTCTGGAGAAGGGGACGCGTACAGCAGGATATAAAGAAAGAAACAAAAATCCAAGGAGTTGGTAAATCCGAGGCTTGTTGTGGGCAGCCCTGAGCCCCCGCACCCTTCTCCTCCACCATCCCCCCGCAGCCACCCAGGAGAGAATAGGAATCCCCCCACTTCCCACGTGGAGCAGCTGTGACTTGGTCACAAGCCCCATTGACACTGCTGGGGCCAAGAAGGACCTTCCTAGAACGTGCAAGGTGAGACCCAGCTCCAATTCTGCATTGCAGCGCTCAACAGGCCCCAACCTCCCTGATGCCTGGGAACCACATCTGCCCTGTGGGCACCTCATGATCCACACCCTCTTCAGGGCATGCCAGGGAGGTTGGGACCAGATGGTCTTTAAGGTCCCTTCCAACCCAAACCATTCTGTGAATCTATGACATGTGGCTGCTGCCAGGACTCTCTATCCCAGGAGGTCCCCCCTGCCACCTGACGTCTTCTCCTCGCCTCTCCAGTATCCACGTTGTACCCAGCAGTACCCGCCATAGCTGTGTCCCAGTGTCTGCTGGTTGGGCAAAAGGTTCAGGTGCATCCTGCAGGAAGCACTTGTGTCCTGGAAGATCTTCCTAGGGAGGTCACACCTTGCACATGGATCTCTGCACAAGCTGTGCCGGGTTCATAGGCCAGGAGCTGAAGACCCACTGCACTTCGAGGATGGATTCCTGTCCCTCAACTGCCCATGGAAGGACATGGAAAAAACAGTCTAGTTTCCACTGTGCTTTTTCTTTTCCCTTTGATGCATCTGCAGCTTGAGCACATTGGGTTCTCTGCCTTGACCCACCACAGGAAATGATTCCACAGGAGTGGTTAGTGGAGGTCACAGCTCTGTGATGATGTTGGCACATGCATGAGCCAAATGGTCTTCCCAGCTCAGGCTCTGGTCTGCTTTGGGACTTCCTGTCACTGCAGATGTTGCTGCTCATCCAGGTTGGCCCCACGTCCAACACGATAACCCTGTGGCCCAGCTCCATCATGTGTGGAGAAGCTTTCATCTTTAGAAGCTCTTTCAGGGTCACTCTTGCATTGAGGAAGGAGGCTGAAGGCCAGGACAGCCAGTGGTCTTGCTTCTTCTTCTTTCAGATGTGTTCTTCTCCAGGGCAAGAATCCCAAGGATCCCCAGCAGTTGCCCACCATTCCAGCCCTGTACCAGGCTCCCCCGCTCCCAGCCACCCCTCACTCCCTGCTGCTCTGGAGCAGCCAGCATTTCCCATCAGATGGCTGAAAGCATTCACCATTTACAAACTCATAATCTCCTCATTTCAGTCCTCCCGGACCCCAGGGCTGTTGTGTCCTGCATGTTCCCGAGGATCCATCAGTTCTCCAAAATGGAAGTCTGGAGTCCAAGAGCAGCAGCCCTGTATGTTTGCCCATGCCCACCCAGACCCTCAGGATTTTCTTGAAGCTCTCCAGGACTGCACTGCCAGACACAATGAGAATTTTGTCCCAAGGGAACAGTCACTGGAGACCTTCTCTCATCTCTTTTGAGCTCCCCCCTTAGGCTGTTGCTGATGGAGATGGACCTTGGGCTACGCAGACTTGTCTGGCTGCTGCACTGACTTTGAAGCTCTTTCATGCTCTCTGGAGTCTGGTTTGTGCCCTGAAGATGCTCTTCACGGCCAGTCATGAACTGTGAGCACTGGTCCCACCTCACACCTTCACTCTGCTCCCAGGAAGGGCTTTCTATGACTGTTGCATTTTTTGGCATCCATGGGAAGGCTTGCCAAGGTTCCACTGCCACCCTCACACAGTTGCTGTTCCCAGTATCCACCCTCTGACCTGAATCCCACAAGCTCCTCTGGTCACCGTGCCTCAGTATCTGAGCAGACCAGCAAGTGCTGCAAAGCACCATGCCATGACAAGGGACTCCAGGCCTCCTGCAATGTCCTTCTCTGCACCTTCCACTCTGCACCAGATTTAGTGGCTTCAGTGGAGGCTGGCCGTGGACCAGGGAGCACTGTGCATCCTCACTGCTGTCCTCAGCCACACTGCAAGCTGATGCTCTCCTTGCTGCCATCTGGTGACAAGTGGCCTTGGAACTGTGTCACATGGACATGGCCACGGTCAGGCAGCTTGGATGTGGCCATTTGGAAGTCAAGTTACACTGGTTTCGCTGGTCCTTGCTGCCCACAAGTAACCCTGGGGCAGCACTGCTGCAGAGAGCATCATGTACAGCCTTGATGGGGTCACAAAAATGGGACAACCACCCCTCCAGCTGCACCCACATTTTGATTTACATCAAAAGATGGTTCCCAGGCTAACAGAGCCAGGACAGATGACATCTAGGGGGACATTAAAACAGGTTTGATGGTGACACATTTAATGCTGCATTTTCAGTTCCTGATGCAGAAAGAAAAAGGTCATTTGCATATGAAATCCTTGGCTCATCACACCTGGAGGAGGTGGCTCCCTCTCACCCTCTGTGAGGTTAAAGAGGTGCAGCAGGTGACAGCTGGGAGTCAAGGGAAGCACAAAGGAAAGCAGCAAGTGGTGACACAGAGCTGTCAGGCACAGACTCAAGGCTCAGTGCAGTCATCTTTGGTGATTCCTAGGAGCCTCAGCTACCCGAAAGATTCAGGAGATGCTTCTTTGGTCCAAGGAAGCTACTTGGTCAGTCTCAATGCTCCAGCTGAGGGAGAGGGAGGTTTATGTGGGATGGGAGAGATGGGGAGTGAGTCCCATGCTGGCACCTAGAGTAAATCTGCCTGTAAAGTCCCACCAAAAGCAGACAGGGAGCTGGTCCAGAGCCACTGAGAGATGCCCTGAAGAGAATCAGCACCCTTGGTCTTGAATCGGCACCCTTGGTCCCACCTCTGCATGCAAGAGGAAAGATTTCCAGGTCCTGGCTGAATCCCTTGGACTCCAAGGAACCTCGAGCTTACAGGGGCAAGTTGGGAGGAGGAAAACATGAGCATATTTTTACAGAAATTGAAGTCTCCCTGCAGCAGAAAATCCGGTAAAAGCAAAACCCAAGTGAAAAGCAGTTTCAGCTGTTCTGGCTGTGGCTGTGACGGGCTTGGCCCCAGGCCAGTGAGTTAATTCTGCCTATTAACTAATAGTATAGTATTGTCGGTAAAGATTCATTGCTAAACTTATGTTTTTAAGATATCACTTATCATTTAAACACTTAACTCCTGATCCCCAAACATGTACAGGCACCATGTAGCCCTGCAGCCATGCTGCAGATAACCAAAGCCACCACTGGCTGGGGAGGCTGGGCAGTGTTTAACCCTTTTTCCCCTCTTTGTTTGAATGATAAATTGTCTGGAGTAGCACTTTCCAGAGGAGAGCAGGCCCTCCCACTCAGGGACCACTTATTATCACCTACTTAATGTGCCCCAGCTCAGCAGGGATGGAGGAACTGTTCCCAATAGGGGATTTTTCTAACCTCTGTGAAGGGTGTGTGAACAGCCAGAAACCCCATGGATATCTGTGATTGCAGCCTGTCACCACCAAGGGCCTCCCTCTGTCCTTCCTTGCCTTTCCCAGTCACCCCAAGTGCTCTGCCGGCTGGGGACAGGCAGGTCTGGTCCTTCAGGAGGAAGGGTGAGAGCAACAGGGGCTCCTCGCTGTTGAATTGCACTAAATAGTTTATTTAGTCTTACACCCCACCTCCAGGCTGAGCCCTTGGTGCTGCCCAGCGTCTTTCAGCTCAACATTCCCGCTGATCTGTACCATAACTCGATAGTTTCCAGGGATCTCAGAGCTCTCCTGCAGCATCCCAGAGCAAACCAGCACCTTTACCAGTTACACCAGTCACCAGCATTGGCTGCAGCCCCCACCCTGCCCACCCCACCGGAGACACTGTGGGGAGGTTTCTCTGCAGAGAGTTAAATAAAGATAACCTTTTACATCCCTGTACGCTTGCCGAGGGTACCTGGCCCTGGATGGCTCGTGCTGAAACGTGACACGGGACAGCCCCACCTCACTCAACCTGTTTATCCTGTTGCAGGGACCTGAGGAGGGGGAACCAGCGGCTCCCTCTCCCCTTCAGCTCTCTGAGCCCTGCACCTGAGGCATTCTGTGTGTAGGAACCCCGAGCTCCCGGGCACCAGGTGAAACAGAGAGGAGGAAGGGCAGAGGGTGGCACTGGGCAGCCGAGCATCCTCCTGCGCTGGGAGCCCAGGAACGAGCAGAGGCGCAGAACAGCTCCAGGCGAGGATTTCAGCTCTGCGGGGAGGGGCTGCGCCGAGCATCGGGGATCAAGGGCTGGAAGGTAACCCTGTTTCATTGCTGCTGCAATGTCTATAGTCTGAGGGTTTAGAGCCTTCTGCTAGATTAAGAAGGGAAAGTCAACTGGTAGATTGCAGTAACGATTTGGAGAGTTCTCCGCTCAGAAAATGAATGAAACTTTTGAATGGTAGCCATGGGAACAAATTAAAGAGAAGAGGCACTTTTGAAGCATTTAAAATAGATTTAGAACTGTAGAATTGAGCAGAAAATTTGGGATATTTTGTTCAACAGCTAATTTGAACCCAGGCTCAGAATTAAAAGTAACTTTTGGGAAAATAAAGTTCATAAAAGAGTCTTCTTGGGGACTGCAAAGATGTCAAGTCTTCTTGAAAAATTTGTTTTGGTAAATAAGTAGGATCATAGAGAGGCAGGAAGGAAAAAAATTAAAATAAGGCAAATTTAAATAAAACAATATATTTTATATTTATTTTAAATAAAAACAAGGATTTCCTGATTTATAGACTTATATAATCATTAAGGTTGTAAAAGACCTCCAAGATCACCAAGTCCTACCTTTGACTGAGTACCACTACTTTTCCAGAATGTAGAGAAATGTGACAATCAAATATATAAACTATTACTCTATGTTTCAAAAAAAAAGGGTTTTTTGAAAGGCTATTTAGATATACAGCAAATAAAAGGTGGAACCATCACCAGAATATCATGTTATATATAGAGACTTAATCCAAAATACTTTACAGCCATGAGGCATGACTGGCAGAAGATGGGGTCTGTATTCTGGAAAATATTTTCATTTTAGTGCTTGGTTATAGACAGAAATAACAATGTTAGAGGATAAATCTGCCCAGGAGATAACCTGTGATGAAAAACTGCCAGGCATTACCTACTGACAGGGGTAACGACATAAAAGGATGCTCGATTTAATTGCTGTCATTTGTAAAGGTTTGTAAAAGAAAAGGATGTAACCCAAGCTATTTTGTGGCAGGGAACCCAAGGTCCAGAAGTCTTCCAGAAAACAGTTTTAAAGTTGTTCAAAGCAAGGTGGAAAAGCTGAAAAGTCAAACTCAGGTCTGTGTTTAATACTATAAAATTACAGGGTGGCATCCTTGAAACTGAGAATGCTGAAATGGCATTTAATAAGAAACTGGGGAAACCGGGGAGAAAACTACCTGGGTTTTGTCAGTCCTGGTGTTAAATATGGGAGCCTTGCAGATGCTTATGGACACTGAAAAAATGCAACATTATGTATTACATTGAAGGCACTCGTGGGCAAAATCCCCAGTGCCCTGAGGTAGCAGGGGTTTAGGAGAAGGCAAATACAGGATCAGAGGCAATGGTCTGGTGTGAAACTGCTCTTTCCTCCTCAGAGGTGCTACAGAAAGACAGACCTGAAGGAGGCAACCACATCTTCCACAGCAGAGGGTGGAAAACACCCAGGTCATCACAGCCAGGTTGAATGGGGGAGCCCTGAGTGGAAGATATCCTTGTCCATGGCAGGGGGGTGGAACTGGGTCTCTGGGATTCCTTCCAACCCAAACCATCTGTGACTCCATGCCTCTATCCAGGTATTTCCAAAGGGAAGCAAGCTACAGGAGATGTGGAGGCACAGAGAAAGCAGAGCTGTGTGCAGGCAAGCCCCCCTGCCAGGGTCTGGAGATGAAAGGTCAGGAATCAGCAGGAACGGGGCTTGTGCTCTATGATTTGCATTTCCCATTCTCCCTTTGGGTCTAGGAATATCCATATCATTAAGGTCTGGGCTGAAATGGGACTGAACTGGAACAATTCCTGCAGTGATAGCAAATGCATGCACAGGCTCCTGACTGATATTACTGACTTACCTTTTATTTTATTGAAGATTAATGAGAATAATAATCTCTAGCAGCAAGGTATCATAGAATCAAGGAATTATAGAATGGGTTGGATTGGAAGAGTCCTTAAACCACATCCCGTTCCACCCTGTGCCATGGGCAGGGACACCTTCCACTGTCCCAAGTTGCTCCAAGCCCCATCAACCTGCCTTTGGGCATTTCCAGGGATGGGGCAGCCACAGCTTCTCTGGGCAGTTTGTGCCAAGTCCTTACCACCCTCACAGGGAAGAATTTCTCCCCAGTATCCCATCTAACCATTTCAGTGTGAAGGCATCCCTCCTTGTCCTGGACATGCCTTGTCCAAAGTCCCTCTCCAGGTTTCCCCCAGTCCCCTTTTAGGTCCTGTGTGGCAGTAAGTTCTCCCTGAAGCCTTCCCTTCTCCAGGCTGAACACCCCCTGGAGAAGAGAAGGGGTGTTCAGTGAAGATGGGGTGTGGTGAAGAAGCTCAGGGCTACAGGGGCAGGAGCGTGGTGGGAAGGGACAGGCAGCACTAATGATGCATCAGCACTGCGGAGGTGGTGGACACATCTTCAAGGAGGGAGAGGCAGGGGCTTGTACTCAAAATGTGAGGAGGCTTGGGGGGTCATTTTGGGCCTGGGCAGAGGCAAGGGACACATCCCTTCAGGGCTTGAGGAGTGCTGGCCATGGCAGGACCTGCTCTTTGTCTGTCCGTGGCTCTGGCAGGGAGTGGGAGGAAGCACTGCCCAGTTAACCAACGTGGATGGAGCACAGCTGGCCCTGGAGCAGCCTGTCCTGCTGCCCTTGGGCTGCTGACCTGGCAGCAGAGGGACCTGCCTGCCAAAGCGTGCCCAGGTGCCTGCTGGCACCCTGGCATGGCCAGGATGGGGCAGGGATGGTGGCACTGCTCCCTGCCAGGAACACTGGGCACTGGTGGGGTATTTTCGGGGTCCCCCATCGTTGGGAGGAAAGATGAATCTGACTCCATGTTCTTAGAAGGCTAATTTACTATTCTATTCTATTCTATTCTATTCTATTCTATTCTATTCTATTCTATTCTATTCTATTCTATTCTATTATATTATATTATATTATATTATATTATATTATATTATATTATATTATATTATATTATTATGCTATACTAAAACTATACTAAAGAATAGAGAAAGAATAATACAAAAGGCTTAACAAGATACTAATGAAAAACTCATTACTCTTTCCAGAGTCCTGACACAGCTGGCTTTGATTGGTCATTAAGTCAAAACAATTCACATTAAACCAGTCAAACAACCACCTGTTGGATAAACAATCTCCAAACCACATTCCAAAGCAGCAAAACAGAGGAGAAGCAAATGAGATAATATTGTTTTCCCTTTTCTCTGAGGCTTCTCAGCTTCCCAGGAGAAGAATCCTGGGCAAAGAGGATTTTTCAGAAAATATGGTGACACACAGGGGACAGTGGTGGTCACAAAGGTCATCCTTTCATCCAGCCCTGCAGTGTGGCCCATTGAGAAGGCTCTTTGCAGATTTGCCCCGAAGACTTGGTCCTTGCAGCTGCTGGGATCCCGTTGGCCCTGGAATCAGCATCCTGCTTGGTCCCTGTGGAATTTCTCCTGGAGTGCTCCGTTGGGGATTCTCATAAGCACCTGGGACTGCTGATTCCTCCTGCCCTCATTGAGGTGTCCCTGCTCCTGAAGGGACCAGGGGCACAGCATCAGGGCTGAGCCCTCACTATCCTGTCCTGGCACAGGAGGGGATGGGGTGCCTTGAGGAGTGCTGTGGTGGCCATATGAAAAGTTCCTGGGAGACATAAACTCCGTGTATTAGAGGGCAGCTGAAGACCCCTGGGTAAGTGCTGTCTGCCAGAGGAAAGTCCATGGGGCTTCTCCAAAAGGGAATCCTGCTTCACAACCCTTCAGAGCCCTCCAGAGTGGCCAAACACACATGGTCAGTGCCATCTGCTCCTGGCATCTGCTGGGGCTTCCAAAAGCTTTCCTTTAAGTTCCTTGCCGAAAGTTTTTTAAGGAAAGCAGGAAGCCTGGTAGAGTCAAGGGAGTTCCTTGTCATTTTAATTGCATAAGAGATGGTTGCAGAGAGAAGTAAGCAGAGGGAGGTCACCAGCCTGTCCTGCAGGAACAGGGGTGAGCAAGGAGGTGACAAAGGATAAGTGATGCCATAGGGAAAACATCCATAACTTCACTTGCACAGTGACAAGGTTGCTCCCTTCTCTGTCTTCTCCCAGGAATAAGCCAAAGCCATCAAATGACACTTGTGTGAGGTCCAGGGCCAGGGTCTAAAAGATTGGGGTTTGGGATCAAAGGAGGTGATTCCTCACATGGATGGAAGGTGAACTGTTGACCTCCTCAGCAGAGCTGGGGACACAAAATTCACAGGGATTCGAGTGCCGGCTGGAGAAGTCCTTGGAATGGAGATACAGGATTTTAGAACACACAGGGAAATCCATGGAAATTAAAATAGCTGGAAAGTCATCAGAATAGATCTTCCTGGACTCCTACAGCCCCCCAGCCTGTCCTCTTTCTTCTGTTAAAATCCTTCCTGGCCCCTTGGGAGATGTTGTGGATGCTACAGACTTGTCCCATGGGCTACACCAACCTCTGCACTGAGCCCCTGCAGGGGCTCCCTGCCATCAACACGGCGCCAGTGCAGGATGGGGACCCCCAGCACAGCCCTGCCAGTTGCATTCATGCACCCAAGAGGTCTTTAATTCGGCTTTACTTTGCTTTTTTCTTTCTCAAGGTGTGTTTTGTTCTGTCTGGAGAGCTGGGAATGTCAAGAGCTGGAGTTGCTATGCCAGTGCTGGGGTGGGGACTCCAGCAGGAGCCGAGGGAGCTGGCACAGGGCCCTGTGAGCAGGAGCAGGAGGGGAGCAGGAGCCAGCTCCGAGGGGAGCTGAGGGCTGCCCATGGGTGCTCCAGCCTTGGGAGCACAGCGGGCACAGAGCCTCCCAGCCTTGGGACATGGAGGCAGGGATGAATGCACTGCTCAGCAGGAATATTGGGGAGGAAATAAATCAGCTCCTGATTTACCTGGGAGGACAGATACTTCTTCTCAACTGGTTTTTAATTTGGACTCAATTTCCAAGCCCGGCTGTTCAGATGTCTCTGAGATAAGTGATCTGTGTAACGTCTGAGTCAAACAGGATTTTCCTTCTTTTCAGACAGCAAAGCTGTGCTCTGTAAGTGGATGTTCCAGCTAATGAGGTGTTAAGTGTAGAGAGAATCACAAGTACTTGAGGGCAGGATCCAGCTGGTAGTAAAACCAACAGCCAGCACCAAGATTGTCCTCAGCTTCCAGGAACAACTTCAGACAATAAAACTGTACTGAGGGCAGGAGTGAGGGAAAACCTGGGAAACAGAACCACAGAAATACAGCCATGTGTCATGCTACAGCTGCATCACATAGTTCCCTTTCCTTGGGCCAATGGAGAATGACAAGGGAGAGGCAGCAACGGTGGCTTTTAGCTGGCAACGAGGGGCCAAGTGGGAGCATTCCTGAGAGTCCTGAAATCCCAGGGTGTGCTGAAGAAATGTGCACAGAAGATGCAGTGAATCCTGCCAGGGAGGTTCAGCACTGGACTCTGCTCCCAGGGAGAAGGGATGCTCTCTGGGCCTGAGCTACTGTGCCTTGCAGTGTCTGCAGTGCTGAGAGGAACATGGTGAATCCTGAAGCCAAATTCATCATCTGCCCATTTTGTTTGCCTTTGGAGCAGCCCAAAAGCCCAGCTGCATGCACACTCAGTAGCCCTGGTGTCCGTCCCTCCACAGCAAAGCCACCTCCATCTGTCCTTTTGCCTCTGTGGAGAACAGGCAGCCCAGGAGCAGCAGGACCACCTGGCACAGGACAGAGGATGCACAGGCTCCACAGTGACCTGGTCTTCAGGACACTCCACACCCCAGAACCAAAAATCACAGTGATATTCTCTGAAAGGGACTTTCTTCGTGCTCTGCTGTGGACACAGGCTCAGCTGGCACATCAGATGGACATCAGGGTTAGGGAGCAAGCCCATGAGGAGGCTGGAGGAGACCAGGTGGGGCAGAGAAGCAGGAATGTCCTACAAATGCAGTGTCAAGACACATAGATGTCTTAGCAAGGGACTGAGCATAGAGGATCAGAAACAGGTAGGAGAAACACAGCAGGTTCCCTAGAACAACAGCCCATGGCAGATGTCCTGCTTTGGACATTCCAAGTGGTGCTGAGACATGCACAGGACCTCATGGCAGATGGTAGAACACTGTCAGCTCCAACACTCAATGTAAGAAAAGCTGGGGTTGCAGGAAATCCCCTAGAGGGTTTCCAGGACCTGCCACATCCACCCTGACCTAGTGCTGATGACACTACAGAAGGTTGGAGCAGAGACCCCATATGTGTTCCCACCACCACCTCCAGGATTTATGGGTATCTCCTGAACTGACCTTCTCTGGGACACAGGTTGTGTTGCAGCAGCAAAAGGAACAACCTGCAGTCCCTGGAGCAATATGGATATGGATATGGATATGGATATGGATATGGATATGGATATGGGTATGGGTATGGATATGGATATGGGTATGGATATGGATATGGATATGGATATGGATATGGATATGGATATGGATATGGATATGGATATGGATATGGATATGGATATGGGTATGGGTATGGATATGGATATGGGTATGGATATGGATATGGATATGGATATGGATATGGATATGGATATGGATATGGGTATGGATATGGATATGGATATGGATATGGGTATGGGTATGGATATGGATATGGGTATGGATATGGATATGGATATGGATATGGATATGGGTATGGATATGGATATGGATATGGATATGGGTATGGATATGGGTATGGATGTGGATATGGATATGGATATGGATATGGATATGGGTATGGATATGGATATGGGTATGGGTATGGATATGGATATGGGTATGGATATGGGTATGGATATGGGTATGGATATGGATATGGGTATGGATATGGGTATGGATATGGCTATGGATATGGGTATGGATGTGGATATGGATATGGATATGGGTATGGGTATGGATATGGATATGGGTATGGATATGGATATGGATATGGATATGGATATGGATATGGATATGGGTATGGATATGGATATGGGTATGGGTATGGTATGGATGTGGATATGGATATGGGTATGGATATGGGTATGGATGTGGATATGGATATGGATATGGGTATGGGTATGGATATGGATATGGATATGGGTATGGATATGGATATGGGTATGGGTATGGATATGGATATGGGTATGGATATGGGTATGGATATGGATATGGATATGGATATGGATATGGGTATGGATATGGCTATGGATATGGGTATGGATGTGGATATGGATATGGGTATGGGTATGGATATGGATATGGGTATGGATATGGATATGGGTATGGGTATGGATATGGATATGGATATGGATATGGATATGGATATGGGTATGGATATGGGTATGGGTATGGATATGGATATGGATATGGATATGGATATGGGTATGGATATGGATATGGATATGGATATGGATATGGATATGGATATGGATGTGGATATGGGTATGGGTATGGGTATGGATGTGGATATGGATATGGGTATGGATGTGGATATGGATGTGGATATGGTTTAGTGGCCATGGTATTCAGTCAAAAGTTGGACTTGATCTTGGAAGTCTTTTCCAATCTTAATGATTTTGTGATTCTATGATTCTATTGCTGTCCCACTGCAGCAGGTGGATAAAGATGTGTCTCTGGA
This sequence comes from Camarhynchus parvulus, assembly GCF_901933205.1. Taxonomy (NCBI): domain Eukaryota; kingdom Metazoa; phylum Chordata; class Aves; order Passeriformes; family Thraupidae; genus Camarhynchus; species Camarhynchus parvulus. Next base: position 2,242,819 of record NC_044591.1, read on the forward strand.
GCAGGACAGATCTCAGGAGCAGGGATGGGAGAGCTGAGAGAAAGGTTCCAGCACCAGGACCCTCCCTGCCATCCAGCACGGGACAGCACTTGGTGCTGGCTGAGCAAGGTCACCAGGGGATGGAATAACACAGGACTGGCAGCAAGCCAGCATCCCTCACAGCACTGGAGTTTATCTTTAACAACAACAACGGCAGCAGCCCCACTTGGCTGGAAAATACCTGCCCAGTGCTGGGATCCTGCATCCTCAGGCAGAGCCAGGCATCCTGCGGGAGCTGAGCCGTGTTATCTGCCCGAGGGGGATTACGCCGTGAAAACGGCTCGTTGGGGATTGTATATTAACAGGATATGCTCGGCTGGTTGACAGGAAGCAATAAAGTAATTTGAAAGAGACTGGGAGAGAGTGTGTGAGTTCCTGCGTCTGTGTTAAATCATGGCTCTAGATAAGCAAACAGCGGCCCCGGAGCGGGAGGAGCGCTGCCAACAGGGACACGGCCAGTGCCAGAAATCTCCGGGAGCTGCTGCAAGTCCGTCTCGGGGGCAGCGTGGAAGCCACTGGGATGCGATTACAGCTCTCCCGTGCCCTGCTCCGGGCTCCGCTCCTGCAGGGTCCCGTCCCTGTCACCCCCGCTCTGCCGGGATGCAGGAGGGCAGGGAGAGAATCCCTGGGCAGCGCAGGGAGCTCCGTGCCTGCAGCCCGTCCCACCCACCTTCCGAGCTCCGGGAAGGAGCTGCTCCTCCCAGCAGCTCCAGGCCTGAAGGAAGGGGAGGAGAGCCAAGAGGAGAAGCCCGTGCGGCTGCAAGGAGCGACACTGCCGGGAGAAGGGCGAGGCAGAGGCTGCAGCGAGGCTGAGCTGAGCAGGGGCTGAAGGCGCTGGCGTTTGGCACGGCGTGGATCGGAGCCCTGCTCGCATCCTGCCGAGGGTTTCAGCCAGCACAGCACCTGGCACCCCGCTCTGCCTCCCACATCCTGCTGGAATCACACACGGCAAAATGTCAGCAGTGTTTATTGCTCTCAGAGAGCCTCCGACAGGGGATGTTTGAGGTCTTCTGATGCAATCTCTGGTCTTTTTTGTTAGGGATCCACTTTCACAGAGCGAGTGATTGCCCAGAAGCTCCCTGCCACAGGATATGAGCTCCACGGGACCAACAAAATGTGTCTGCGTTTGGTGGGGACTGAAGACACTCAAAGCACTGTCTTCAGAATAATAGAAATAAAAAAAATCCCATATGCTGCCTTCCACCAGAGGCAAAAAAATCCAACCTAGGGCATGGATGAGTGTTGAACCTTTTTTCCCAGGTGTCAAGTGCTCCTAGACGGGTGATGGGCAGGAAGAGGGATGGGGCTTGGAGCAACCTGGTCTAGTAGAAAGTGTCCTTGCCCATGGCAGGGGAGATGGAACAAGATGACCATTAAGGTCCCATTGAACCCAAACCATCCTGTGGTTCTATGAAAGCTCCCTTGGCAGTGGTTGATGTCAAAAGCTGTATCTCACTCTGAAGCACCTCGCACTGCCCTTGTCAGAGAAGATCTCCTGGTGCATGGATCACTGTCCAGAGTGCACTGGGCACCCCTGTGCCTGACCAGCCTCCTCCAGGCCATGAGTCCTCACACTCTTGCAGCTCTGTTATGAGAAGGCTTCCCTGGAAACCGAGGCCATGATGCATGTGGACACCTGCATACATTGGAAAGTAAGTCCATGCCAGCAATTTTCACAAGCATGTTTGTTGCATTCCTTGGAGCATCACAAGCCCTCCCTGCTGAGGAGAACATGGTGGCTGGGACAAGGGCGAAAGTGCCTGGAGCAGAAATGGTCAGTCAGAGACTGTGAGGTAGTGCCATGTCCTCCACATGTTCCTCATTTGCCTTTTCAACATTCCCTCCCTGATCCCTGCACTAATTCTGGATCCCCAGTGGAGTCGTTGATGATGTTCTTGCACCCCTCCTTTCTCCCACGCACCTCACAGAATTTTTGGAATATCCAGCTGGGACAAACACAACTTGTTCCCTGCCTGTGGAAGAACTGCTCCAGCTGGCTCTTCCAAACACAGTCACGCCAGCCACAGCTCAGAGTTATCTGATGGTCACACGCAGCAGCCAAACCCCTGAGCCCTTCCCACAGACCTTTCCTGCCGTAACTGGAAGGGCCTGGGCTGTGCTGGGGAGCCAGCTGGCACCTGGCTGGCTGCGTGGGTAGTCCCAGAGCCTGAGATGTCACCAGAAGCTCAGGTGATGAGCTGTGCAGCCCTTCCCACGGCGTCACTCAGCAGACTGGCGTGGGTGGCCCGTGGTGGCCTCTGCAGAGGCGGTGCCCTGCACCCTCCTCTCCCTGGGTCTGTCGCTGTTTCGTGTCTCACACTGTCTCACCTTCCAGAGCCTCACACACACTGTCTGACCTTCATCACCAGCTTGGCACCAGGAGTTACCTGACCTGCTCCTGAGTCATCTCTGCACACAGCAGGGAGCAGCAGCCTCCAGAAAATGGATGTGCCTGCTGCTATCCAGCCCAGTCACACGGCTTGGAAGCTGCTTTGGAGCTCCCCAGGTGGGAATTGGCTGCCACCGCTTCAGTACTGCACAACTTCCTCAGCCACATGCTTGGAAGCCTGAGGACCCTGATGGGACTGGCCAAAGCAGCCACATCTCAAGCTCAGCCCCACTCCTGAAGAGACCTGGGACACCGTGAACCTCTTTGCCTCTCCAGCATTTTGTCCTCCTTCCCTTCCACCCCCAGCCAGCTGCAGAAAAGAGATGATCTCCCAGTGCATGACCCAACCACCTCACAGCAGAATTGGATGGGCTCCTGGAGCCAGGCCACTGGAGAGGAAGGACCACTCCCTGTACTGGACCTGCTCCAGGCTGGAAGGAGAGACAAGTTGCCTTGGCTGCAGTGATAAAATCCTTCGCCCAAATGAGAGAGAACATCCCATCCTCCCCACTCCCCCACAGAGCTGCAGTGTGCAAGTCCCTGGCATCACTAGACAAGCACATCAGTCATCCCCCAGGTGGGTTAGGCTGGACTTAAGTTGCTTGGGCTTTGTCCTTGCTGTGTCTGAGACTAGGCAGGGCTCCCAGCTCCTCTGGGTCAGCTGTCCAAAAACTGCCACCACACTGACCTAACCTTTTGGATCTGCTAAACCAGGTCTGAGCACCTCAGCCTGGCTGCTCTGAACTGGGGGCAGCAGGGAGAGAGTCTCTGGTGTAGACTGACCTGGTTTAGACACATGCTCGTGCTCATCAATGCACAAAGGCTGCAGGAAGGGCAGGAAAAAGAAGAGGCAAACCCATGGGAGACAGGACATTTGCCATCCTGCAGCACCCAGAACTGGGTATCAATGTGTGTTATTTACTGAGCCAGCACCTCCTGCCGGGAAGGGACAGGTGTTTCCTCCAGACCAGACTAAAATATCCCTGGCATTCCCCTGTCTTGGGAAGAAACTCTGTTCCTGTTAGCTTGGCTCAGCATGTGTGGGATCAAGCACCATTAAGAGCTCATTGGCTGCACACTGGCCAGGTCTCCTCCATCCTCCTGCAGCCCCAAGCAGTTCCCAGTCGGTCTCCACTGGTGAAGGAACCTCCGTGGAGGATTCCTCTGTGCCCAGGGTGCCAGCATGGCCCTGCTGCCCAGAGGCACCAGGCTCTTTCCCTGCCCAGCCTGCTCCCATCTCACCCCAGGGGTGTTCAGGACTCCCACAGCCCCCCCCCCAGCTCTGCCCATCCCCCTAGGGCAGCCCCCTCCCCGGCAGAGCCGCATTCCCCCGCCTCTGCACGGCCCTCCCTCGGCCTTTCTTCCTTTTCATGCCTTTCTCCCTCCCTGAATGCGCTTTGCTTGCTTTGGCGGCGGGGCAGGGAGAGCCGCGCTCCCCCCTCGCTCCCGGGGATCCCCCCGGCAGATGGGGCCGGGATGTGAATGTGCACACAGTGAAGCCCCTAAGAGGATTTGCTGGTGCCCCTTTCATTGCGAGCCTTTGTGTGCTGCTCCGCTGCGGTGGGACGCCCCCGAGATCTCCCCCGGCTCCTCTCTCTTCCACTCCAGAAGAAAAGAAAGTGCCTATAAAGGCCTTGTTTGTCCGACTCGTTTGAGAGGACCATATTGCTGTAGGTGCCGCGGGTCCCGGCTGACAGCGTCGCCCCTTTGAGCGCGGGTGACGCGCGGCTCCCTCCTGGGAGGGTCCGAGCGGGCGGCTTAGCCAGGCGCTGGGAAAAAAAGGTTTCAGTTGCATTTCAATGTCCATTGAACCCTGAATCCCCGGCCATGGTTTTTCCAGAGGCTCTGCAGACAGACAAAGGCACGGAGGAAGAGGCTGGGAAGCTGCTTAGCGTCCAGCCGTGGGTGAAGGAGCTGCTACCCCCCAAAATCCCATCCCGGAGAGCTGAACAGGGCTTGCAATGCTGCTTTTCCAATGACATCTAGTGGTAAAGCCAGGCAAGGAGGAAAACGTCGGCTGGGTTTTCCTGGCTTGAGCGCGGCACCTCCCGCTGCGGCGTTTTGCCCTTTGTATGGCAGCAGACAGCCCCCAGTGAAGAGCGAGGCACAAACAAGCGGCACAACAGCCTCGGCAGCCCCGGGATGCCAACCAGCCCACCCTGAAACCTGCGCTGCTCCCTGGGCCTCGTCCCGGATTGTCACGGGCCCTGGAGCAGATGTCTGGGCTGGGAATGGAGGTGCTCAGCACACACTGCTGTCCTCTCTCCTCCCTGCTCCAACACGTCCCCATGCATGCTGCAGCTGCTCCCAGGCAGGTGTGTGACACACGGGGCAGGCCTGGGAATATCTGCAGTGCAGGCAGAGTGCTTGCAGCAGCAGGCACAGGCAGTGACACTGAAGCACAGAATGTGGCTCCAGGGATGCTCACAGGGCACCTCACCCCAGCTAAGGTGGCTCCCCAGGACCTGTGGTGGTCCTGACAGGGGGGTGATGGTGTGGCTGGGGCTGAATAACAGCCTGGGCTGCTCACTGTTTAACCAAAGTGTATTAAGATGTCAGGAAGAGCTTCCACACCTCACCAGACACTGGAAACCCCACTCTGGAGAGCACACACTGGAGAGGTTGGTCATGAATGTCTCCACTACGGCATTTCAGAGACATTTTTTGTGGCTCACTGCACACTGCTGGACCATGAACTGCTGATGGATGTTGTCCCAAGCCAAAAGGGACCATGGAGCCTAAATCCTCTCTTGCACAACCTCTTCTGCTGCAGATCCCTGCTACAGGGTACCCAGAGCAGCTGTGGCTGCCCCTTCCCTGGAATTGTCCAAGGCAGGGTTGGATGGCCCTTGGAGTGAGCTGGTCTGGCAGAAAGTGTCCCTGCCCATGGGGGCAGGCACAAGTTCTCCCTCAACCCAAACAATTTGGTGATTCTCTGACTCAGCACACAGGGCATGCAGGAAGGATGCACCTGAGGATGCATCAGGGAGTGAGAACTTCAGGACCATGCCGACAGCAGGACAAAGAGATCAGAAATACAGACACAGGAGGTGGCTTTGGTGGTCCTGCACAGAGGCAGAGCAGCTGTAACCTTCATGGATTCTCCCAGCGTGTGCCCAGAGCCTGTGCCACACTGTGAGCAGCCAGATGTGCAGCTGAACCCAGCCCATTGGGCTGGAGGGTGATCTGCAGCTGGAGGATGAAAATTGCAAAAGGAAACCCAGGAGGACATTCCCTGTCTCCTGTGACTGTAATTCCAGTCCCTCTGAGCAGTCCTATACAAAAGAGATGCCACAGCAAAACCAGGATCAAGGAAAAGCCCACCCACCTTTTAATGCTGGGAGAGAAAAACTGAGTAAAACCCAGCACACAAGCAGCTTTTAAAATGAAAAACATTGAATCCAGAGTCACAGAGACCAAAATGGGTTAATAATAAATTGGTGGTGCTTCCATCTTCCTGGGCTCAGGGCGCTCCAGTGCTCTGGTGGACGTCCTTGGGTCACCTGTGCACAATGTTCAGGCACATCCAATGTTCCTGTACTGGATTTTATCAGAGGTAAAAGAAAATGAGGGGAAAAAGCAGAAAAAATTGGAGACAGAACCACACAGAATGTGAGAGATCACATCCTTTGTGGGCCATAGGACGAGGGAGAAGCCTGTCCAAAGGAGGAGAACAAACCTCCTGGATAACCTTCTGGTCACCTCTTCCTTCTCAGTCATGCTGTCTATCGTCCTCTGAGGTCTCAGCCTGGAGACCAGGAGCGTCCCTCTCCATGGCCTTTTGGGACAGTCATTGGTGGCTGCATGTTGGAGCTGAGAAGGAAGAGCTGCTACAACATTTCCCAAACTCTCCTGGCATTAGTTTCTCCTTCAAAAAGGCTTTTCTTTCCTCTCTTTCCCTGCTCAGTGAGGACACAGGTCTGAACAAACACCGATAGTTCCAGCTCCTTGCTCTCCAGCTGCCTGAGGGACCTGAACAATGGAGGGGGAGACTGAAGGACTGAGACAGAACTGCCTGGACTCATCCTGAGCTTGGGGACAGAGTTGGAGCAACTATGGATCCACATGAATGTCAAAAGGAGAAATCCATCTACTCCTGGCCATCCAGCCCACCCCAGGAGACCATCCAGTGCTGGGGAGGGCCAGCTGATCCTTGCCTTTCTCCAGGGAGGAGGTGCCCAGGGTGACCCATGTTCTTCCCCCACACCCTGAGGGACCAAGCTCCTTTGCAGGCAGCTGCTGACAGCAGTGGCAGCTCCCCCTGGAGCTCTGCAGAGCTCAGGTTTCATAACAGGAGCAGAGTCCAGGTCTCAGTGGCTGCTGGGGACTTCCCACTGCTGGTGCCAAGTATCACCTCGAGATCTCCAGGAGCCAAAACTCTGCACAAAGCCCTCATGTTCCCAGAGCCTGACTCTCTGGCCAGCCCTCATGGACACCCCCAGGCTGCAGGGCTGGATGTGTGACACAGGGTCACCTCACACAGCAGAGGACATCAGGCCATGCAGCCCATGGCAGGGGTGCATCCCCATGAGTCACCACTCAGGGGTGTGCAGGGCTGTCCAGCTCTGTCCCAGGGATGTGCAGGGCTGTCCAGCTCTCTCCTGGCTCCCCTGGAAGTGCCACTGATGACCCATTGCTGTTCCAGACAAAAGCCCTCCTGGCACTTCATGGGAACAGAAGGGAGCACTGGGCAGACCCCACAGCTCCTGGGGAGCTGCCACCCAAGCCCTCACCCCAGAGCTCCAGTCCCTGCTCTTTCTGAGGAAGCCAGGACAGCAGACTCACAGATATTCCTTGTTTACAAACCAGATGGGAATTCCGGGTATGTGTCCATCCATGCTGCATGCATTTCCCTGTGGACCCTTCTTCTGCACGTGGCAGTGTCTTTGCTGTGCTGTGGGCTTCAAGCTGCCTTACTTGATTATTTTTTCCCCCTCTGTATGTAAATGTGAGATTTTAGGGCAGAGTGAGGCTGTTGAGTGCAATCCTGGCCTCTTCCACCCTGGTACTGCCTGCCCACCGTGTGCATGGCTCTGGCCCTGGCTGCTGGAAGCATGTTGTGTGTGCTCTGCACGGTGTTTGTGTGTTTTGTGTTGGTGCCTGTGCCCTGTGTGATAATTCAGTGAGCCTCCAGCCCGCCTTGGGTGAGGCACATGGACCCATTTGTGACAGGATGGGGCTGGAGCCTGTTCAGCCAACTGAGGGCTGGAACCCACACACGGCTCCAGCGGGGCAGACAGGATGGGGTGTGGAGCAGATCAGGGCTGTTCCCCCTGTGGGGAAACTGAGGCATTCGGGGGAGAGTGTGGGTGTGCCACTGATTTGTCCCCAGTCACTGATTTGTTCCTGGATACTGCCAGGAGCCAGTAGTGGAAGAAAAAAAGTTTTTTCCCTTTTTCTTGGAGAAAACCTTTGGAGAGGAGAGCAGGCCTGTGCGAGGCTCTCCCAGACCTGCATTGTCACAACTTCAGCGTTGGTTTGGGGATTTTGCCGAGAGCCCGGTCCTGCATCACAGCAGAGAATGCCCATCATGGCAAAGCACCCCCATCCCGGCACAGCATTCCCAGAGTGACAGAGGATCCTCAGCCCAGCAGAGCATCCCGCACGGCTCCTGGTCTGAATGGCTGGGGGACAAACCTGAGTTCATTGCGGTGCATCCCCCAAGGAGTTAAGGACATGCACGGGGCCAGGCAGGCCCAGGCCGTGGTCTCACCCTTCCGTCCCGCATTCCCTCCTCATCCCCTCCTCATCCCCTCTTCATCCTCTCCGCATCCCCTCCTCATCCCCTCCTCATCCCCTCCTCATCCTCTCCGCATCCCCTCCTCATCCCCTCCTCATCCTCTCCGCATCCCCTCCTCATCCCCTCCTCACCCCCTCCTCATCCCCTCCTCATCCCCCTCCCCCCTCCGCATCCCCTCCGCATCCCCTCCGCCGCTGCGCGGGGCGGCGCCGGGGCGGTGCCGCTCGGAGCCGGGCGCAGGAGGGCGGGAGGCAGCGGGAAGCGGAGCGGAAGGAGCCGAGCCCCGACGTCCAGGCGATCTGTGCCTGGAGCTGAACCAGGCCAGGCTTCTCATCCCGCACATCCCCATGGAAACCTCGGCCCCGCCGCCCTGCCCTGCACCCCCGCCCGGCTGTCGGGCACCGGTGGCCGCGCAAGCCCGGGGGACCAGGGGGGCTGTCCGGGGGTGCTCCCCGACACCCGGGGCACCTGCCGAGGCTGCCAAAGTTACGACAGCAGGGATTGAGCCCTTCCTCCCATCCCCGCCTGCATCCACCCCTCTCCGCAGCATTAGGAATCCCCGGCAGCATCCCCAGGCAGCATTCCCGGGGATCATCCCCAGGCAGCATTCCCGGGATCATCCCCAGGCAGCATTCCCGGGGCTCATTCCCGGGGCTCATTCCCGGGGCTCATTCCCGGGGCTCATTCCCGGGGCTCATCCCCAGGCAGCATTCCCGGGGCTCATCCCCAGGCAGCATTCCCGGGGCTCATTCCCGGGGCTCATTCCCGGGGCTCATTCCCGGGGCTCATCCCCAGGCAGCATTCCCGGGGCTCATTCCCGGGGATCATTCCCGGGGCTCATTCCCGGGGCTCATCCCCAGGCAGCATTCCCGGGGCTCATTCCCGGGTCTCATCCCCAGGCAGCATTCCCGGGATCATCCCCAGGCAGCATTCCCGGGATCATCCCCAGGCAGCATTCCCGGGGCTCATTCCCGGGGCTCATTCCCGGGGCTCATCCCCAGGCAGCATTCCGACGCCTCCGGACCCAGCCCCGGGAGCATCTCTGCCCCCCGGTCCAGCCCTGGCAGCATCCCAGCCCCTCCCATCTCATCCCAGCCCCTCGATCGAGCCCGGGGCGCGTGGGGTGCCCCCCACGGGGGGCTGCAGCCGCGGGATCGCCCCCACCCCGGTTCTTTCCTCTCCTGCGCTCCCCTCCCAGCACGAGTCCCCTGAATGCTCCATTTGAAGCTAATTCCGGCTGAAATCTGGTTTGCTTTCCAACGTTGCTGCTTTAAATTGGAGAGATTGACCTTGTAGCAGGAGGTGACATGCAGATGCACATCAGCAGCCCGTCAGAGAGGCGGCGGGGGCTGGGGGGGGTACGGAGCCGCCTCGGGGACACGCCAACTATTTTATGAGTAATTTAATATCTGGAACACAGACTTTTCATTCCCAGAGATCTGCTGGGGAAAGAAAGAGCCTTTCTGCAGCCCCGAGAAGGCTGTTCTTCATAAGAAGGCAGAGCAGGAAAAAAAAGGGCTGGGATTTAACTCCTTGGTGGCCAGCCAGCACAGAGCCTCCCGGGCCCGGTCCCTGCAGAGGGCCAGGAAAAGCAGGAATTCCCTGAGCACCTCTAAGTGGAAGACAAGCCACTGTGTTTCTCCAGGCAAAAGAAGCAATTGCTCCTTCCCATTCAAATCCAAACGCAAGCCTGGGTGAGGATGGGGGGAACAAACTTAACAGCAGCCCTAAGTGAGATTTGGGGTGGGAGCTGATGTCTGAACTCCCTTCCCTGTCAGACTGGTTTCTGCTGTATCAAACTCCCCAGGAGTCTCCCTGGGGTTGGGACCACTCTCCAGTGGAACCAGTGCACCCAAGGGGACCCATGCAGGGAGCTCCTGTCACCTGTGTGACCTCAGTGTCCACCAAAGCTGCTGTGTCCTGTTGTGATGCCTGTGACATCCCAGCAGGCACAACCCAGTGCCCTGTCCCAGTAATGCCTCTGCCCAGAGCATTCCAGCACCCTGGCACAGCACTGAACCCACACAGGGATTCCCATATGGCTCCTGACTGACATTATGGTTTGGAGAAGGGGAGGGAAGGAAGAACACAAAAAACCCCAATATTTCACTCCACAACCTGGCCCAAGGGCAGAGGAGATGGTGGAGAGCAGCCACAGCCTGGCAGCAGGAACGGCGGCTCAGAGCTGGGAGGCTGAAGGGAAGGAAGCACTCAGGGCTGTTCGGGAGGGAGCTGCAGGGAAGGGAAGAGCCTCCCTGCACTGAGGAGCAGTGGCATCAGCTACATGGGAGAAGAGCTGTTTGGAGGGACCGGCATGGGAAGCTGATCCAGGAGGCCCTGTCAGGCAGCCTGGCTGTGGCTGGTCCTGCCAGCAAAGACCAAAACCAAACAAGGATGGTTTAGGAAGGGCTCTTCCTTGGTTATAGCAGGTACTGGGAACTCCTGGGCTCAGTGCAAACAGAGCAACACCTCTGCAATCTCCATGATGTTTGCTGATGATGTTAGACCACACCACGGCACTGACATCACTGGCTCCATCTCACTGACAAACAGCATGGCTGTGCTTTGATTCCTCCAGCCCAGCTTCATCTCCATGAACACTGACAGGCACACCCATTTCTACCACATTGGATCCTGTCAGAGTCCTGCTTATGCCAAGACTGGAGCTTTGGCAGTGAGAAAACTTCCTAACCCCCAGTTAGAAAATGCAGGAGAAACCTCCATGTGATTTTCTTGCTGGTCCCTATTGCTCTGTGCCTGGGAGCAGGGAGATTTTATTTTAACTCCCTGAGAGCTCTGTTGGTGCCTTTGCCCACAGCTGTGCTCCTGGTTCCCTCCCTGTCCCACTCAAGTGGCCGCCAACACCAACAGACCAAAGCCCCCCATGGCTTCTTGGCAAAACACTGACCTCCCTAAAACTCCTGAAGTCACCTTGAAACACCTCCTGCCCCAGCTTCAGCACCTGCTGGGCATCTGGGGGCCTCAGCCCTGCCCTGGTGGTGGCCTGACACCAAGGTGAGGGTCACAGCACCGCCTGGTGAGGGAAGGGCTGTGGCTGGGCCCTGCAGCTGCCTTGAAAAGAAACCCCAAAGGGAGTGACAAGGAGCAGAACGTGCATGTCAGGGGACGGCTCGGAGCACACACAGAGCACAGGGAGTGTGCAGGGGCAGGGGGAATCGCACAGGGCTGGCTGTGCACAGGGGGAGTGTGCCCACAGGGGCCAGTGAGCACACACAGCACAAGCAGAGGCGTGCCAGAGCTCCAGGCCAGCTCTGCCCACCCTGGGTGAGGACAGATTCTGCAGGTTTATTCCCTGGTGCAGCCATGCCAGGTTGAAGCACTGGGCTCAGGCAGCCATGGGGAAGGTGTAAGGAATTAATTAAATATACAAATTGGCCCTTTCCCGGGTGCCAGTGGCCGTAGTGTTGCCCTGGCCCACCCTTACCACCCACAGCATCTGCCCCCACACAAGTTTCTCTCCACTCTCCTGTTAATGGTTGTGGTGTTCCAAGATTGCCCTGTTTCCATGGAATAATGCATCCCGGACCGAAGAGCAGGGCAGGAGATTCAGGAGCAGGGCCAGGCTGGTCCTGCTGCTCTGGGAACAGCAGGCAGGACAGGTAGGAATGCCAGCACAGCACCCAACCCTGGTGCTTTTGGGTTTTCCCACTGTGGCCTGAGCAGCACCGGGGGCTCGGCAGGGGACTGATTGCTGCACACAGGAGGAAACAATGCCAGCTCCTGTGCAGGGAGCCATGGCAAGGGACATTCTGCCTCTGGCCTCAGTGAGTGCTGCAACAGCTTGAGAGAAAGGGGCCTCTCCAGCTCAGGGGGTGCAGGCTGCGGCTTTGGGGCTTCCTACAGGGTCAGAAATGTGCTGCCCCCCTTGAGCTGCCTGGGAAGAACTGAAGGGTGGTGTTGTATGGAGCAACAACAGCTCCAGCACCCTCTGGGCCCCTTTCCTCATCCATTTTGGATACCCGGGGTGTGTGAGTCTAGTGGCAGCCTCAGGGGAGCTGCCATCTCATGGGGCCACTGCCAGAGGAAACGATGCCCTCTGCACCTCTGGGCAGCAGTTCCCTCTGCACCTCTGGGCAGCAGTTCCCTCTGCACCTGTTTCCCAGCTGTGTAAGCACCATGAGCTGCACTTGCAGCTGCTGGTACCTGCACTGCCCTCTGACTTTCCCTAGGCACAGCCAAGCCCTCAGAACCCTTTTGGCTCATACTGGTCAGACATCTCTTTTAAAAATAACCAGCTTTTGTCCTTACACCTTTTCAAAAATCAAAAATTATTATATCCATTACCTGGAAAGGTAGAAAGCTTCACTTTGGTGTCTAACAACATCCCAGGTCCCTTCTTACAGAGTTTTCTGCTGCCAGTGCCTGTCCTCTGACAGGGGATTGTCCCATGCCAGAAAAATAACCTCGCATTTGTCTCCATCAAATATCAGTGGGCTTCTGCCAGCTCATTTCCCAGACTTCAGGGCTCTTGGAATGGCAGCCCTGACCTCCAGTGTATCTCTGTTCCCTGGTACAGTGTCTCCTACCTGCTGAGGGTTCAGGAGGCTCGGGCAGTGTATGCTCCCAGCCCTCTTTTGGGCGTCAAACACCTGCTCTTTTCCCTCCCTGCCTTGCCCAGCTCAGTTTTATTTGTGATGCTGCATCTCCCGCTGTGAAACACGGTGGGTTTGGTGGCTGCACTGTAAAGGCCATCCAGTGCTCTGGCACAGAACTTCAGAACACAACACCCAACACCTGTGCTCGGACCTTCTGAGAGCAGCAGAGCCTGGGGACACGCGTGGCTGCACCTCGGGGGACAGAAGGCACAGATTTTGCTGCAGGAAGGATAAAGCTGCGAGGTGGTGGTGAGGAGGAGGAGGAGGAGGTATGAACCGGGCTAATCCTGCCCCCTGCCTCCTCCCAGCCCCTCGCGCTGCCCGGCTCGGAGCTGTGCCCGAGGACGCTGCCGCTGCCAGGCGAGGGCTGAGCCAGTCTCCAGTGCCACCTGCCGGCAAATGGCCCCGGACAGGAGCCTCCGAGCGGGTCACAACAGCCTCGGTCACTGTCCTGCGCTGACATCTGAGCAGCCCAGAGCTGGGGGCCTGGACTCACAAACAACCTGGAGACCTCAGGGGTGATGCTCCATGAAATCTGCCCATGGCACACTCACCTCCCCAAGACCTTTTATCATCATCCTTTCCATCCAGACCCTTTCAAACCCCAGACTCGCACAAAAATTCCTGAATGCCCCTGTCCAGGCCCACGAGATGGGCTGGGGGCTGCAGGCAGCCCACCCACACGGGTGCAGAGCTGGGTTGTCACCTGCCCCGGGGTCAGGGCTGTCCCTGGGCTCCGCAGCTTTTATTCATCTGAACATTCCTGGGCCCACAGCTCTGCTATTGATAAGGAGCAGGCTGGGAGGGCTTGGTTGTGCTCCAGGACGTGGAGAACAGTTCTGTGCTGAGGTTTGGAGGCTGTAGTGGGGGTGTCCTCCACACCACACCCACCATGGCATCTAGTTGTTTGGCCCACGCTGACCTGCCCTGCCTTGTCACAAGCTTTGACAATCTTCTGTGGGTATTTCTGTCACCACCACCACCCCCAAAAAAAGTCTGAGAGAGGTTGGTGTCCCCAGATCCTGCCACTGCCAGGACTCTCCAGTACAGCACCACCTCCAGCATCTCCCCACGTACCACCAGTAGCCAGTGGCCCCAATTTTCCCACTATGTCATTGTCCTGCCCCCTGCTAAGGGCTGAGCTGCCTCTCCATGTTTTCCTAACCCTGGGCTGGGACCCTCTGGGTGGCTCTGGACAGAGATACTCGCCCTGGTCTGCAGCAGGAACTGCATGACTTGTCTGGCTCTACTCAGCAGTAATGAGATGCTAATGAGCCTGGGCTGCACCCAAGAGGGCGAGAACCAGTACCCTGGTTGTGTGAAAATTATTTGCGAGGAAAAAGGCAAATCCTATCCAGAAAGGGACCAAATAGTGCGAAGAGCTGTCATTTATTGCGCAAGAATGGCAGCAGTGTGCTTCAAGCACTAATTTGGGAGCAAAGAGTTTCCAGAGGAGTCCTCAGCACTGCAGAGACTGCAGAGATTGGCCACAGATACATCTCCAGTGGGCTAAGCCTCAGGGAAGATGAGGAAGCCAGAGAAAATGCTGTCAGACCCTTCCAGCCCCACCAAGGAGTTCTTCTCTGTTGGTTCCAGCCAGACAGACTCATTCATGGCCATCTTGAGGACCACGCCACCCGTGGTGACCTGGAAACTGTTATGCACGTAGTCACAGAAGGTCACCACCCTCTCGCCCCTGCTGGCACCCTGGCCCTTTTTGATGTTGAGGCACAGGTTGCCCCGGGAGGTGACGTGGTAGGTGAAGTAGTAGGTGCCGGGCACGCGGCAGGTGAAGCGGCCGTAGCGGTTCTCATAGTGGCCCTGCTCGTTGGTGAGGATGCGCTCAAAGCGGATGGGCTGCTCCCGGCGGGGGTAGGAGCTCATGCTCCTGGCAGCCGAGAACCCGGACTTGAAGGTGAGCTTGTAGTCACCAGGTTCTCCCGGGGGGCCAGGCAGTCCCTTGCTACCTGGTAAGCCCGTTGTACCTGGGATGCCAATGGGACCAACCTTCCCAGGCTGTCCCGGTGCTCCTGGGACTCCCGGCTCCCCTCTCCATTCTTCACTCTGGCCAGACGGTCCTAGGAAAGAGGAGGAAGAGTCATTGTGGTCACAGCCAAGACCCATTTGTCTGCAGAGAGGGAGCACGAGCAAGGAAACCTGTGCTGGGTGTGGGTCAGTGGAGACCTTGCCCAACAGGCAGGTGTGACACACCTTGCTGTCATCTCCCTCCTTCCCCAGGTTCTTTGGGGTGCTCCATCATCCCCACCTGACAAGACCTCAAAGAACTGGTGGAAATGGGTTGCTTTCCCAGGACAATCTTTCTCTGCTCTTGGCAGTCACAAGACAGTGTTTTACCCACCTGCAGCCTCTTCCTTACCTTGCTCACCCTTCGGGCCATTCTCCCCGTCCCTGCCATCGCTGCCAGGCTGTCCTGGTAATCCTGGGATGCCTGGGATGGTGCCGTAGGTCCTGCAGAGTGTGGCACTGGCAGGCTGCCCTCCAGCCAGGTAGAGCAGCATAGCCCACATGATCCACATCTGTGGGAGCATGGAACGGTGTTGGGGGCTTTCCTGGGGGGTGGGAGGGCTGGGGAAGGCACTCTGAGCTGCTCTGAAAGATGGTGACTGCAAGCAAGTCTGGGTAATATGATCAGGGAGGGAAAACATCCTACTGCAGAGCCAAATTCACTCTCCTGCTGGCCCTGGAGCAAAGAACCATAACCCTTGGGCAAGGCAGGGTTTGCAGTCTCTTGTCATTCTTAAACCCCCAGTTTCCAAGTGCACACAGCTTCAGCCACATGAATATTTGGGACAGGTTATCTCAGAGATCTGATGCCCAATGTGGCCATGCTGCTGCCTTGTGGGAGAAATTCCCCATCTCATCTCAGGACCATACTTGCAGAGCAAAATCCTTACGCAACCAGAGTAGTTTTGTCATCTGCAAGGGAACAGGCCTTGCCTTCCACCAGCATGTCTAAGGGACAGTGCCAGTCCTTGAAAATGGCAATGAGCCCCCAAACCTCCCTCCTCCATCCCACCAGTTCCCCTTGTGACCTGTCACACAGCTGCTCAATGCCAGAGGCATTTCTGTATCTAACAAGCCTCACTGGGACAGTTATCTGGGCTTCCATGCCTGGGGTCTTACCTTCTTCTTGACCTTCCTGCCCAACTCCTTCCCCCAGATCCTGGTGTGGGTGGATGTGGATAAGTACTGGGCATTTGGGGGCTGGATCTGGACATCACAGCACCCCAGCCACCACTCCCCCATCCCAGGTGGATTTTCCCAGTGCTGAAGCTCTGGTGCCAGAAGGACAAAAGATTGGTGAGTTGGATCCTTCAGCCACAGCCGTCACGATTTGGGTGCAGCAGGAACAAAGACCAATCCACAGGCTCCCAGCCATCAGAAGGCAAGAGCTTCTCAGGGCAGGAGAGCACCCCCAGGGCACCTTTCAGACTGATGCACCTTTCAGTCTCTGATAACCCTTCTGGAACTCTGCCATCTCTGCTTTTATGTTTTCCTTCTTCCAGGCGGAGCAGGAGGGGTCAGGGTCCCATCAGAGACCTCCACCACCCCCAGCCCAGTACCTCCACCCCCAGTTTCTCTTCTGCCACAGGCCACAGGGAAGTGCCAGCAATGCAGGTGACTGTCACCCTGCCAGAGTGGGGTTCCACACATGCTCCTGCCTTCGGGGGGAACCTTGGGCTCGGTCTTGCTCTTACCTTGAGCTCCTTGTTCATCAGGTGGGGAGATGAAGCAGGACACCCCAGAGTCCTGCTCAGAAATGCCTGAGAGGAGAAGCAGAAGTTTACTGCAAGGGTTATTGTGAAAGCATCTGAGACACATCCCCTTTTTATCTTTAGCTCCTGTCCTTTTTCCATGGCAGTTTCAGATCCTCCATGAATGCTGTTGTCAGCTGAGCAGGACAAGCCTTCCCCAAATAGCACCCTGAGCCCCTCCAGCCACAGCTCTGCCCTGCAGGGTCCCTGGGTCCTGCTCAGGGGTGTTTGCTATGAGGAATACTCTTTGGAGCTCCAGATGAGTTTAAGGTAACCCAACAGAGCTGCAGAAATGTGCATCCATTCAGGCAGCACCCCTCAGACTGCTCCATGTGCTTCCAGCTCTGCAGGCCCAGGGGATGCTGCAGAGTCTCAGCATCCATCACCTTGAGTCCGTGCCCCTGACCCTCCTAAATATTGTGCATGGGAAGTGATTTTACCCTGTGGGAAAAGCATTCCCTGCTTTGGCTACTGCCTTGTGGAAGTGAAGTACAGGACGTTTAGAGAGGAGACTGCCTTGTTCCACCCTTCAGTGTGTGACACCAGGAGAAATCACTGCTGGGTTTTGGTGGGCTCTGCATCCTCCACAACCACGAGCTCCTTTGGTGTGGCTCAGGAAAGCCAGAGCATTTCCCCTACCCCATCCTGGTAGGGACCCCAGGGATGTCCCAGCCATGGTGTTGGGGTTTCCTTTGCAGTCTGTGCCCCTATAGAGCTTTGGAGGGAAGTGGAATATCAGGGTCCTGCTTGGATGAGTCTTGGTGCCCTCTTGATAGGGGCTGTGTGGGGACACAGGAACCATCGTGGGCCTGCAGCAGCCAGGGGTCCCACCCCCTGTGCCAAGCCAGGTGTGGATGGGGTGTGGTGGTCTCTGATGCTCACGAGCCTTGGGGACATGCTGATGCACACAGATGGCCATATGTCACGTGCACATTTGTGCACACCACATGGAGGAAACAACACACTACACCAGGTGCATTGGGGAAGGTTTTATTGACACTTTCCACAGCCAGGTCATGGCAAAGGTGCTGCTGCAGCCTACTGAACCTGAGGCAGCCCAGGTGGGGAGGGGAAAAACACAGGGAGACCTCTGAGGTAATGTGGGGTTAGCAGGGGGGATGCACATGGCAGTGCCAGCAGGACCAGGAGCTCAGCACCATCACTGTGGGTGCAGATGTAGCAGATGTTCCTGTTCCCCCTGTGCAGCAGCTACCAGGGCTCAGCCCCCAGACTGAGGGGGGGTCTGGCTGCTGGGCTTGATGCCCTCCCGGCAGAGAAATTGGGAGCATCAGGAAGAGCCCAGCAGTGAGCAGTGAGTTCAGGGCAGGTAGAAGGCGCTGGGGTGCTGGGGTGAGCTCTGCTGATCCTCTAGTCTGGGAAAAGCAGGAAGCCTGAGAAGATGCTGTCGGAGTTGGCAATGCCCACCATGCCGTTGTAGTCGTTCACTCCCAGCCAGACCTTGTCGGCAGCAGCCAGGTGGAGCAGCGTCCCCCAGAGCTGACTTGCACTGTGTTGGTCTTGTGGTCGCAGAAGCTGGCCATCCTCCTCTCGTTTTTGTGCAGGATGACACAGAGGTTGGCTGTGTGGGAGCTGTGGAAGACGAAGTAGTAGACCCCAGGGAGCCTGCAGGTGAACTTGCCTGTGGCAGTGTCGTAGTCATGGTTGGTGTTGGTGATGACGTTGTTGAAAACCACGGGGACGTTCTTCAAGGGGTACTGGCTGGTCTGCCTGGTCACTGAGAACGCTGACTGCTGCTTCTGCATGGAGGTGCCAGGCGTTCCTGGGGGGCCGGCATGGCCTGCCTCCCCAGGGATTCCCATTGGACCAGGGGGCCCAGGGGGGCCAGGCTTCCCTCGAGGCCCAGGGGGGCCTGGTAGCCCTTTCACACCCTTGGGCCCTAGCTGTGTAGAAAAAGCTGGGATACCTGTGGGATGGTAGGGAGTGAAAGGGAGTCAGTGTGAATGGCAGGATGTGGGGAGAGGCTTCTCTAGCCCCTTCCTTTAGGCAAGAGAGTGCTGTTGCCTCTTCCACCTGACTACAGAGGATGCTCTCCACATCCTGCAAACCCAGGCAGACAAGCCATTGTGGACTCAGCGCAGCCCTGCAAGAGCCCATGTGGTTTCCCTCTTTGCTCACTCACCTGGCTCCCCTTTGGCTCCCTTCAGTCCATCCCGGCCATCCCTGCCTGGTATACCCGGCATGCCTGGCAGGCCTGGAGCTCCATAGCAGCTGTGAGGGTCTTCTACAGTCACAGCAGAGCCCAGATTCAGGAGGAGGAGGGTGAGGGCCAGATAGAGCTGCTCCCAGAATCTCTTCTCCATTTTGGTGTTCTGTAGTACGGAAAGTGAAAGAAAGGGCTGGAGTGAGGGGTCAGAGCAGGGTGGCTTCAGGACATGGAGAAAATGAGCCTGGATATACCAGGAACACTTGGATGCCTTGCGTGTGTCCTCAATGTCCCACCTATACACACTGCAGGACAGTGGGGAGGTGCACATGTGGAGGTGGGCCCCAGGCTCATCTCCAACCCCAGGGCAGCCCCTGATGGCACAGTGTGGGTTGGACTTTCAGTCTGGATGGAGCCATGAGGTCTGAGGTACCCATGGCCAGCCCCAAGCCCTCTGAGTGCAGTGTCCCCAAACCCTGGAGATGCACACACCACTGCAGACTGTCACCCCGTGCTGCACTGAGGCTGGAACTCCCTGCACACAGCTGATCTCCCTCCTCCTCCAGCAGCAGCCTGACTGTCCTGGCTCTGTCCATCAGGATCAATCCTTCCATCAGCTGGTCCATCCTGTCTCCGTCACAGGCGCACAGCCCGTCAGTACCTCTGCCTTCATCCTCTCCTCCTCCTCTCTCATCCACATCCTCCTCTCATTCTCCCCCTCTCCAGCAGTGTGCCATCCTGCTGGACCCCCAGTCCCACCCTCGAGACAGGGACCCTGCAGCACCTCTTACCTCTAGTGGGGACCAGGGCAGGGATCCCAGGCTGCCGATCCCGCTGGGCGCGTGGTCACTGCCAGCACAGTGTGGTGGGCGCGGCTCCCTGACACCCTCGCTGAGGAACTCACAGAGTTAGGAAAGGGTAAAGGGCACTTGTGAACACGGAACCCGAGCTGTTCCTAGCCAAATTTCACATCCTCCTGCCTGATGCTTTCTGCTGAGACAGCACTTTCTTGGTTCTCCAGCAAAACCCGTACTGGTGCCACTGCAACAGGAAGGGCTGGAAGGAAAGAGGTGGGACACAGCTCAAAGAGATGTGGCACAACTCCCCAGTGCAGGGAATAGCCCTCCCCAAATCCCCTGCTTTCCCTCTTACTTCCCTTGTTTCTGAGTAGAAGGGCAGCTTGGGAGCAGAGCCTCGGGCCAGCTCCAGTGGGCTGGAGATGCCTGTGGCACTGAGGGGCTGCTGCAGGTCACTGCCTGGCTCTGATGGAAGATGCTGCACCCCTAAATAGGACTGGAAGATGCTTCCCTTTGAGAGTTTCTGATCTGCACCCTTCCCCATGCCCCACCAAGTTCTGCTGGGTGCTGGACTTGGTGAGGCCCCAAGATCCCTCACTGGGGTGTTGCTTCCTGCAGGTGACCGAGCCTCCTCCTCATTGCTCCAGGAATGGGGATGTTTGAGTGCCCAGTGTTTGTGGAGCAGCTCCCCTGAGGAGCAGTCCCAGGGGATGGCATCTGATGGCAGCTCCACCGCCATCACCCCACAATCCCATCTGTGTCCCAATGTCCCTGTCCCTCCTTGATGTAATGCCAGAGGACCACAGCTGCCTTTTGCCTTCCTGGGAGAGTTGGGTGCCAACTTGGGACCATGTGGGTGAGGTACAGGATCTGCTGCCTGTGTTTTCCCCTGCAGGACAGTGACCTTGGGCTCAGCAGAGAAGGACACACATAGCCCTGTCCCAGATGTTTCTTACTCCTCCCTGGAAGTGTCAGCTCTGATTGGACACTCCATTCCTCCCTGTCCTTCTGCACTTGCAGTGCCAGGGACAAGCTGGAATCACTTCTCTCCCTGGCAGCTTGGAAAGGGGTCCAGGATATTGATGGTTCAGGGAAGATGCATGAGTAGAAAAGAAAACCCAAGGAGTAGTGGTAGAAGAAGCATTTATTTATACTGATGGGGAGGTTGTGACAGGATGTGTCCCAGTGCCAGGAAGGCTTTTGCAGTGGTTAGTGGAGCAGAAGCAGCAGCAGGCAGTGATTTCCCACTCAGGAGCAAAGAGCCACAGCTGGTGACAACTGGGAGTGGAGCTTGAGTGCCCAGGAGGAGAAAGGGATGAGAGTCCACAGCCTCCAGGACAGCGCAGGCAGGCTCAGCATGGAGGTGAGTGCTGCAGTGGTGACCCACAGCTTGGCCAGTTGTGACACTGGGAAAGCACAGAACACTTCTGGATGCTCAACCTGCAACCATCCCCATGTGCTGTGGCACTAAAGCCTCCCACACATGCAGAGGGGAGCAGTCAGGCAGGCAGACACCCCACGATGCTGTGGGAGTCCCTCAGGCCGTCTCTGGGGACACCAGGAACCCGCTGAAGACGCTGTCAGCCTCGGAGCCGCTGTAAATGGAGCTGCCCATGGCAGGGTTGGTGGTCAGGGACACGTGGTCACCCACGGCCAGGCTGAGCACGCTGCTGCCTGAGTTCACCTGCAGGATGCCGCGGCTGTTGTTGTCGCAGAAGCTGACCATGCCCTGCCCGTTCTTGGTGATGCTCAGACACAGGTCTCCGCTAGACACCACCTGGAAGCTGAAGTAGTAGAGCCCGGGAATGCGGCAGGTGAACTTCCCGGTCTGGGGGCTGTAGGAGTTCTCCTCGTTGGTGATGATCCTGTCAAACACCACCGTGGTGCCTGCGTGTGGCGGGGCCAGCCTGGAGGCGGAGAAGGCGGGACGCGGATGCTCCAAAGCATTGCCAGCTTGCCCTTTCTGCCCCGGTGGCCCTCGCTCCCCTGGCATTCCTGGAAGGCCTGGTAGGCCAGGCAGGCCAGCCATGCCTGGTTCGCCAGGATACCCTGGTTCGCCTGCATCCCCTTTGGGTCCCTTGATGCTAGAGCTCAGTGCTGCTCTCCCTGGGGAGAAGAGGGGAGGAGAAGGAGTTCATGCCCATCTGGCATCTCCTGAGCTGCTCCCACAGTCTGGGATGCTCTGACCAAGAGGCTCCCAGGCCTCCAACATCCCCGGCTTCCTCTTACCTGGCTCTCCCACGTCACCCTTCTGCCCTGGCCTCCCATCACGGCCAGGGACTCCAGGGGAGCCATTCTTGCCATCTGGTGCCCTACAGACTCCGTCCTCCAGCAGGGCCATGCCTAGCACTGCTGCCAGGATGCTGGCTGCCAGCAAGAATCCAGGTTGCATCCTGCTTCCTGCAGCACAGGGATGAATTGGGGATGGAGGCAAACACACACAGATATGCAGGTGCCCTCATCAGATGCATCCACAGATCTACTGAATTGTCCAGTATGGATAAGCAGACACCACATGCAGGGAAGGGTTTTGAGGCTGTGTGATCCGAAATCACTGATGGCACTGAAAATCTCTAGCATGCCCATGGCAGAGCTCTGGGATTGAAAGCCCAGGACATGGAGCATGGCACATACCCTTTCCTCCATGTCCTGGGCATGGGTAGGGGCACCTCAGATGCCTGTAGAGGATGTTTATTCCAGTTTGGGGGGAGAAGCGCTGCTGTGTGGGGCAGTGGCCCCATAGGATAGAGAGCACAAGGGAGGAAAAGATGCAAAGACACACGACAGTGCTCAACGGGAAAGGGAAAAAGGGCAAATGATATCCAAACCTCCAACACGCAGAGCTGGGAGAGAGGACATGGATCTATCCCAAAATCTGAGGTTCTCAGCCTGGGACAAGTCTGCAGAACCCTGTGATGTCCACAATCACACAGAGCAAGGACAGATTCCTGCAGATTCCTCTTCCCCCCGCATCATCTTTTCCCTCTTTTTCTACTTTAAACCCTTATGAAGGCGGAAGTGAAGAAGGAAGGAGGACAGGGAGCAAGGACTGGAAAGTGGTGGCAGGAGAGTGTCCCCAGCTGTTTGTGGTGAATTACCTTGGTGCAGAGGCTGAAGACAGGGCAGTGTGAGAAGCTCTGTTTGCTGGAAGCTCTTCTCTGGGAGTAGGGAGGAAGAAGAGAGGGGTGGGAAGGATGAACTTGCATGCTCTGTGGTTTGCCTGGATGGAGAAGGGATGTGTTGAGTTTCATTTTCTCTCTAAGAGAAAGAAACTTGTTCCCCTTTCCATGCTTGACTCTGGCTTTACTGGAAACAGCTTGGTCAGGGAGAGTGCAGCACCACTGGGTGCCCAGCCTGGCCCAGCAGCAGGGGCTGGTGGTGACTTGGCACAAAGCAACATGACTGGAGGATGCCCACAGGCTGCTGAGATGGCAGGAGGGGACAGGTGATGGGAGTACCAGATGTCACAGCCACCCAAGGGATGCTCAGGGCAGGAGATCACCTTTGGAGGCTTCTGCTCTGGCTGATGGGCAGAGTGTCTGTCACTTTGTCATGGTGCTGCTGGGTGCTGACCTCTCCAGATGCCCACCTTGGAACTGCATTTGGATGGAGCAGGATCCAGCAAAAGGATCATCAGTGCCTGTGTGGCTCAGCTGGGCCTCGAGTATTTTGGTTGGATATTAGGGAAAGGTTCTTCCCCCAGAGGGTGGATGGGCACTGCCCAGGCTCCCCAGGGAACAGTCATGGCCCCAAGGCTGACAGAACTCCAGGAGTGCTTAGCCAATGCTCTGAGGCACAGGATGGGATTGTTGGAGTGTCTGTGCAGGGCCAGGAGTGGGACTGATGATCCCTGGGGGTTTCTTCCAGCTCAGGATAGTCCATGGTCCAACAATCTCCTTCCCGCTGCCCTCACTGCAGTGCTTTGGGGAGCTGGTGTCTAGAGTAGAGTGGGAAAAGATGAGGGTGTCTGGCACTGATGATGCTCTCAGTTCCCTTTGGGTAGCTGTGCCTTGCACCAGCCAGATCTGGGCAACCCCAGGAGCTGTGTGTGGCCTTGAGGTGAAACACCAGCACCTCCTATCACTGAGTGCAGGGAATGAGTCCAGGGGTGCACATTCAGCTCTGCTGAAAAAGATCCCCAAAATGCCACCAGTCCCCAAACCCCATCACATGGGCATGGGACGTGCCACAGTGACTCTAGCAGCTGAACATCCTTGGGACCCCGGGGACCACCCAGGCCGCCCCATGGGGGACACAGTGGGCAGTGAGGAGGGGCCTTCTCATCCACATTCCCTTGAGTGTCCTTTCAGGAGTCCTGTGGCAGCTGCCCTGGCCTGGAGCGGGGGCTTATGGGAGGATATCCCAGGAAAGAGGACGGTAAGCAGACCTGGGATTAGGGTAACTCCAAGTCCAGGGGTGTTGACAAACCCCCTATCCCCTCCGCCTTTGGCTTCCTGCATTCCCAAGGGAGGTGTTGCATCATTTCCAAAATAGCTGAAAAAGGCGATGACCAAAATTCAGTCTAGAGACCCTTGCCAACAAAGATCTGTCACTGAGTTGGTCTTTAATTCATTGACTAGATGCCTGCTTAATGCAATATGTTACACATTTTTAATCAAAATGTTATCCCATAATAAATCAGATGCCCAGAAGAAATGTGATTTTATCAGCAGAGTTCACCTATCAACTGGACCTGTAACCATGTCAAGGCAAGATGACAGGTAAGTTGGAAAGGACCTACCTCTGCCAAATGGTGTTTCTGGACAGTAATTGTATTTCTGTCCTATTGCCCTTTCTTAATATACAGCCCAAATCAGACCACTCCATCATTTCATTCAGCATTGATTGATGGCTGGGTCCTCATGCTCTGTGTCCTTTGTCTTCTGCTGTTCCCTTAACCCCATTTAAATGCTCAATTACAGGGGCCTGGCTGTGGGTTTCCAGCACCTCCAGAAGCCGGTGTTGGTCCAGGTGTTCCTTCCCCCAGGTCCTTGAGATTTCTGAGAAGTGTTTAGCCCCACTCACCTGACTTTCAGAGTTGCTGTGGTCAAGCCAACCCTTCCTCTCCCATCCTCTGAGCAATTCCTCCTCCTCCTCCTCTGGATCTGAAGCTGAGACATCCCAGGCTGGTTTGGGTTAGCAGGGACCTTAAAGCTCATCTTGTTCCACCCCGACATGGGCAAGGACGCTTTTCATGTCCAACATGGCCTCGGACATTTCCAGAGATGGGGCAGCCACAGCTTCTCTGGGCAACCTGTGCCAAGCCCTCTCCACCCTTAGAGGAGGATTTATCCCCAACACCCCATCTGACCTTGCCCTCTGGCAATGGGGAGCCATTGATAGCGACAGCCGTGGCTCCAGAGGTGCTGGCCGCAGGGAGCCAGCCCGAGCACTGCACGGCGCCATCGCTGAGGCTTCTGCAGGCCGCAGTTGCCGGCACTGGAAGGCCCAGCCCGGCACCCTGAGGGTGTTCCCTGCCCCGGGAGCGGGGCTGCGGCGGGCCCGGCACCCTGAGGGTGTTCCCTGCCGCCGGGAGCGGGGCTGCGGCGGGCCCGGCACCCTGAGGGTGTTCCCTGCCGCCGGGAGCGGGGCTGCGGCGGGCCCGGCACCCTGGAGGGGCTGCGGCGCCCTTCCCTGTCCGCCCCGGGAGCGGGGCTGCGGCGGGCCCGGCACCCTGAGGGTTCCCTGCCCGGGACCACGGGTGTTCCCTGCCGCGGGGAGCGGGGCTGCGGCGGGCCCGGCACCCTGAGGGTGTTCCCTGCCCGCCGGGGCGGGGGGGGGGGGGGGGGGTCCTGCCGCCGGGCGGGCTGCGGGCCCGGCACCCTGAGGGTGTTCCCTGGCGGGGGGGCGGCGGCGGCCCGGCCCGGGTCTCCCGGGAGGGGGCTGCGGCGGGCCCGGCACCCTGAGGGTGTTCCCTGCCGCCGGGAGCGGGGCTGCGGCGGGCCCGGCACCCTGAGGGTGTTCCCTGCCGCCGGGAGCGGGGCTGCGGCGGGCCCGGCACCCTGAGGGTGTTCCCTGCCGCCGGGAGCGGGGCTGCGGCGGGCCCGCAGCGAGGGGACGCGCCGCGAGATGGCGCTGCTGCCTCAGCAGCGCGGTGCCACCGCCGGCGCCGCCCTGAGCGCGGCGGGATGGCCGCAGTGAGCCCGGGGTCCCGCGGCCTGTCCGGCTGCAGTGTCCGCCCGGACACCTCTGCCAGGCACCGCGCGGCCGCTCGTGGGCCGGGATAACCCATCTCCCCAGCGGCCCCAAAGCCCCTTTCCCCGGGCTGGGGGCGGTTTGGCGCTCCCTGGGACGGGGGGACGACCGGGGTTTGCTCGGGGGCGATCAGGCCGTGCGGGAGGTGCGGGGCCCGTACGGCCCTGCTGGGCTCTCCCTGTGGGGCAGCTCCAGCAGAGCCCCCCGCAGCACCGCGGCCAGCCCCCAGCATGGAGCAGGGGCTGACACCATGTAGGGGACCCCAGACGACATGAAATGGGGCCAGGCCCAATGCAGAGATTACCTGGACTAGCCAGAGGATGCTCCATAGAGCCCCAGGTGTCACAAAATCATCCCCAAAGAGGATGGTGCCTTGGTACTTGGGGAACCTGAGCACTCAGGTGAGCATCCACATGATTCAGAGCACCTGTTATGGCCTGTTGGCACTGCTGCACACCCAGGAACTCTGCTCCAGATGATTTTTACCCCAAGCATCCCTCCTCCTTTCAGCATGGGGCAGCTCCTTCTCCTCTGGCTGCCCTCCTAGCTGGGGGTGCCAGGCGAGACAGGTCAGTGCCTCCCCAGCCCTGCAGCCCTTCGAGGAAGGGAAGTGATCCCTGCACAGCCTCCCCCGTCCCCAGTGCCTGCAGGCACACAGGAGTTGCTGACAGCAGACAACAGGAGAGATGCTGCTGCGCTGCCTTCCCTGCTGGGCATCCCTGGGGTGCTGAGCTGACAGGCAGGAGCTGCCAGAGGAGAATAAATCAGGCATCTGGCACTTACCTGTCCTGAATAGAAGGCAGTGATGATGGAGATCAGCAGTGCTGGCAGGTAGCACACACCCCTCTGCTGCCAGTCACCAGCAGCCCAGTCGGCCACCTGCACCCACTGGGCGGTGAGGACAGCTCACAGCATCCACGTTTCTGCAGCCACTGCTGGCTTAATGGTGCCTGAATAACTGGGCAGATGGATGTTGCAGCTGTTGAGCTGGGCTGTCCCAAACAGAATCAGGGAATTAAGGAAGCATAAAGTTTGGAAAAGCCCTCTAAGATCTTGGAGTCCAAATATTAACACACCAGGTTAATGCCAGGCCCATCACTGAACCAGGCCCCAAAGAGCCACATCCATATCTCTTAAATCTCTCCAAGGATGGTGACACGACCACTGCCCTGGGCAGTTGTGCTAGTGCTTGACAGCCCTTTCAGTGAAGGAATTTTCTCTAATATCCAGCCTAAACCTCCCCTGGCACAACTTGAGAACATTTCCTCTTGTCCTGTCACTTGTTACCTGGGAGAAGAAACTGACCCCCACCTAGATCCATTGTCCTGGCAGGGACTTGTGGAGAAAGATGGTGCCCTGGAAGGATTTCATGAGATGTCAGGTGAAAATCAGGCTGCAAAGCCACTTGCCACGCTGTGTGACACTGTGTGGCATGCTGCCACGTGTCTGAAATGTTTTTAATTGCTGTCCCAGGGGATGAGTTATTCCTGTGATAGATGCTTGCACAGAGCGGGTGTGAGGAAGAAACACAAGTATGTGGTTTAAGAGCCAGGATTTCAGGCTCCAGCCCTTGCTGGCTGTCTCCTGTCATTGATGCACATCTCTGTTGGCTCATGGGACAAGAGGAGATAGATGAGTGCAGAGCAGCCCTGGGCAATGCTGGGAAAGCTGGTCCCATCCCTCTCTCTCTTGTTCCCTGTTGAGGATGTCAGGGCTTGTCATTATTCGACATCTATTGGTTAATTTGGCTGATTGTTCCCCATTCTTTAATGTATCCGTTATTTATTTATTCTCTGGTGTAACAAGCAGTTCCAGATTGATCACTTTGGCATGTAAATGAGCTGCTCTAGTGCTTGTCACTGAAATTTGTAGATTGGGGGAGTTTGCAATCAAACACAGCCGGAATCTAAATTACGGCATTTCAGGCAATAATAGCAGGGAGAAGACAGGAAGGATGTGCCATAAATAAGATGGTATCAGAGCAGGGTGCCCTGAGCTGTGCTGACAACACGCCAGGAGCCCCAGGGTGAACAGCAGGAGTCCCTGCCCTGCAGAGCTGGGCTGTCCTGGCAGGGCTGGCTCCTTCCCCAGGGGAGAAGGGCAAACAGAGGAAGCAAAAGGCTTTTGGGAATGGCAGGGCCTGGCTGGGGACTAAAGGCTGCTCTGAAGAGCCCAGCGTGGGGAAAGTGTTTACAGGACTACAAGCTGCAGGGAGCCTCAGGACTCTAGCATAGAATACGGATTTGATTGCTACCATGGATCATGTTTGGCATCTTCCCACCTCCATCAAAAGTCAATGGATGCATCCAGGATGAGATTCTGTCCCTCCTAAGGTCAGTAAGAAAGATCACACCAGATAAGTAAGAGATCCAAGTGCTCTAGGCCTTCCTGCAGGCAGTGGGCACAGCTGGGATGGGATCAGGGAGCCAACGTGGACCTTTGCAACACCAGGGGAGAAGAGCCTGTACCTTTCCATGCCAGGGTATACATGGAACAAAGTCCTGCCAGAGAGCAGTGATGTCCAGCAGGCAGTGTGCTGTGGGTCTCAGCAGAGCTGCAGAAAGGACCTCAGGGATCCCCACTCCAGCTCCCTGCTCATGGCAGGACTATTCCAGCGTTAGATCAGGGAAGATGTGGCTTTGCCTACCTGAGTCTGGAACCACCCAGGGACAGAGATAGCCATGGCTCCAGTGAGCTGTCCTAGAGCTGGACCACACACAGGTGAAGAGACGTTTCCTGATGTCCATCCCAAATCTCTGAAGGTCTCCTGTGTGCCCACCATCCCTAGTTATGTCATTTGGCATCACAGATGTGTTTGGCTCTGTTTCCTTGCAATTATTCCCAAGCAGCTGCAGCTCCCACCTCACCCTCCCCTTCCTCTGGCTGACAGCGAGGGTGGTCTCCCCACTGCTGATCATAAGGATGAACAATTTCCCTCGAATTGGCCACAGTCTCCCCAGTGCAGCAGTTTAGCTCATCTGTGCTTTGTTCACATTCAGCCTGGTGCCCACTGATTCCCACCCTAACCCTTTCCCTACTCCAGCAATGAGTCCTGAGCCTGTTAAGCCTTAAGGAGAGCCCATGGTAGCTCCTGATCACCTAAAGGTTTAAAAATAGCTTGAAGTGCCATTTTTACAAGGCAACAAAAACAACAACAAAAACATCCCAATTCTTGTCCTTCCTTTCCCTCTTGGCTTTATGCTATGGGTTCAGGAGATGAGGCTCTGAGACACATCCTAGACATGGTGGGATTCCCTTCAAACCCCATGTGGTGGCCATACTGGAGGGGAGTCACAGGGTGCCAATCTCTGGGCTGTCAGTTTTGCTGCCTCAGTTCTGGTTCTGTGGGGTTTGGACTCTTTGGGGCCTTTAGGCCATGGTGACACCATCAGGAATCTCTCCACCAGGCAGGGATGTGCTCATCCCAATGGATTGGGAACCATCAGGCACTGGTTTGCAGCAATGTTGTGCCTCCCCACTGGGCTGGGATGACCAGCAGAGATCCTCCCTGCACCCTGTGCCCAGACAGTTCTGGAAAGCTGCTGGAGCATCATGCCCCCTTCCCAGACTTATCTCCATCCTGTGACCTGCTTTCCCTGACATCAGGCTTTGAAAATGCAGCGGTAGTTTCCTGCAGGTGAGCATCAGTGTTAACTGGGTCATGGCAGCTGGAGGTCTGTGCTGGCTGCAGCCCATTACAGCTCATTTCTGTTCAAGCTCACTTTCCACAGGGGCTTTTCTGGCAACTCAGCTCCCCTCTACCTGCCCTTGGCTGCCAGATCGATGGGAACTCCCAGGCTCACTTGTCTGTCTGCCCAGTTTGGAGGGCAGCTGATTGCTGATCCTGAGGCTCTGATTGCCTCTGCCTGTGGCCAGCAGGGCCCCAGCATGTGCCTCAGGCTCCATCAGCCAGCCTTGCACTCAGCTTTCCCAGGGAATACCCCAGCGGTGCTGAGCACAGCTGGGATGGGTGTTTCCAAGGCAGGGAGGTGTTCAAGCTGCATTAGGCTGGAGGCCACGCTGCCTCCCTGTTCCTGTGCCCTGACAGCCACACACCTTCGAGTGGAGGGACTCAGCCCATGGCAGGGGGTTGGAAGGAGGTGGTCTTTAAGGCTGCTTCCAATTCAAGCCATTCCAGGATTTGATGATCCTGGTCTGATGAATACAGACCTTCAGCAAGTCTGATTTTGGTGGCTCTCTGGCTTTGCTCCCAACAGAGGCCAGCAGTATCTGTATCCTCAATCCTGGGATGGCTCACACGCTTCCAGCATCCTCTGAGGCACTTCCATCAGCTCAACAGCTCCCTGCCCTCCATGGACACATCCCAACCTCTCTGCTTCTGTTAGGACCTCACCCTCCTCAGCCACCTCTACTGCTTCCCACCAGGACACACCACCTTCCCAGCTTGGACAGACACTTCCACTTGCAGTGGCATGAGCCACTCAGGATTCACTCCTGTCCATCCTCTCCTACATGCAGAGGTCAAACCCATGTCCTTGCTGCCAACTCAGAACCAAATCAATCAACACCTCAGAGGCCTCTCCAGACTCTTTGTGTGGGGGCGATTGTGTGGCAGCCCCAGCACTGACTCCCTGGCCCGGAGTTATTCTTCACCTGGACTTTTAATTTCAGAGCTGCAATGAGGGAAATGAAGAATCCCGGCTTCTAATTAATTACTGACTCACCTGTAATTGATGAAAGTTACTGCCAGTGTGTCTGGTTAATTGCACTGTGGGGAAGGTCACTCTGAACACTGTTTTTCCAAACACCCCAGTGGGTGGCCCAAAGTCCTGAAACAGCTCCACTCTGCAGATCCTGAGGGAAGTTTGCACTGGTGGCAGAAGATAGCTGTGATCCTCTGGCCTGTGTATGTCACCAGAGTGGGGAACCACAGAGCATCCTGGAAGGTGGCTACCTCTGGACAGTGGGTCCTGGTCCTCTGGATATTGGGAAGGAATTCTTCCCTGTGAGGGTGGGCAGGCCCTGGCACAGGCCAGCCAGAGCAGCTGGGGCCGCCCCTGGATCCCTGGCAGTGCCCAAGGCCAGGTTAGATGAGGTTTGGAGCAGCCTGGGCCAGTGGAATGTGTCCCTGCCCATGGCACGGGGTGGCACTGGATGAGCTTTAAGCTCCCTTCCAACCCCTCCATTTTGGGATTCTATGATTCCATGGTCTGATCTGGTGGATGCAGAGGTCCCAGCATGAGGCCAAGCACAAGGTGATGCATGCAGGACCCTACAGCTGGGCTTCATGTGGCATTTCATGTGACAAAAAGACTGCATTTTTATTTCCAGGTCAGATTTATCCTATAATGGGACATATTTGGTTGCATTAGCCTTCATGATGAGGATTCAGGGCTGGGCAGTGGGATCTCTAAGGTGCTGTAATCCTTCCAGTAATGCCTGAATTTTTTTCAATTTAATTTACTTGGAGAAGTCAAATGAAGCCTCTCATTTGCCACAATGATACAAGGAGATTACAGCTTGTGCCTCCCATTCTCAGTTCTGAGCTGGATGAAGCTCCCTAATTCCCTAAAAGCCCATATTATTGGGATGTGTGTTTGTTCTCAAGTGTCTCCTACGCTGCTCTGATGTAGGATCCCCTGGGAAGAGCCATATCCTTGCACTTGGAGCTGGATGTGCCTCACCAGGGCTCAAGAGGGGATTTACTGAGCCTTTCAAATTGTCTCCCTCACTAATTAACGACCAGGTTTCAGGTTCAAAACATGCACTTAAATAAACGCCAAAGTGCATTTCATTAATCTTAATTAATGATTTAAATACTCGGAAGCCTCTGCTCAGGCCCTGTGATTGATGGTGGCTCTGTCACCCTTCTTGTCACCCCTGCCTGTACAGTGGGAACAGGGACAAGGACCTGTCCCTTTGCCTGCTGCCTGGACATCCAGGCTGGGCACCATTCTGGAAGGTTTTAAGTGCTTGATCGGAATGAATGAGTGACAATTGTTGCTCTACACAGGACAACTCCCCTGAATATAAACTCTGTGTTTTGGGTGGGCAGCCACTGCAGCAAAGCATGCCAATAGCCAGGGCTGGTGGAAAACAGGCTTTGCAAACCACTGGAGGGAAGAACTGGGCAAAGTGGGCAAGAAATTGCACTTCAGACCCCTGCAAAGATCCGTCCACATCCTGCAGGGCTTGGACAGCTCAGGGGGCACAAAGAGTCTTCAGTGCCATCGCACCTGAGGTGGCACCAGGAGCATTTCCCAGTGCTGAAATGCTGAGGGAAGACTTTCTATCAAATGCACCCATGGAACTGTGGAACTACGCAGATGGTCATGGAAACGTGAATTAAAGGGGGAAGGACCCTCCTGCATTGCCAGAAAACTGCTGCTGAGTCTGAACGTGGAGGCTGCACCCTGGACTTGCTCTCTGCCTGCGGGAGGATCTCTGCCAAATCTCCCGTGGAATTAGGGTAGAGATAACTATCAATTTAGAGACCAGGGGATTTGATAAAAGCTTGTTTGCACATCCACAAAGGCGCAGGAAGAGACAATGGCAGGAGGGAGAGCTCAAACACTACCCTGGGGCTACCCCGATACTCCCCAAAGGAGAACTATCAGCCCACCAAATGTCCAGAAGTCGTGGTGGACACAGTGGACACAGTGCCAGGTGGGGACCCAGACTGAGGACTCCAGAGGAACAACCACCTTGTCCATGGCCCCTTCCAGGGGTGTCCCAGCAGAGCCATCTGTTCCAGTGTGGAGGTGTGAAATCATCACTGGAAGTAGCTCCTGGGGTCACCTTTTGGACCAAAGACGTTGCTGCCCTGGGGTGTGAGACCCAACGTGGGATGTGGGGGAAGAGCATTTTTTGTGGATAAACTGGGTGTCTGAGCGCAGCTGCTGGAGGGATCAGTGCTGCATACAAGTGTGTGTGTACTTATATTCTCTCTATCAGACCTACACCCTGCTCAGCCCCAGGAGCAGCAGGATGAGGCTCTTTGGTGCTGTTGATGTTCATGTGCGTGCTCTGAGTGTCTGTCTGTGAGCTGTGTGGCCAGGCAGGTGTTCAGGTGTACACTTACACAGCTATAGAGGTGTACATGCAGTACAGGTGTGTGCTGTACACATCTTCAGCTTCACTACTGATAGACCTGGGGACAGGCAGCTGCAGCAGCCTCACGTCCCTCGGCTGCTGGACCCAGCCTAATGTGCTCCCACTAACAAAAAAATACTGAAGCCAGCAGTTTAGTGAATAAGAGATTGGGAATCAGCAAAGGAACTACCTACACTTGTCACTGCTGTGTCCCTGCTGCAGACCCTGAAGTGCTGCATCTCTGGATGTACAGGCAGGGAGAGGAAAAAATAATCTTTTTGGAGAGAAGAGCAAGAAACTGTGCCCATGCTGTTGTTCTTCCAGGAGACGAGCGTCCTGCTGCTCCTCTGGGATCGCAGCAGCTCTGTGCGTGACACGCAAAACCTCAGCATCCCAGTTACCCTGAGCTTTGGAGCTGGAGGTGAGACAGAGCTGTCTGCACAACTGCAGTGCTACCTGCTTGAGTTTTCACTGAGACCTTGCTCCTCAACAGCAATATCCTTGTTCCCTCTCTCACCGTTCCCTTCTCCCTGACAAGAATCAGGAAGGGATGCTCCCTTGCTTTCAGGAACTCTGATAAAAATGTAATTTTTAAAGCTCCACTTCCCTGAGTGATGACATTAAGCATAATACTCGGTTTCTGCCTAAAATAGGTATATTTTTTTCATCTGGTGAAGAAAGAACCTCAAAAACATTATTAAAAGGCTACTGCCAGTTTAGACATCAAAAGCTGGGAGTGACAATCCAAAATCAATAATGGTTTTTAATTCAGACCTTATCTGAAGCTGGAATAGGTTTGGGACAGAGCATGTGGTTTAGTAGCACCCCCAGGGTGATGCTGAGAAGCATTTCTAAATTTCTGGGAGACTTAGGGACACTAGACTATGGATGTCATATAAGGTGGCAGCATTTCCCAGGTGGCGCTGGGGTCCAGATGTGTCCTGAGCAGCAGCTGTGACCTTCTGTCAGCCCTGTCCTTTGGCTGGGTGGGGATGGGGCCCCTTCCCTTGTGCTGTGCCTCAGGGCTGTGGCTCTGACAGCCTGGTCCCCAGCCAGTTCCTCACCCTTTATTAAATATCACACTTTGCTTCAGATGCTGATTAATTTCTAATCACATCTGTTTTCCAGTGGCCATCTTCAAGACCCCAGGGCTGCACTGCTGAGGATCCTGTGTCTCTGGCACCTCTGAGGTAGCATTTCTGCTGTGCCCATGTGCCTCAGCCACATCTTCAGCAGAGCTATCAGACAGTCACAGAATGCCAGACTGGTTTGGGCTGAAGACAAGCTGAAAGCCCATCCAGTGCCCCCCCCCCTGCCATGGCAGGGACACCTTTCACTGGCCCAGGCTGCTCCAAGCCACATCCAGCCTGGCCTTGGGCACTGCCAGGGATCCAGGGGCAGCCCCAGCTTCTCTGGGCAGCCTGTGCCAGGGTCTCTCCACCCTCACAGGGAACAATTTCTTCCCAATATTTAATCTAAATTTATCCTCCTGCTGCTTTCTCATCCAGCTGTACAGGGTCTCTGCAGGGTAGGACAGATGGGAATCATGACTGTGACATCCACCCAAGGGAACGCTGGCCAGAGCACAGGCTGCAGGGGAGCACTCTGAGGTGCCTGCCTTAACCAGACATCTTCCTTTTCATTACTGTTCATGACATATTTGCACTTCCCTGTGCTCTCAGGGGGCCCTGCTGTGTGCACCCCCCAGAAGCCTGTGGGAAGGCTGCAGTCCTAAATGATCCTTCATGGGATGGTCCCGTGAGAGGAACATGGAATCATCATGGATCAGGCTGTTCAGGCTGGAGAAGTGGAGACCTCAGAGCCCCTTCCTGTACCTAAAGGAGCTCCAAGAGTGCTGGAGATGGACGTGGGACAAGGGATGGAGTGTCAGGACAAGGGGGGAATGGCTTCCCACTGCCAGAGGGCAGGGATAGATGGGATATTGGGAAGGAATTCCTGGCTGTGAGGGTGGGCAGGCTCTGGCACAGGGTGCCCAGAGCAGCTGTGGCTGCCCCTGGATCCCTGGCAGTGCCCAAGTCCAGGTTGGATGGGGCTTGGAGCAGCCTGGGATAGTGGAAGGTGTCCCTGTCCATGGCAGGGGGTGGCACTGGATGAGCTTTAAGCCCAAACCAGCCTTGGATTCTGTGATCCCTGCAAAATGCAAACAGTGTCCTGGAACCAGGCAGTGGGACAACGAGCAGTTGCTGCCTGATTGTGCTCAGGGGGTGTATTTGGATCAGACTGAGGACAGATAAATCGTCTGCATTCAAAATGCTTTCCTTGTGCACAGCTGGCTCACATGACGGATCTGGGAGTCAGGGAGCCAGGGGAGGAGGTTTATCATACCTGAGATTAGAGAAGTGTCTGACAAGTGCTTACTCTGTCAGCCAGGAGTAAAGGACCCCTGTGTGAGTGAGCAGCCGCACTGGGGAAAGGCACTGCTGGGACTTGCTTTCCTTGCAGACCCAGGACTTGGCAGCACTAATGGACCAGTGGCCAGGGAGGAGCTGGAGGATGAGGGTGGTGCCTATGACACCTGCACACAGCTCCCAGCCTGTGTCCCCTCTGTGCTGAGGCACCTGCCTGCAGCCCCTTTTCTGTCTCTCCCAAACCTCCTCACCTGCTGCTTGCACCCGTCCCTGCCTCCCTTCCCTGCCCAGTAACTCCTGTGACAGACACAGACAGCACCAGCCAGAGAGGAGAGCCAGCTCCAGCTGGGTGGAGGAGCTGGAAATAGCCTTTTGTTAACCATTTTTAGCAGTTCAATTGGAGATGCATTATTTTGCCAGCAGAAACTTCAGCGTGCTGTTTATCCCTCTTAGGGGAAGGCTGTTATTAGTGCAAATGAATCAGCATGGATGCAGCTCCTCAGC
The DNA here is from genome assembly GCF_901933205.1 of Camarhynchus parvulus. Taxonomy (NCBI): domain Eukaryota; kingdom Metazoa; phylum Chordata; class Aves; order Passeriformes; family Thraupidae; genus Camarhynchus; species Camarhynchus parvulus. The sequence continues at coordinate 2,278,461 of NC_044591.1, forward strand.
AGCTCTGAGCTGGGAGTGCAGCAGGAGGGATGCAGCAAGCACAGAGAGAGCCTTCAAAGTGCCATTATTAATTCATGCTCACATTCATTGGAAGAACACATTCAATTGTGGCAAATTCAGCTGCTTTAGCCCCTTGGTGCAAGGGGCTTGAGGGAAGGAGCTTTGTGAGTGCTGGTCCAGGCTTGGCCTGCAAAGACAGAGTGGAATGGTACTGGTTTGACTGGGACCCTGGCAGGGATGGTGCCCTTCACATCCCACAGCTTGCAGTTACTGGGCACAGAGGTGGAGTCATTGTGACCCTGTAGGCAGGGATGGCTCATGGACAGGGATATTCACAGAACATCTCAGATTATCTCCTCCAGCATTCACAGCCTCCTTCAGCTCTCATTTCAGAGATTGCACCACATAAAAGAAGGGTTATATAACACCCCAGTGCCCCCAGTCTGGTGCTCATCCTGTGGAGGCTGCACGGAGGCTCCCACTCCACAGTAGGGCATCCTGGTAGCACAGATGGATCCTGGTCCTGTGCCGACCCCAGTCCCTTGTGCCCTGACTGAGGGACTAGTGCAGGGCACAGCAGGCAGGCTGCACATACGTGATGGGAACAGGAGGTGTGGGAGGAGCTGTGGCACCCAGACACACAAAGACTCTATAAATGCAGGTACAGCATGGACAGGCACCCGCTCCCAAGCACAGATACACCACTTACTGTTCTCTGCATTTGTCACCCAGGGTTGTAACTCAAAATGGAGAGGGGTTTTGTCTTTTTAACAAAAAATGTGCCCAGGGAAATAGGTCCATGACACTGAGAGTGTTTGGTGCGGGTATTTTGGCAGCTGACCTACAGGTTCTTCCTGCCTGATGCGTGACTGCTCTGCCAGCAAGTTTTGATGGACAAACTTTGGAAAATTTAATGGTAGCCCAGGGATGCAGGATTCCCAACACTGGAATTTTGGATAGTAGCAGCAGGGTGTCCATGCCCACCCTCTCCAGGCCAGCCATGGAGGGCACCTCCCATGTGCTCCATGCTTTGCCCTTTTTGCCTGGAGTATCACCCCAGCAGCACCAGGGATGATCAAGCCTGGTCCCTCATTGCCAGCAGCAACACCAGCACTGCACATGAAAAGGGAGGAGTATCTGGAAGATTTTCCCAAGTGGTGGTGCCCAGCAGGAGCAGAGTGGGTTAAGTGACACCAGAGCTGCCACAGGGAAGGGACAGCACATCCCAGCCAAGCCCAGAGTGATGCAGCTGAGGAAGGGAGGAGAAGGAGGAGGGAGTGGGAGTCACCCTGCATCCCACTGGGGTTTAAACCTGCAGCCCCATAGACACAGGGCTTTGGGAACATGCATGGGCCACATGAGAGGGGTCTCAAAGGGGAGGGAAGTTGGTCAGAAAGGCTGCAGCAGCACTGGGCACACAGAGATGCTCTGGATTCAGCAGAGCCAGGCTGTAAGGATGACAAACCCTTCCCACAGGATGATTGGAATATTTGCTTTGTTTTCCTGGCCTTTGCTGAGGTACTAATGAAGTGCTTGGAGGCACAGCAGCAGTGAGGGCAGTGGCTGTTGGAGGGGGCTGGTGCTGCACGCTCAGTGCTGGGATCTATTATCTACAGCAGAGAGCCAGACCTGCACTCAGCTGCACAAACAGGCATTTAACAGGGCCAGAGGCAAGGTCACAGCTGTCAGACAGGCTGTGTCCTGGAGAGCAGAGCCCTTGGCAGGGGACTGCAGGACAGCACACCTCACAGAGGTGCTGTTGGTGTGGCCACAAGGGCAAATGAGGTGCTGGTGTGAGTAAGAGGTGCCATAGAGGGGAATGACCTCCCTGTCCTTGTGTCTGACTGAGCCCCAGAAAGATTTGATGTGGCTGATGGATTTCTCACTGTCCAGCAGAGGATGTTTCTGGTGCTGTGCTGGGTGCTGCAGGCAGATGGGCTGGGGAAGGTCAGGCATGAGTGACTTTGTCACAAAGACAGACCCTACAGACCCAGGCAGATGCCAGGGATTGCCTGAGGTGTCACTCAGACACCAGCTCCACAGAGGTGTGATCTGAGACCCGCTGCCCAGCTGTCCCATCACTACATCACTTCATCCACAGCACAACCAGAGCAAAGCAGGTACTCATTCATAGAACAGTATCAAAACATGGTCAGGAAGAGGCTCAAGGACCTGAAACTAAAATGTGCCCAGGGAACACAACATACTATGTAAATACAGATATTCTTATCTTCAGATCTGTTTGCTCTATAAACCTCTGTGTGCTACTCACCCACTGTCACAGGTGAACTCTTTCTTCTGATCCCACTACTCCTGCTCCACATGCTGCCACCATAACAGTTCAGGGGGTTCTGGGGTCTCCAGTAAAAGGAGGATATGGACCTGTTGGAGAAAGGCCCAGAGAAAGGCCACAAAGATGTTCAGGGGGCTGGAGGCCCTCTGCTCTGGAGCTAGGCTGGGAGAGCTGGGGGTGTTCACCTGCAGAAGAGAAGGCTCCAAGGAGACCTCAGAGCCCCTTCCAGGGCCTAAAGGGGCTTCAGGAGAGCCGGAGAGGAACTGGGGATAAGGGGCTGGAATGCCAGGACAAGGGGAAATGGCTTCCTACTGCTAGAGGGCAGGGATGGATGGGATATTGGGAAGGAATTCCTGGCTGTGAGGGTGGGCAGGCCCTGGCACAGGGTGCCCAGAGCAGCTGTCCCTGGATCCCTGGCAGTGCCCAAGTCCAAGTTGGATGGGGCTTGGAGCAGCCTGGACTATGGAAGGTGTCCCTGCCCGTGGCAGGGGATGGAATGGGATGAGCTGTAAGATCCCTTCCAACCCAAACCTGTCTGGGATTCTACGATTCCTGCTCCAGGTCAGAGCAAAGAGTGGACAGGATGGGTGAGGGGAGACCACAGAGGCAGGAGCGAGGGCAGGGAATGAGGGCAGGGGACAGCATCTCTTGATCCCCGCAGCTGGAAGGATGGAGGGATGCAGGCCATGCAGGGAAACCCTTCCTCACCCTTTATCTTCCCTGTGCAGCTGGAGGCCATGTGCTGTGCTGGGTGCAGGGAAACCATTGATCTGGCTGTTTGGGCCTGGAGCCAGCACTTAGGATCAGGATGTCACCTCCAGGGAGGTGTGGGTGACACTGAACAATGACTGGGAAGCTCTGGCTTGGCCTGAGTGTTGTCTTCAGGCACCTGCTGCAAGCATCTGTCCATATAGAGATGCTTTGCTGTGGTGGATCCCTCCTCTGCCACCAAAGAGGATCTGCATCCCTTCCCTTCTGTGACTCCACGTGCAGGTCTCTCCTCTCTGTCCCATTTCTTGCTGCCTGAGCTGAGCAGAGCTCCAGGTCCTTCTGCACAGGGATACAGCTCAGCTCTGCTGCTGCACAAGCTTTCATGGCAAGCTAATTCTGGAGTCACTAATTTAATGATGATTAATGACAGGTACACCACCTTTTCCTTCCTACTTTTATCGATTGGGGAAAAAAAACTGGAGCAGAGCCGGATATTAATTAATTCTCTCAAGTGGAGGGGAAAGTAATCAGACTGAAATCAGATTGAATTTAGGACTTGTGGGTGAGCAGGAGGATGTGCTGAGTGATGAAAATGAGAGATGTCCCAGTCTGGCTGGGCTGGGAGGGACAAGGCTGCTGAGCAGATTCCCCTGGAAAGGGCTGGCAGAAGTGGATGTAAGGGACAGGTATCCAGGCTGGACCTGCCCACCTGGGGCACACAGCCAGGCCCCTCACTGGGAAGGAGTGGAGATGATGGGAATTTGGTGCAAAGCCTGGCACGGATTTGGCCTGGGTGGCCTTATCGCTGCCCTGCCTCCTTTGGCTCTCTTTCGTACAAGCTGCATCACAGCATCACATTACACCTCACTGGCAGTGTCCCAGGCCAGGCTGGACAGGGCCTGGAGCTGCCTGGGACAGTGGAAGGTGTCCCTGCCATGGCAGGGGTGGAATGGGATGAGCTTTAAGGTCCTTCCCAACCTAAACTAGTCTGGGATTCTGTGATTGTATGAACATCCAAACTGGCTGAGCTGCCACACAAAGCCACATTTTGCGAATCTCTATGATTGTAGATTTTTTGCTTCACCTGGAAATGCCAGAGCAGGGCTTATCAAGGCTGGGGACTCAATCTGCCAAGCATCTAGCTGTTTTAAAACCACATATCCTCCAAGAACATCCATTTCACCTTGATAAAACACCTCCTCCCCTCCTTCCCTGCAAATCAGTTCAGTAGCAGGTCAGGGCTCAGCCTCACAGCTCACTGAGGCTCAGGGCTCCAGCAATCTCCCAAGTATTTAAGCATGACTAATTGGCTTGTGCCTACCATACAAGGGATTTAAAGCCTGTATCCTATTCAAGCACTGGTCAGACCCACAACTGCCTAATTTCTAATAGCATGCACACTCAGCCATCAGACAGGAGACATTCCAGAGTGCCCTTTCCCTTTGCAGTCCAGTGCAGTGTCACCTCACATTAGGAGTGGGACCATGAATCCTAAACCTGTGACCCCAGTGAAGCAGTCAGTGATGCTGTGTCAAAATCTTTTGACATTATGCTTCAAAAAAGAATCTTAAAAGAAAATGAACCAAATTAAATAAATGCAATTAAACAGACATTTTTTCATCAGAAGAGGGGTTACTGACTGGGTCCAATCCAGGATGTGAGCAACCTTGTGTTCACAAAGGACAACAGAAAGTTTTCTGCTGAAGTCTCCAGTTTGGGCAAGGCTTTGTGGGTCAGGTTGGGTTGGACTGAGCCAGCAGTGAGGGCTGTCCTCCAGCTCTACAGGGGAGTCCAAGGCAAACTCAGTCTTTGGAATGGCTGGAAAGAGAAACAAGAGCAAACCAGCAATCTAGTTACTGCTCCTGCACCAGCAGTAGAGACTAGTTTAAAAGAATCATGGAATATCCTGAGCTGGAATAGCTCACAAGGATCATCCAGTCCCATTCCTGGCCCTGCACAGACACCCCAACAATCCCATCCTGTGCCTGAGAGCATTGTCCAAACACTCCTGGAGCTCTGGCAGCCCTGGGGCTGTGCCCATTCCCTGGGGAGCCTGGGCAGTACCTGCACCCTCTGGGGGTAGAACCTCTCCCTGATATCCAACCTAAACCTGACACAGCTCCAGCCATTCCCTGGGTCATTTCACTGGCTGCCAGAGCAGAGATTGGAGCTGCCCTCCACTTCCCCTTGGGAGGAAGCTGCAGACCCCAATGAGGTCTGACCTCAGCCTCCTCCAGGCTGAAGAAGTCAAGTGACCTCAACAATTTAAGCACACTGCCTTTAATGCCCTGGAGACAAGATGTGGGAGTTTGCTGGATGTCTGCCTCAAGGGCAGGACATTGTGGAGACAGCAGCGTGGGGGGAGCACTTCCAGCAGGCAGCAGACAGGCATGGAGATGAGGAGAGGCACAGCTTTTTATAGGGTGGTACTACAGAAAATGGGCCCAAGCCAGAGCCCTTATGTCCCATTACATGTGCCACCACCTCCAGAGACCTGTGTGATAATGAACAAATAATTTTCTCCTGTGTTTTGTGGAAAGAGCAGAGTGAACTCAGCCTCTGAGCCAGGTGCTGCTCTGCAATCCCCAGGCCAGCTCTGTGGATGCTCACTGCTGTGTGCCATGGGGACAGTGAGTCACAGAGGACTGTCACAGCAGCCTTGCCCTGCCAATGGCCACACAGCAGCAGGAACTGCCTTTGAGTTATGGGCTCTGCGAGAACCCCTCACCAAGGTTCTGAGTGACCCAGTGCTCAGTGACCTCAGCTGCACAGGTTCAGAGGGCCTCTCAGGGGATGTGGGCTGGCATTTCTGAGCTGCACTTGGGCCAGGATGTGCAGGAGAATCACAGAATCATTCAGGCTGGAAAAGACCTCTGAGATCATTGAGTCCAGACACCAAGAAGGGAGCAGAGGGCAAGGTGGGAGAGAAGGAAGGGAGGACCATCCCTGATCCCTGACTGACATCCCAGCCTCCTGCCAAGGGAAGGAGGTCAGTGGAATGATGGCACTAAGGGGCAGAGGCAGGACCCCCTCTGATCACCTCCTGCAGCCCTGCCCAGCTGAGAGACAATTGTTAAGGGCTCTGAGTAGCCTGGTCTGGTGGAAGGTGTCCCTGTGCCAAGGTGGGTTGGAATGAGATGACATTTAAGGTCCCTTTCCAATGCAAACCATTCTGGAATTCCATGATTATGTAAGTCCAGAAGGGGTATGTGTTGGGGTTGACTCAGGATGAAAATGAATGAGAAATAAAGCCATGGGAAAACCACTCAGACCTATAGAAAATCATAGAAGTCTGTCCCAGCATTCCTCAGTTGTTTTATGCAAATTTGTACCAGAAAGTTCTCTGTTCTCTCCCAGTTGATTTGCTCGCAGTTACCTCAATGCCCTTGATTGGTTGATGTACCCCTGCAATATTTTCCAAATCCTTTCCTATTGGGCCTTACCCTCAGACCCTGCCGTAACGCCCTTCTCCCTAACCTGTGTGTACCCCTGTGAGAGCCTGGACCCCCAGCTGCAGCTGGCTTCTCTACTGTGCCTCCATGTGGTTTGTTCATTTTCCACTTTGTTATTTTCCAGTTATTAAAGTCTTTAGTTCCCAAGTCACTGGACTGGATGCTTGCCTCTCTCTTCAAAGTCACCCTATCAGATTCCCAACACAGTTGCCACAGGTCCAAAGCTGTCTGGAACTAGGACCGTGTTATAGAAGGATAATGAGATTATTGGCTCTCACAATTAAAATATAACTATTGTGTTAATATTAAAAAAAGCTTTAGTGATGTATAGTTATGTTATTATAGTTTAGCTGTCTTCTGTTCTCCCCATAGTTCCCTTTCCCCCCCATATTGTTGCCATCAGACAGCCGGGGTTGTCTAGGAGGTAAAAAGAAGGCTGCACATGTGTCCCTTGCATGGGGCAGGTGGGAATGGAAAAGCTTGGTGCTTAGGGGGTGCAGCATGGCAACACCTGACCCCTCCAATCCAGTTACAAGAAAGCAGTTTCCACTGATAATGGCAAAGAAGAGCTGACTGACAGACTTTAGGAGGGGCCAGGGCTGGCTGATGCACACACACACCCACCCCCCCCGGGGGTATAAAAGACTGAGCATCCATCTTGAAGATGAACTGGCCACGTGGTATGCATGAGGGCAACCCTCAGCCCTGTGAATTTTTCCTTATGTAGTCCTTTGTTGTATTTTTGTCAAGGTTTTAATAAACCTTTTTAAATTTTCAAAGTCAGCAGTTGTTTCTCATAACTGGGATGCAACAGGGATGTATCCTGAGGCTCTGGAAGCACTAGGAGCACATCCCTACCCTGCCCTGAGCAGTGACACTGTCGGAGGGGCCGGTCCCCCAACTGCCTGTGCTGCCTCCTCTGCCCGCAGCATCCCTCCCTTCCAGCACGGAGGCTGTGCCCGCAGGCAGGGCTCCTTCACAGAGCCTCGGGACAGGGGCTGTGCCCACAGGCAGGGCTCCTTCAGAAGTAAAGGGCAAGGAGACCTGTAAGACCTGCTCCTTTTTTACCGGCTTTATGAAATCAGCTCTGGGTGGGGGCCCGAGGGGTCGCACACACCGCCGCTGCTCGTGGAGGAGAAAGTAAACAGCTTTGCTATGTAGCAGAGCTGGTGCTTCCATCCTCTCAAGCGTGCCTAGGAAGACTCCTTTGAAAGTCACGGTCTGAAGTCCTCACCCTGGTCCTGTTCTCTTGGGTTACGGTGACCGCCTGGAATTACGCTGATGGAACAAGAAAACTGTTCCCGAGTGAGACATGTCACTCAGTCTCTTACACTGCAGGTTCACTCGTCTTTTAGGGTGTTATTCTTTCAAATAGTACCGGATGTCTCTCAATTTACGTATACACCAGTAATGTCACTCTCTCCTTCATAGCTCAGGCCATCTTGGGAAGCAGCTGAAGCAATACTCGACAGAAAAAAAGGTACAGGCAAGGGAAGGGACTGCTGGGTGATTAACAATATTGGTAATCAACAGAACCAACACACTCAACTTGGCGATCAACATCCAATGTTGCAGTGTGATTTCATGGTTCACCCCCGAACCTCGGGTTTCTCCCCTGAAGATTCCTTCCCAGGTGTGTCAATTATCCCTCCTTTCTCACCCTGATCCCTGCCGAGCACAGTCTGTCAATCCTGGAATTCCAGAACAGTGTCGAGTGACTGGGCAGATTCAAAGGATGCCCTCTACCCCTGGGGAGCACTGGGCCATCCAGGTGTTCTTTGTCCCTTGAGACCTCCTCTCCTGTACCTGGTTGGTGGCTTCCAACCCCTTCCCTCCTCCCCTCCCCCGGGTAAAAGAGCGAGCAACCACATGGTCCGGGAGTTCTCTTGGAGCAGTTGCTGGATTCAGAGGCCTGTTGGCCAGAATAAAAGCTCTTGATTTAAACCCTCCATCAGAACCGACTCCTTTCCTTCACCATCACCTTAAAGCTTCTCCGGCAAAGGGAAACCTGAGGAGTGGCCCCTCCATGGGAGGAAGCTCCATCCCACCACCACCAGAGCTCCTGCATGCCTAGACTTGTCTCCACATGCCCAGCTGCAACATCCAGCTGCTCAAAAGTGTCTCTGGGGTGAAACACCACAGTTACCGCTGTTTGGTTCAGCCGCAGGGGCCAGACAAGCTAGGGCACGTCCCGTCCACAATATTGGTACTACCAATAATCCAACAGCCAACAAACACAGTAACTTGTTCATAACAATTCCATGGAGCCTCGGCACAAGAGGCTGTGCCTGCAGGCCGGGCTCCTTCCTCAGAGCCTCGGCACAGGAGCAGCCGTGCCTTGTCCCTGTGCCTTGTCCCTGCAGCCTGTCCAGCTGCTCCCCTCGGAGCTCAGCTCCCTGGGACCCGGCCTGGAGCCTGGACCCTGCGCAGGGCAGGGTGAGTTTGTAATTTATTATTGATTGTCAGGAGCGGGGAGTGCTCTGCAGGACACAGAGGACACGGGGAGAGAGGCTGCCTCTGCCTGTGCTTCTGTAGCAGCTCTGCTTTGTGATAAAACTTTAATAAATTGAAAGACACAGTTTCCATTCCATTGGTAATTAACTTCTGCTGCTGTGTTCCCTCCTAATTGTCTCTATTACTCCAGATAAAACTGAGATCAATAGAAACCAAAGTCTGGAGGCTGGAAAAGTTGCAATTAATTAATTATCTCTCTCTTGCATGCATCCTCCATCTGCTGGTAATCAAACGAGACAGGCTGGTCCTCGTGCAGATTCTGGGCCCTCCATGACTGCTGGAGTCCCGTGGGGAGTTGGCAATGGGCTGAGCAGTGTGTCCTGGAGCAGAAAAGGGCAGAGGGACAGCTCTCACTGTGCCATTGCATTCCTCCTTGGTGTTTGGCCTCTTCAGGATGGGTTCCATGAGAGACCACTCCACGTCTCCTAGGGTGGGAGCTGCTTGTCATTCCCTCAGGCTCTGCAGTTTGTGCTGGGGCACAAACACCTTGAAGCACCTGGAAGGCAATGGTGTGACATGTCTGTTAAGGCCTGTGACTGTGAACAAGGCTGAGAAGAGCCAGAGTGTTTCTCACATGGTCTCTGACAGCCTCCAGCAGTCTTTGGCATGCTCCATGACACATGGACTGAACCACCTGTCCCCAGAGCCAGCTCATCTCTGGATCCTCTTTAAAGGCTGGAGTATTTCTTACACTCCTCCTATTTCTGCTGTCTGGGGAAAGTGCTTTTCTGGGATGCTGTCAGCTCTCCCAGCAAAAGCTCTGTCTGCTGGAGTGCGTCCAGAGATGGGAACAGAGCTGGGGAAGGGTCTGGAGCACCAGGAGCCATTGAGAGAGTTGAGGGAGCTCAGCCTGGAGCAAAGGAGGCTCAGGAGGGACCTTGTGGCTCTGCACAACCCTGACAGGAGGGGACAGCCGGGGGGTTGGGCTCTGCTCCCAGGGAACAGGGACAGGAGGAGAGGGAACGGCCTCAGGCTGGGCCAGGGGAGGTTTAGGTTGGATCTAAGAAAGGGTTTTCAGGCATTGGCACAGGTTGCCCAGGGCAGTGGTGGAGTCACCACCCCTGGAAGTGTTAAAAACCATGTAGATGTGGCTCCTGGGGACATGGTTTATTGGTGAATACATGAATGCTGAGTTAATGGTTGGACTCGATCTTAAGAGGGCTTTTCTAACCTTATTGACTCTGTGATTCTTTATGATTTTATACTCAGCAATGCCCTGCTGTGAGGCAGGACAGCAGCAAGTCACATCTGCAGCCTGTGCTGACATGGTGGCCAGGCCCCTCCTGTGTCCTGTGTCCGCTGGGGCTCTCATAGGAGACAGCTGCTGCTGAGAGTGGACACTTGCTAAGGATTTGTATTGAGTTATTCCACTGCTCAGAGAAAATAATGCCTTACCCATGAAGGTGAACACATCAGGCCTCCAGAAGAGCTGTGCCATGGCCACCATCCATCAGTCACAGATGGTGGGACTTCCTGGCCCAGCCACAGGTGCTGAGTCCTGCTGCTCCACTGCCAGGCACTCCTTGGAAGCTGGAGGGTTCCTTCCCATTGTGTACCAGTGGGTGCTGTCACATTTGCAGTGTCCCTGGCCATGGCAAGAGGTTGGACTGAGATGATCTTTAAGGTCCCTTCTGACCCAAACCCATCTGGAATTCTGTGATTTCATCTTTCTCCATGATTTGAATGGCCTGTGTTCCAGGGTGTACAGGGTATCCCTGCAAGGAGGGCTGATGCAGGGTCCCTGTGTCCCCACAGCCCATCGATATTCCCCTTGCAGAACGGCTTTCTGTGCTTTTCATATCATCTGCTGGGACGTGGGTGCTGCTAAATTGAGAATTTAAGAAGCAGCACTCAGGTGTGCTGCACTGAATTTCAACACAGCCTTCCCCTTCCACCAGTGCCAAGGACCTGCCCCAGCCCCCTCCCAGCACTCGTCTGTCAGAGGAGCCTTTGCAGGCACAAAGCTGCTTTGGGAGCCTTCTCAGCACAGCAGCTCCATGCCTGAACCACTCCCATGTGTGAGGAGAAAGGTTCAGAAGTTCCCTGGCTGCCACCAGTCTCCAGGAGACAATCTGTGGTCTTGTCCTACTCTTGGCGCAGACCCTTTCAGACAAAGTGAGTCTTTGGGTCACCCTAATCTCTTAATTTTCCTTTGGCAAGGGGATCCTTCCTGGTCTCGTGGGTTTATTTTGGTGTCTCATGAAGATGTGGGATGCAGGGAGGAGCTGGCTGGAGTTTCAGTGTGCCCAGCCAAGTCCTGCAGTTCTGCAGCTTCTCCTATGGCACTTTTTGTCTTCTTTAGGCCTTAAACATCTTCCACATTCTGGACTGCAGAAACTATCCCTAAGAACACTGGCTGCAGCTCCACCCTATTCCACATGTGGATGTGACTTCTCCTCTCTCATTGTCCATCTGTTCATCGCTGATTTCTTCATCCAGACCCCTGAAAGTCATCCTTTGCCCTCAGAGGTTCCTACGCCAAAAACTACCCTCTCAGAAGAAAACAAGGGGTCAAGACACAAGAAACCAGGTGTCAAGGAGAGACTGGACTACTGGAGCTAAGCCCAGTTCTCCGCAGTCATGGCAATCACCAGAATGGTTTGGGTTGGAAGGGACCTTAGAGATCATCTCCTTCCATCCCCCTATAATGGGCAGGGACACCTTCCATCAGACCAGGCTACTCCTCATGAATGTTTGCTCCAAAAGCACATTCACGGCACTTGGACTTGTAAAATATTAAGGAAAAGAAGATATTTTTGCAAAGCTTGACAGGTATCAAGGAAGAGAACTGACAGCAGGTAATTTCTCTGGGGAAAATTCTAGCTAATCCCAGGAGAAAGTGTACAAAACCTATAGTACAGAGGGAAAATAACAGCATCTCTGGCTATGGGAGCTTCATCCAGACCTCAGTTACAATGACAGATGTGTCAGGCCTAACTGATCTTAACCTGTGCATCATTCAAGGTGTTTCAGTGCTCTGGCAGGGAAGTGAACCAAGAGACTGTGTTAGGGGAAAGAAAAAAAAAATAAAGATGGTTTCTGGCCCTGCAGGTGGCCAGCAGGAACTGACAAAGAGATGCTGGCAGGCAGTGATGGACCATCCCTTTGAGCCTCTCCAGGGGATGCTGTTATTCTGTGTGTGATGTAGACCAGCATTTCCAGCACCAGGTTGACTCCTTCCTTGACCCTTTGCTTTGGAATTAATCCCAAACCTCTTTGTCCCATTCTCCCTGCTTGGGAACCCATTCCCCTTTGTGTGTTTGTGAATCTCTTAATTTTCCATGTCACCGTGGTTACAGGCAGTTTATGCAGATTTCATATGCTAACAGAATTGTCTCTGAAATCGGATAATCCCTTTCCATATTTAAGAGATGGTGATCTCCTTTCTAGACCCTGGTTGTGTCAGGCCAAGGTCCCTGTGCTCCTGTGCTCCCCAAATCCTCCCAGCACTGCTGCCAAGCGCTGGAGCTGGAGATAATGATGTGAGTAAGATCTTAACACTGCCTTGTACGTCCCTGTCTCTGCTGCAAACGCTCTGTCTGCTGCATTGTGTGCCCGCATTAGCCACAGACTATTGGGAATCAAATTAGATTAGAGGAAAAAAGAGATATCAACTACCCTTGATCTCTGAGGTTTGAGACCAATTGTTTGTGACTAAGATCTTCACTAAGCCTGATTTGAGAGGCACATATAATTTGCCTGGAGTGAAACAAATTAATGGAAAAGCCTCTCAAATGAGGTAAATCCATTTTGGGGTCTTGGTCATGGTTGTTAGTCCATAACTGCCTCTGCTATCTTTCAGTATGATAAACCCCACTTTTAGGGCAACACCAGGCTGCTTTATAAACCTATAAATGGAAGGAGTATATAAAAATCTGTAAAACTTCTGCACTGCTGTATGTTAAGGAGGAGAAATGCTCTTTTAAACACTGCATCACAGCATTGCTGGTTTGAAACATCTACCATGGTTAAACTGCAAAGTGAACCAGTTTCACAAAAATTAAAGGAAAATAAGGTCCAAATGCAGAAAAGAAAATTGTGGCCAGACCTGGGCAAATTAAGTGTCAAACCATTATGAATGGAATTAAATATTTTTAAGAGCAACTTCTTAGCTCAGCAGCTAAGAATTCAATTCCTCCCACACATTAGGAGGTCACGCAGTCAGGAGTGTCACCTCTCCTTGGTGACATTCTAGTAGAGGACAGTGGGAGCACATGGCTCCACAGAAAAATAAAGTTAAACCTTTGCATGATATTCTGAACACTCTCTGATCAAGGAGATTCCTTCACCACAAGGGCTTTTCCAGGGGATAAACACAACAAACTGCCTGGGAGAAGTGTCAGAGGAGGTGCTGGAGCAAAATGTGCCTGATGAGTCCCAAACAGTCAGGACTATGTGGGACTCAGAAAAGAATTCGACAAGAATCAAATCAGCTACAAGCTCCAATGTGTAACCTCAAAGGGGTGTTGAAGGCGACATGTGACACTGAACCATACAGATTTCTCTGTGGCCACCTAGACAGCTTATCACCAGCAGGTCCAAGTGTCACACCAAGCAACTGGGGAACTGCAGCGAGGAACAGAACAGACACCTTGATGAACAGAATTTATTAAGAAAATGCCTGAGATTTTCTGTAGAGGGGAATCAGGTCTCTCAGACCTTGGAGAGATCTTTGAAGTGGTGAAAAGGAATGTGGAGGACTATGAGGACAACAGCAAGTCCTTGGATCTCTGTGTCAAAGTACTGCAGAAGAGACTCCTGTGCTAAGGGGCCTTGGCTCAGCCCTGTGGACTGATAATGAGCTCAAAAGAGAAAAAACCAGAACTGGGCTGAGATGTCCAGGTACATGATGGGGGAGCTCACCATCAGGCCCAGGAATTCTGCCAGAGTCCCAGGCTTGGTAGTATGTTTGTAACAATGAAAGGAGATGGTAAAAGCTGAGGCAGCAATACAAATTTATTGAGAATGTTCGGATCTGAAAGGAAATATGAAAAGCTGCAAAGAAAGGCAAAATAATGATTGGCAGGGAGATAAAATGACTCTGAATCCATGCCCCAGACACAAAGCCATTCAGGTGGAAAGGAAACCCAAGCTGAATGCAATAACGGGCTCCAAACTAGAGGCACACAGAAAGAATCTTGCAGCTACACGAAGCTCCCTGATTGTACCTTGAAACTGTCCAGTAGCAAAGTGAAAGCAAATTCATGAAGTAAAATATTGAGAGCAACAGGGAAACTTTGCTACAGCTCCAGTGACCTGAACAACACAGGCATTTCTGGCCTTGGCACCAAAAACTGTTTTCTTAAACAGAAACAGGGTCAAAGGAGAGAGATGGGATGGTGGGAGAGGCAGACCAGGTACACAAAGAGAGATGGAAGGGCTGGGAAGGTTGGTTGAGGGAGAGGGATGCTTTGGAGATCTGTGCAGTCCTGCTGGGTGTGTGGGATGATGAAGGGCTGTCAGCTGGAATTGGGAAGGGATGTGTTTCTGGAGGACGGATTTGCCAAAGGTGCAGTGCTGGCTCTGGGGGTCCCTGTCCTGCTAAGAGCTGTGCTGCTGTGGCTACTGCAGTGTGCAGGAGCAGGCCCAGCCCAGGCAGAGCCTGTTGGCTCCATGCTGGTCCTGGATTCAACTGCTGCATGAGGGACAGGTTGGGCAGGCAGCCATAGCCTGCTCAGGGCCCCACCATGAGCTGGAAAGGGACTGGGAAAACACACACCATGAGCAGGCAGCAGTCCAGTCAAATCCAGCCACTGAGTTTGCTAGAAAATTGATTCCCTGAATTGCTCCTTTGCTGCAGATAATGAAAATTAGAGAAGGGATTGTAAACTGCTAACAGGAGAGAAGGGCTGATTTGTTCTGCCTTGGGTTTGCTGGAGCTTGCCAAACCCACAGAGCCTCTGCTCCCGTCCGGGTGACACTGGGGTGCACTGGCACCATCCCAGACTGGCAAAGATGTTTGTAAGGCTCCACATGAGAGGGGTCTGATCTGAGCTGAGCTGCTGCTGGCACAGGACAACTTCTCACAGGCTGGAAGGGATCCTTCAAGAACCTTCTTCCTGGATCCTGATCTTCCCTGGAGCCAGGGCACACCCACTGGGACACAGGCCAGCAATAATCTTCCTGTCCTTGCTGTGCCCACAGACCCTGAGCTGGCCAGGACAAGGTGCCAGAGCAGCACAGAAGGTGCTCCAAAATTTGGGCATCCCCAATGGCCTGTACAAACCCACCCTAGTCCTGCCCCCATCTCCGACTTTGTGCACTCATATGAGCAGCAGCTCCATGTATTTTAAGTCATGGTTGTGAATGTTACTTTAATTCCTAATTTGAAATCCTGTATCTTTTGTGCTCCTGGTTCCCATCCCTTCTGTCAGCTGTACCCCATCCCCACTCAGCCTCTCTGCTCTCCTAAACAGGGATGTTTGTGTCTGGCTGTGCCCCAGACACCTGGTTTGCCTTATCCAATGTCCCATCTCATCTCTGCAGGCTTTGCCAGGCACTTCACCTTCTCTAAGGCAGAAATTCACTGTCACAGACATTTTCAAGTCTGCTGTACCTGTGTCTTCCTTTGCTGCTCCTCTGGCTGTTCCCTTCCTGCCTTTGCACTCACCCCCTCCTATCCATCTGCTGCCAGGCTCTGAATTCTCCTTGTTCTCTGTTCCCCCAACCCCTGTGGACGTTCCCCTCCTTTGTCTCGCACCTGAATCACAAACCCCTAATTACTCCCACTGTGCTGCCCTCCTCTGATCTCGCTGCACAATGCCCTGCCCATGCCTTCTTCTCTTTCTTCCCAACAATTTCTCCTTCTCTTCTCATACTCTTCCTCCCCACTGCTCCTGACAAATATTCCCTTCAGATCCTGGAGGTTCTAAAGGCTTTGCTTGGCCTTGCCTCACCCACCCTCTCCACCTCTTTGGGATCACCTTTGCTCCCTGCTGCCCCATCAGTAACAAGGCTGGGGCTCATTAAAGCAGCAGACCCACAGCCCTGTCAGGAAATACCCTGTAAAGAACAGGCCAGAACCTGGCAGCTGAGCTGCTGGCAAATACACAGTGGATTGTGGAAACAGCAAAGCCCTTTTTTTTGTTTCAGTGTCATAAATTGATTCCACTTAGGGGCCTTTAGTGCTCTTCTCCCTTTCCCATCACCCAGCCAGCATCTCCCGCAGTGGAGCACTGTGGAGCAGCACGGTCACTGACCTGTGTGGGGATGCCATGGCATCCCCTGAGGACCCGAGGCCATGGGGCTTAGTGCCAGCTTAGAATGAAGCAATTAATTTTCACAGCTGAAAACCTGTCATATTTCATCTCATTCTGCAAAAAATGCTGATAAAGCCACAAATTCCACAAGGGAAAGGGTTATCTTGACAGTCAGTCTTGTTTGCTCTCCTCCCGTGCAACTCCCCCATCTCTGACAGGGCAGAGCTGCATCTCCCCTGGCACAACAACTCCAGCCCAGAGGATGCTGAGGATATGTCCGTGGGAAGCAGTGCCTGGTCCCATTGTGAACTGACAGCACGTTGACATTTCCCCTCGGTGCTGGAAAGCTGCAGCTCACCAGCCAACCCCTCCCATGCTGCCAGGAAAGATGAAACCTCTGCAGCAAAACGGGGGCTGTTTGTTCGCAAATATTCTGTTTTGCAAGGGAGCTGAGTGGGGAGTGGGGATGGGAGTACTTGAAAAGCAAATGAACTTATGTTTTATGCTTTTTAAGATGTCTAACAGAGTACAAAAGTTCATCTTTAATAGGAGGGCAACGCAGGGTGCTTAGAGCTGCGGTTTGACATAGATACAGAGCTCAAATGCCTTTGAAGTATCTTCTGATTCCTCATTCTGCCTGAAGTAACTTTAGATTTATGCAGCAGATGGGAAATAGTCCCTCGTTACGTGGCTCTCCACTTCAGCGCTGACTCCAAGATAAGGCAGCCTCGCTGCATCTGCACTCCTCAGAAGCGCTCTTAGTGCTTTAGTCTTCAGGGGCCTGAGTTTGTAGTTTGCATATTTTTTTCCTGTTTCTCTCTAAAATTAGTCTTGATAAGTCCAACATGTTGTGAGACTCTTCAAAGGAGAATGAGGAGGAGAAAAGTTTGTCTGTGGAGTAGAGGTGATTCATTTCAATGCGTTTGAAAACAGTTCTGTGTGTTTGGGGGAAGAGCTTTCAGAGAAGCGCTGGGGAACGGCCTCGCGGTGACCCCAGCCTCGCACACGCCGGCTTTGAAGGAGTCACTAAAAAAGCTTTTGAGAGACTCTCAGCGCTGCAAACCCCACCCTCAGCCTCGGCGAGGTCCCTGCGAGGGGGCCGCTCCCCGAGGGGGCTGCAGGGAGAGGCCAGGCTGTGCCGGGGCCGCGCTGGGGACAAGGCCGCGTTCAGCTCCGCTGAGGGAGAGGCCAGGCTGTGCCGGGGCCGCGGTGGGGACAAGGCCGCGTTCAGCTCCGCTGAGGCCGAGCCCGGCCTGAGCCCCGGAGCCGCCCCTCGCACGCACGGGCTGTTCGCACGGCACCGGGGCTGCCGAGCGAGCCAGCCAGCCAGCCAGCCAGCCAGCCAGCCAGCCAGCAGCCAGCCAGCCAGCCTCCTCCGGCAGCCTGCTGGGCTTCCTTTTCCCCTGGCCCCGGCCAGCCTTTCTCCGGGGGTTCAACGCTCCCAGCCCCACGTCTGTCCCTCGGAAGGGAGGCAGAGCTCCGCACTCACTCCCTGCCTGGCTCGGAGACGCTTCACCTGCTCCAAGCCGCCCCCTGCACTGCAGCCTGGACGAGAGGAGGCGCGGGAGGGACCTTCCCCTCCTCTACAGCTCCCAGCCGGGAGGTTGGAGCCAGGAGAGGGCTGGGCTCTGCTCCCAGAGAGCAAGGGACGGAATGAAAGGAAATGGCCTCAAGCTGTGCCCAGGGAGGTTTAGATTGGATATAAGGGAATTTGTTTTTTTTTTTTTTTTTTCACAGAGAAGGTTGTGAAGCATTAGAACAGGCTGCCCAGGGCAGTGGTGGTTTCACTATCCCTGCAAGAGTTCAAAAATGCGTGGATGTGAGACTTGAGGTTCAGTGGTGAGCATGCTGGTGGTTCTGGGTTGATGGCAGAAACTGATCTTAAATGCTTCTTCCAACCTTAACAACTCTATGATTCTATGATTTTCATTCAGCATGGTCAGGGCAAGGCTGATCAGTCCTAAGGGCTGACCCTATCTCCTGCCAACTGGTCCAACTCCCAGCAAAGCCCAAGCTAGCCTGACTTAGGGTACCTTCCCCACAGGGCTCTTACTGCTCCCAGAGATGGTTTAGGGCACTCAGTGTGCGCTCCCAGGGCTTGGATCGGGTTGTGCCTGGCAGGTGTTGGATGGGGCAGAGCAATGATGCCATGACAGTTGTCACCAGATGTCCTAGGGTGATGTTATGATGCTTGTATCCCCAGTCATCTGGTCTGTTAATGCTGGATATTATATTCTGTGCCTTCAAAACTGGTTCTGAGAGTGGAAATTGCCAGGAAAGCTTGTATATTATACCACAAAGTACCTGCAGTAATTGAGATTTTGCAAACACCATTTATTCTGGCAGGACTTGCAGCTATGATGGAATTGTTTCCAGCTTTGAAGTTTTCCCCACTGACCAGATGCTGAAGGTTGTGATGTTTACCCTCCTGCATAAAAGTTTTCTTTCAGATACAGCTTGGCATTTCTGCTCCTTGCAAGACTCCCTGGAATGCACCATGCTGGAGCATTGCTCTCCTCAGATCCTGCCCAGAAACTTCCGAAGTCTCCAAAGCCCCTTGCCCCTGCAGGGACCCATCCAGGCACAGGAATCCTCTCCCTGAGATGGTGCTGCAGGAGCTGCTCAGCCTGGGCAGTCAAAGGTGTCTGGCAGCCTCCTGAGGCTCAGTCACCACTGCAGAAGGCAGGTGGGGATGTTTAGGACAAGGCTGCCTGACACCCTCTCAAGCATCTACTGCTGGCCCTTCTCCTGGGGTGCCCTGCAAAAACTCCAGGATATATCTGTATAGATATAGATGCCCTATATATTTATATATTATATTTTCATTAAATATAAATATAAACATTTAAAATATTCATATATGGCATGACATCATGCTCAGCATCATGCCCTGGGCTACAGGACCAATCATAGAATCCCAGAATGGTTTGGATTAGAAAGGACCTTAAAGCTGATCTCTTTCCACCCCCTGCCATGGCAGGGACACCTTCCACTAGCCCAGGTTGCTCCAAGCCCCATCCAACCTGGCCTTGGACACTGCCAGGGCTGGGGCAGCCACAGCTTCTCTGGGTGCCCTGTGCCCCACCCTCAGAGGGGAGAATTTCTTCCCGATATCTAGTCCTAACATCTAATGTCTATCCTGACATCCTAGTTCTTAATATCTGGGATGGACACTTTGCCTATTTATCCAGCCAGACTGTTCCTGCCTTCTGCCCTTGGTTAAAATCCTTGGAATCCATCTCAGCCCAGGTACCCCAGACATCCCTGAAATTGCCTGTGTTAGTGGGGAGAAGATGAGGGGACTCCTGTAATTGGGACAATTCTTCTCTCAGTCCATTTCCTGTGATGTTTTGCCTCTCTCTTTGTCTCGAGTGTTCAGAGCTGGCTGATCGACACTGTATTTATGCCTTGTTTGTACAGTAATTGCTGCTTAAGATAAATGATTCATAAAGTCCTACCATAGTCTTGAAAATGGTGTAAACAGGGAGAGCAGCTGGAGGACAGCAGTGGGATGCTAATGAGGGACCACCATGGGGAAGGAAATGCAAAAGGACTGGGAAGGAGGGGGATTAAAGCAGCCCCTGATGCTGAAGAACATCCAGGGCTCATCTGCAGCACGGGGCAGAGCCCAGGCTACCCTTCGCCAATCCTGAAACAAGGGGTCTGCAAGAGTCACTTTGAGCAGTGAGGGCAGGAAGGATCTGAGCACAGAGCCAGGAGTGGCAGCTCTGAGATGGCAGGAATGAGCAAGGACATGCAGGGGACAGGACTGGAGAGCCAGCCCCAGGCCCCAGGAGCAGGTGGGACTTGCAACACCAGGCATTGGGATCAAAGACAGCCAGCTGAGCTGAGCTGGAGCAGTGAGGAGCAGGCTGCTGCTGAGCAGGAGCACAGGTCCCCTGCTCAGCAGCTCTGCTCCAGCCACTCTGCCTGGCTGTCACCAGCTCCAGCTCCAGGTGTAACATCTGCATTGACAGGACACAACAGATGGAGTGGAGGGGCAAAGAGTAGGGACAGCCCTGCTGCCAGGTGCCCAGAGAACACCTAGGGGAGTGGGAAATGGTTCTCCCACGTACCAGCATGTGAAATTCTGTATGTCTCCTGCTGAGTGTGAGTCATGGGGGGTGCTGGGTGGGAACCCTGGTCCAGCCCTGGGACCAGTCTGAGGACAGGTTACAGGAACAACCTTCTGGGGTCATGTTCCTTTGACAGGAGGCAAGAGCCATTTGAGGATAGGCATCTGAGCTACCTCTGCCTCACTGCTGTCCTCCGGCTGCCCAGGCAGTGTGGGCACTCAGGAGGGGTCTCCAAAAACATTATTCTGAGCAACACTTGGAAGAGACCAGCTCCAGGGCAGCACCTGGAAACAACTTTGAAGAAGATTTACATGTGCTGAACATCCCCCATGACCACCCCAGCTCCAACACAGGTGTCACCCCATGGAAAGGCAAAGGGCTCTCCCTGCCCACTGCTGTCCAGGCACCATTTACTAATAGCACAGAGGCTGCAGGGCAGGTGTGGTATTATAAAGCCTCTCGTTGAAATTAAAAAAGCTGAAACTGGTCACTGTCTGATCCCATAATGACAGGAGCAGAAATACATTCCTTTACTTGCTACACAACAGTTTCAGCAGGTTGAAGAAGCCAAGGCCAGCCCTGTCAACACCCATCCCTGAGTGCTGGCTGTGGATGGAAAGGCAATGCAGTGTCAGTGCTGCAGTGGCTGCTCAAGGCATGTTGCTGTTGAAGAGAAGTTATCATTTATCTCCTGGGAAGAGCAGCTTGGAAGTGGGGCAGAAGGATGAAAATGTCAATGTGTGGGGCGCTTTCATTGTCTCTGACTGTGGGGCTGCTCCGGAAGGGTCTCTGTAGGGTGTGAGCAGAGTGCTGCACACATAGCCAGAAATCCCCTCTGTGCTCACCCCCTGCAGGCTCATCAGTGGCTGGATAAATACACGCACGGAGGAAGAAGATGGACTACAAATAACAATCTCCCTGCAACACTCAGATCAGTGACACAGGACAGCAAACCCCTCCTGCTGCAGCACATCACCTTTCCTACCTTGTGCTTGCTGGGTGTGGGGATGGTGTGGTGCCCCAAAAGCAGGACTTTGGGCTGTATGCTAGCAGGACACACACATCTCTGCAGCACCACCCTCTGATTGCAATGCCTCCAGAATTTTTCCAGTCCCCAAACCTCAGTGCTATGGCCCTTTGCAGAGCAGCTGGGACCTCCTCACTCACCAGAGAAGCCCTTGGAAGTAGCTGGGACATGGCCAGAGCAGACAGTGATGGTGACAGGGCCAGCCCTGGGCTGCTGCAGGCTGCCATCCCGGGCCAGAATGCAGGCAGAGGTGAGAAGCCAGGGTTGATTGCCAAGAAGATCTTGCAAACCAGACTGGGGGCTGGAGCTTGGATGCAATGCAAGAGCTGAAGTCAAACTCTTTCAGGCTGATTCCCATTTTTAAGGGCTCACACTGTCAAGCAAACATGTGATGTTCAATGGCTGTGTGTGAACCCCGGGGCCGAGGGGGAGGCAAAGTGTGGAGCTGTGCTCTTCAACTGCCCTGGGACCAGAGCTGGGATGGGCTGAGGCTTATGAGTTTGTTTTCAGGGTGCCGAGTTGAATATGCAGGATTCCAAGATCACAAGGGACAGGACAAGGGAAATGGACTGAAGTTGCACTGGGGGAGGTTTAGGCAGGATACTGGGAAAATTTCTTCATTGTAATGTTGGTCAGGTATTGGCACAGGCTGCCCAGGGCAGTGGTGGAGCCACAGTCTCTGGAAGTGTTCAAAAACCACGTGGATGTGGCACTTGGGGACTTGGTTTAATGGAGAACATAGCAGTGCTGGGGGAATGCTTGGAGTTGATGATCTTAGAGGGTTTTTCCAACATTAACAGTTCCATGATCTTATGAACAAAATTGCTCCCTGCAGGCTGCATCCCCCTGCCACCACCAGCTCTCTGTGTCACCAGACTGAGCATTAGGAGAGGACAGGAGGTGGCAGCAGCTCTCAGCAGTGCCAGCATGCCTGTGGGACAGCCAGTCGTGGGCACCCCAGTCGAGGCTCTCTCAGCACCCTCCAGCCTGAAGCAGAGCTGGGAGCTGCTGTAAGGGGACACCCTGCTGGAGGTGCAGGCAGGCACCAAGGCACCGCCATGTCCCTGTGCCTTTGGAAGGACTGGAGCTGATGCTGAGCTAGAGGAGCACAAATTATCCCAAGGCAGCACTGGCCTGCAAATCGAGGACTTAGCTGAGCTTCCAGGGAACCAGAGAGCCCAGCCAGCCACCATGATTTAGCCTGAGGAGAAGGGAGTAAGCATCACGCCTAGTGCTGGCTCTGGTGGACCCCAGGAGCTGTGGGACAAATGAAGAAAATGACAGACTAGAGGGAAATTAATAGAGCAGAAAATTTGAAATGATGTGGAAATAATTTCCCCAGCTTAAGGAGAGCTCCTTGTATGTTTAATTTCAGAATGCAACTGTTTTCGTGTTGCTAAATTACAGTATCAAAGCGAGGGGCCCTGCCTGGAGCTGATGGGACATGGGGACATTCCCATGCCTGTGGTGAGCTCTCCCACCTGGTGCAAAGCAAGGGCTGGGGTGACCTATGTTTGCCATAGGGTAAGGGGCAAGGAGCTGTCACGGCTGTTTTGGAGAAGTCCAAGTGCTGCTTGTCACCTCCATGAAGATTTGTCCCATTAACCTTTCATCCCTAATTTGGGGCTGCCAGAAGCAGCTGAGGGGGAGGCCAAGGGGCTGTGGGGGCTGGGAGGTGTCTGCTGGCTCCTTCCCCCACTCCCACACTCTGCTGCCCCTCTGCATGGGGATTTCTGCCCACTCTGCTGTACACAGCCAGGCTTCGGAGCTGGAGGAGCCAAGTGGGATGGAGGGAGCTGCTGCAGTGGAAAGGGAGGAGAGGGACGCTCCTGTTTCTTGGGAGCCTCCTGAATCCACCTGTTGTGGGGGTCTGGCCCCAGCTAACAGGATGCTGCAATGCCCTGATCTGCGAAGTTCTCCCTTCTCCTGCATCCACCTGTGGGCTCCATCCTGGGTGTGGAGCCAAAGAGGGGGAGAGCACCCAGGACCCACCTGCCTCTGCCAGGACCTGGAGGACTTGAGTGAAACTCTCCCTGGGCACATCCCCATTCTGGGGTTATGAGCTCACCTGGGCAGGGGCCACAGAAAGCAGAGACTGCAATCACCCAGTGAAGAAACAGATCTATGCCAATGGTGCTCCGTGCCTGCCAGCCCAGCCCAGGGCCCCCCTGCTCAGGCTTGGTGGCAGCCATGGGCTTACACTGCCAGTGAGTGCCTGGGGAAGGGGGCATAGGGAAGATGCTCTTTCAGACGCTGGAAATCTATTGGGAAGTCCCCAAGGAGCCTCAGGGAGTGAGGAATCAGCTTCTTTCCTGACAAAAGAAGTTTTCAAGGTGTCCTTTAGGCTTCAGAGCACAGAGTGAGATTGATCTGTGCTCAGCCCCCCAGAGAAAATCACCAGTCTGGATTTTCTCTTTCCTCACACATAAATGGGCAGGAGCTGCCCACATGTCCCTGCCAGTGGAGCCAGGAGCAGGCAGCCACAGGAAGCAGGGAGAAAGGAGACAGATGGGGTGTCAGAGCCACATCCAGTTCTGTCCCCCTCTCTGCAGCAAACACAACTGGGGACAGACTCCTGACATGCAGGGTGTGTGGGGCATGGGCAGGGAGGGACAGAGCCCTGGGCTGTGGGCACAGGAGCAGGTGTGTCCCGTTTGGACACGCGGCCTCTAATTTTCCCGGGCAGGGTGCTGGGAAAAGGGACAGCAGCTTTTTGCAACTAAAGCCCTGCAGCCCTGCCCTGTGCATGTTCCAGTGCAGCCTCCACCGTGCATGCAGCACCCACAGCCCTGCAGCCCTGCTGGACGCTCCCAGTCAGCACACGGGGTGGGGAGGCAGCTGCTCTGCCCCACCCACCGGGCACCTGCACAGAAAATGCTCATCTGTCATGGGGGTGCTGCAGAATGCCCTGGCGCACATGGGCGCTGCTGAAGGACCAGCCCAAGTGGTCTCTGTCCTCTTGCTGCCGAGTTAGAACGCTCCAGGCGCTCTTTCTGATCAGGCTGAGTGGAAGTTTCAGTCTTCCTGGGAAATCCTCGGGCTTCCCAAGGCTGCATCCACAGCCCAGTTCATCGCTGCCTGTTCTTGTTTCTGCCTGCTCAGTGCTGTGTGTTCCCCCAGCGCTGGGAGCTCGGTGCAAGTTGCAGAAATTCCACTTTTGTTACAGCAGATGGAGTCCGAGGAGAGGAGAGAGGGAGAGGAGAGAGGGAGAGGGAGAGGGAGAGGGAGAGGGAGAGGGAGAGGGAGAGGGAGAGGGAGAGGGAGAGGGAGAGGGAGAGGGAGAGGGAGATCCTCTGCAGCCCCAGCCTGTGTGGGGCTTGCCAGGCATTCCCCCTGACCACAGCAGGGCACAGAGGGAGTGTCCTCCATGTCCCCAGGGTGAACATCTCTGCTCTGATATCCTGGACACGGGTAACCAAAGGTCCCCCCCTGTCACCCACTTGCACACACCAGCTTTCCCCTTTGGTACACAAACCTCAGCCACATGGGATAGTGCTTCCCCTCTGGTTAGAACATTCCCCATTCCAAACCCCTGAATTTCCTGCCTAGATGGAACCTCTGGGGCATCTCCTGTGCTTGAGTGGCTGCTGCTGGTATTGCCTCACCAGTGTGTCTGCTGTCCTTCACTTCCAGCACTTGTAGCATGGAGAGGTGGCTCCCTGGCGGAGTCACTCACTCTGTCTGCAGGGGTGTCTCTCTCTCTTCCCTGGAATTCTAAGCCCCAAATTGAGCTTGCTGGGGAGCCCTGGCTGAGTGTGGTGCATGGCCAGCACATGCAGATGAACTGCACCCCAAATGCATAGAGAAAAAAACACACAGTGAGCTCTCTGTGCATGTAAATGGCCCCAAACTGAAGTGCAGGAGATGGAAAAATAGCCTTGGATTTATTAACACCGTGTGACAGAGTTTTGTCACCCCTGAGGCTGGGTCTGGGAGGATGGGTGAGGGACCACAAGGAGCTGCAGCTTCCGGAGCAGGAGCGCTGCACCCAATTGCTCTGGTTCTTGGCCCAGAGCAACGCCAGCCACTGTCAGCTGGAACTGGAAGAAGACAGACCCTAAAGCCTGGCCACAAGACCCATGAGTGACAAATTCAAATTGAAAAAGATTCTCTAAACCATACTGGTGAGGTGGGATTGCTATGGCTGGGACAGTCTTCTCCCACCAGTGATACCAGTCCAGGAGATGCTGCAGAGGCAGAGCCATGAAAGCTCATGGTGGCCTGGGGCAGGTGGGCAGTGAGGGGTGAGAGGCAGAGTGATGAACCTGCTTGTCGGAACCCAGGACACTCCTCTGACTGCCCTGGAGGTCTTGAGACCCTGGCAGGGGGCTCAGAGACCTTGGCACAGAGTCGAAGACACCCGTGCCTTTGATTTTAGCCCATAGAAACAATTACCAACTTTGTGTGAAGATGTACAAGCCACAAGAGTTTGAATAGAATGATAGTGAATTTACCACAGGATGAAAATGTAGAATTTTGGGGTTTTTAGAATGGGGGTTCAGGAGGCAAGATGGAGGAATCTGGGCGTGTCCTGTCCTTCCTCCTGCTCTTTCTTGTCCTCCATCTTCTGCTGGGATGGTGGCATCTCTGGATTGGTTTAGAGTAGAGACAGACTGTCTAACATAGGTGATAGGTATTGGAAAATTATTGTAAATGAAGTACACGTAGTTTTTAGTATAAAAAGATAACACCGGCCTGAGGGCGGTCAGTGTGCCACAAACTGACCTGCCAGACAGACCTCAGCGGGTCAGATAAAGAATGTTATCGATAAGGAAAAATAAACAACCTTGGGAACGACAGCCAAGGAATCCCGTCTTCTTCTTTGGTCTCGGGGCTGGGAAGAAGAGACTTTCCAACACCTCGGGGTCATCTCGACACCAGAGACCCCGTCACCTGCTCTGCCACCGCTCCCTGCCCAGCACAGCCCCTTCGGCTGCCCGAGCAGCCCCGCAGCCTGCAGAGGCTGCCGGAGAGCAGGAGCAGCCCTGGGGGATGCAGGGCGAGCGGGGCTGTGTCGGAGCAGCCGCCGGCCGCTCGCTGTGTTGTGGCAGCAATAGCGTGTAAAGCGCTGCCCGTGCGAGAGGAATCGCGTGTCAGGCGCTCCCCGGGGCCGCGGGATGGCAGAGCAGCGGAAAGGGGCTGGGAGCGGCATCTCCGCAGGCAGCCCACCTGCCGGGCACCGAGGGCACAGTCCGGGCACAGCCAGGCTCCCCCAAACTGCGGACATGCTCCCAAAACCCGCCCCGCCCAGCCAGGGGGGCAGTGGGAGCTGGGGGTAAGAAGTGGGTCAGTGCATTTAGGCTGCTCATCTCAGCTCTCAGCCTGTCAGAACTCCCTTTATTCCAGCACACTGCCTTGCCCCTGTAGCGTGTTGGAGCTGTTCCTGCTCCAGCACATTGCCTCCCCTGGGCAAGAGGTCGTGGAAACCCCTGTGCCCCTGGCTGAGGGCATGGAGGGCTGGGGGACGTGATCCCCCCCTGCTAAAGGTGCCACTGCCACATCTTGAGCTGCACCCAATTGTCACAGCACATGCAGGCAGACTGGAAAACCATCCCTGGAGCCAAGGGACAGTGTCTGAATGGCACTTGTTGAAGGCCAATGAGTCAACCTGTAAAGAAAGGCCAGAGCTTTCCCAGAGCAAAGAAACCCTAGAGAGGATGGACTGGATTGTTCCAGCAGGGAAAGAGCAAAATCAGAGTCCAGGGGCTTTGTGGTGCTCAGTCTGTGAAACAGGACTCAGACAAAGATTTTTGTTGGAAGAGCTCCCTGGAGATCCACAGTCCAGCCCCCAGCTCAAAGTAATGGCTACTTCAAAACTAGATCAAGACTGCCCTTGAGCTGAAAGTCTTCACCAGTGCAGATTTTTTGGCCCTCACCAGCACTGCCTTGGAAATTTTACACATGCACACAATTAACAGCACAGGTACCATTCAGGGGGTCAAAGGCAGAGGAGAGTTTTCACCTCACCTGCAGAATTACCCATCCCTTTTCAGAGACTTGAGCATTTACATTTCTGCAATATTCTGGCACCTTGGATGCGTCCTGCAGCTGGTTGCCTGTGAAGAAGACTACCAAGATCCTGCCGTGCACAAGACGTTCTCAGGTGTGTGGATGGAGCTAGAAAGGAATGGCTGCTCCTGCACAAGAAAAGCTGAGGCGAGTTGGGATCCACAGAGTTTCAAAACTGAAGGTACACATCAGCTCCAAGGTTACCTTGGGAAAGCACAGGGACAGAGAGAGGCACAAGAGCACTGCAATCTCTGCTGTGTCCCCTTCTCTCAGCCCCTCAGAGCAGCTCTGGGAAGCTGCTAGCACTCACGTTGTCCCAGATAAGTGAAAATTTGAACAGTAGGAATGTCCTTGCTAGGTACAATTAGCTGCCTGAAATAGCCCAGCGGAATTCTCCAGAGCCAGGCCTGGTCATTAGGAAAATCATCAGGATCTTACTGAAGAGAGAGCATTTATCAGCCTGTTTGGGAGCTGCCCCTGTGTCCCTGGAGCAGAAACAAGAACTGTGTCCTTGGTGCAGGAGGTCTCTGGTTGCAGCCCTTGAACTGCAGCCTCCACCAGGCAGGGTCCCACACCTCCTCCCGAGCAGAGCCGCTCCACGTCCGGCCCTGCCCGGTCCCAGCACGTGGGAAAACCCCTCTGCATTTGGCTGGGATGAGCCCTGGGAATGCCAGCTCAGGGACAGGGAGGCAGGCAGGTGCCAGCTCAGTGCAGAGCTGGCAGGGGACAGCAGTGGCAGGGCAGGGCAGCAGAGGCCTGCCTGCAGCAGCAGCAGGGGGTTAATCAGCCGGCTGCTTCCGTGACTGAGCTCCGAGCTCACAGAAAAGAGCTCCAGAGAGGAAGAGGCTTCTCCCTCATGAAAGAAACATCAGGGCTAATTGAATCCGGGTCCAGCCCAGCAGCACGAGACAGACCACGCTGCCTCATTCATATTTCATGCCTTGCTCTGCTTTGGCAGCAGAAAGCACAGTGCAAAAGGCGGGAGAGCCCTGCCTGGCATGGGAGAACCCCAGGAGCATGAGGAGTGGCCAGGGGAGAGGGGAGCCAGGGGCTGAGCCACATGTGGGCTGGGGCTGTGGGAGGCACTTGCCAGCCAGTCAGTGATGTCCCAGGTAAGCTCAAGGCAGTGCTCACCCTTTTCAGGTTCTGGCCCCTGCAGGTCAGTAAAGCAAGTGGGTGGAATGGGAGTCTGTGGCTGCTGAAGGCTTCTCCTGGCCCCTGGATTTGGGCAGTTGCTCCTCAGTGCTGCTGGAGGTGGGTGAGAGCCAAAGGAGTCCAAGCAGATCATGGCTAGCAAGGTGAGGAGAAGGCAGCCCCTATGACAGACAATGGCTGAGGTCTGTTTGCCTCCAAGGCATCTCTTTAGGGGCTTTACCCTTGTCTGGAAGGGACTGGGGGGGACCCTACTGATGTGAGGTGGGGTGTGAGGCACAGATCCCCTCAGCAGGCACAGGGACACTGCTGGGGCTGGAGAGGCAGATTGCAGACAGGAGCCTCAGGCCATGGCAGGAGCTGGACTGAGGTGCCGGAGCATATCCAGAGCAGGGCAATGGAGCTGGGGAAGGACTGGAGCACAGGTTTGAACAGAAACAGCTGAGGGAGCTCAGGCACTCAGTTTAGAGAAAAGGAGGCTCAGGGGGTCTCATCACTTTCTGCATCAACTTGAAAGGAGCTTGGAGCCAGGTGGGGGTCAGGCTCTGCTCCCAGGTACCTGTGCCAGGGGAAGTTCTGGTTGGATATTACTGAAAATTCCTTCACTGAAAGGGCTGTCAGGCATTGGCACAGGCTGCCCAGGACAGTGGTGGAGTCACCACCCCTGAAAGTTTTCAAAAATTTTGCAGATGGTGGCAGTTGGCTACAGGGTTTAGTGGTGGCCCTGGAAGTGCTGGGTTTAGTGGCTGGACTCGATGATGTTAGAGGGATTTTCCAGCCTTAGTGTTTCTATGATTCCAAAGTTTCTGCTGTGCAGCAGCAGAGCAGTTTCTATGAGGGAGTAGCTGTGGGGGGACTTGGCTGCAAATTCCCAGCAGGAATGGTGGAGGGAGGCATGCAGGGAAGGCTGATGAACCCATGATCAAGGCTGATGAGCAGGAAGAGATAAAGCAGGATTAAAGAACACACAAGCTGGAAGTTAGACAAATGGGCAAGGAGCCATCCCCACTCCTCTTGGAGTTCTGACAGAAGGCACAGAGGAACAAGACAGGAAACTCCCATTTTAGCTCCACTTGGCCCATTCCCGGTGCCTCTCCCCAGCGTGCCCAGGCAATACAGCAGCTGGTGGCAGCTGGTGAGCCTGTCACTGGCAGAGCCTGATGCCTTTCCCTTTCCTATGCCAGCTTTCCAACTCCCAGCAGTATTTCTGCTTTGGCCTTTCATGGAATCATAGAATCATTAAGGTTGGAAAAGTCCTCTAAGACCATCAAGTCCAACCATTAACCGAGCACTACCAACTCCATCACTAAATCATGTCCCCAAATGCCTCATTCACGCATCTTTTAAATCCCACCAAGGATGCTGACTCCACCACTGCCCTGGGAAACCTGTGCTAATGCCTCACCACCCTTTCAGGGAAGAAACTGTCCTCATATCCAACCTAAATGGATATGGCCCAACCTGAGGCTGTTTCCTCTTGTCATATCCTGTCCTTCCATATGGCTCAGGGATGCCATGGAGATGGTGTGGAGAAGCAGCTGATTTTGGTGGAAATATCACTGGTGCTGGCCCAGAGCAGCCCGTGGTTGTCTGCAGGACATTCCGTCCATTCCACCACTGTAGGAATGTGCCCCCCGTTGGCAGAGTGAGTAAATTATTCTTTGTCTGCTTAAAAAGGCAAAAAGCCCAGAAGTTTCTCTCCCAGTTTGGTACAAAGACACCTCATAGGACCTTTGGGACTTCACCTCAGACCTGGGGCTGTCAATTGGACAGAGGCCAAGAGGTCCCACCTAGGTAATTCACTAGAAAATGAGGCAAACAGAGGAAATTGGTTTTGTGGGGTGTTTTAGCAGGAGCAAGAGCCTCTTGCCCCTGGCTCAGTTTTCCTCTGTAAGAGCTTTGTTATTTTTTCTTTTATTAAACCTTTTTCTGTTTCCAACACTACCTCAGAATCCATCCTGCTAACTTTATGCCATTTGGGGTGGGTGGGCTATCTCGGGTGTGATGGGTTCTCTGAGAGCTCATAGGCCCTGTCTCAAGGAGAAACCCATCACAGCCCCTTCCAGCCCTGCCTTACTTCCACTCCTACTCCAAGCCTCTGTCAGGAGCACAAAAAGCAGCAGAGATCCTCCTGCAGTTCAGTGGCAGCTGGTGGATCCTGCCCTCCCCAAGGTGTGTCCTGGCCACCAGCCAGGTGTCCTGAGCCCTCCAGCTGTGCTCCAGGGGTGACCAGGCTCCTTGCTGTGGCCAGATATGCGGTGGAAGCTCCAAGAGTAGAGTGCAGGCACGTGCCAGTGGAAAACCTGGGGACCCCTGCACAAGACTGCTGTCTCCCTGGGACTGCACCTGCTTTCAGCCAGAAGGCACCTCCTAGGCTCCCAAAGCTTTCCATCCAAAACTGATGACTCCTTTTGGCACCAAGGGCACTGTCAGGCAGCTCCCCCCAGCTCTGTGGTGCCAGTGGGTCAGTGGCAGGAAAGACAGATCAGATCAGTCTTGCATCAGGAAGACACTGAGGCAGGAACTTTGCCAGGCAGGGGTACCAGAGCTGTGCAGGGGCAGGGAGACACCATCAGGGGGAAGAGCAAAGGAAGGACTGGCAGGGGCAGCCACCGAGGCTGGGGCTTACCAGGGTTTGCCACGAGGCTGTGGCATCCCTCACGCTCCTCCCAGGGCCACAGAGGTTGCTAAAATGTTCAGGGGTAGTGGCTGAAAAGGTGACTGAACCCTCCAGACTCCAGGCCTCCCGCTGGTCTAGGGTGTTAGGCAGCATCCCACACTGTGACCTGTGCACAGGGAGAGGGCTGGAACTGAGAACCAACAACCCCACATGTAGCAGGGGGCTCACTTGAGGGCAAACCCAACCTCCCGGAGGTGACCAGGGCAGGGTGTACCTGTCTTGGCCCCGTAAGCTGCAGGCTTGCATCCCCAGCTCTGCCCCAAGGGAAGATACTGAAACCACAACAGGGAAAAGGAGGAGTCAGGGCAAACAAACAAAAATACCAGCAATTTCCTGCATGGCCTCTCCAGATGGAGCCTTCCCTACCTCCTCTTCCCACTGAGTGTAAACTCACGATGTGTCTGCTCTCATGTCCTACACTTGTGCTTCCAAACCCACACAAACACACAGGCACAGGGAGAGAGAGCCACAGCAAGGTCTGTGGGCAGTCAGCACAGGTGCCTCCCATGGACACTGAACATTCTTTAAAAGCTGTGAATGTCACCCCAGCTATGATGCTGGCCCTTGAAAACCTGACCTAGGTGCCAGCCCATGTACCAGTGTACCCTTTCCACTGCTCTTAAATTCCACAGTGTCCCCCAAGCCCCCCAACAACCCTTGCAAAGCTCTGGGATGTAGAGAGGCTTGAAAAGTAAATGTGGATATAGACATGGTGGTGGACCTGGAAAATTGAAACAAATGATGCAGGACTAGAGAGTAGCAGCTGGTACAGAGCCTCTTGTCTTCCAAGGCTGTTTTGTCAGGCTGGTGGAGAAATGGGCCTGGTGCTGCTCATCCTTGAGTTGCTTCTTTTCACCCCAACAGCTTGATCCTCAACACTGGCCCTCCCCATCGAATCACAGAACCAACGAGAAGTTTGGGTTGGAAAATACCTTGAAGTTCATTCCATTCCACTCCCCACTGTGGACAGGGACACCTTGACTGTCCCAGGCTGCTCCAGCCCCGTCCAGCCTGGCCTTGGACACTTCCAGGGATCCAGGGACAGCCACAGCTTCTCTGGGCACCCTGTGCCAGGGCCTGCCCACCCTCACAAGGAAGAATTTTTTCCCAATATGCCATTTAAACCTAGTCTCTTTCAGTTTGAAGTTTTTCCCCTTTGTCCCGTCACTCTCTGCCCATGAAAAAAGTTAAAACCCCTCTTTTTTTTTAAGCCACCTTTGAGTACTGGAAGGCCACAATGAGATGTCCCAGTTACAGGCTGTGAGAATAAAGGTTTTTTCAGACTGCACTGGAGCTCTGGAACAGAACAGGATCCAGCTGTGGATTCTCAGCAAGGGCAGGGCGGGCAGGGAGGGCTCAGTCCCTGTTCCAAAGCCGTCATGTCAGGGGAAATGAGGGTGTGTACAGGCTGAGGATGAGATTTTGTCAGTGGTGGGGAGAGGATCAGACTGAAGGCACAGCTTTGCAGGGGCAGGGAGCTGTCAACTGTCAGCTCTGGAGGGCTCATCAAAGCTCCCGAGCTCCCAAAGCACACCCTGAGCATTGCTCAGCCCAGCCACGTCTGTCTGTCCATCCTGTCCTCCCAGAGGGGGGCGTCTCTGACAGGCTATCTGCAGAGAGAAAACAAAACCCAGCTTCCCCCAGCCCAGGCCCCTCCTGAATACATGTGCAGGGAATTTCAAATGTGCTGCAGCTCTGCTTTTGCCAGGAAGGAACTCTGTGCTGCCATCCTCTTGCAGGCAGTGTATTGTCCCTGTCACAGCTGTCCTCCCTGGGCACTGCCCTGCTCACAGGGCACTCTCAGGGAGGTGGAACAGGACTCACAGAGTCTGAGACTGGGAGAGATCCTGCCATGGGCAGGGACACCTTCCACTGGCCCAGGCTGCTCCAAGCCCCATCCAGCCTGGCCTGGGACACTGCCAGGGATGGAGCAGCCGCAGCTGCTCTGGGCACCCTGTGCCAGGGCCTCCCCACCCTCAGAGGGGAGAATTTATTTCCAATATCTAATTCTAATATCCTAGTATCTATCAGAATGTCTAAAATCACAGAATCACAGAATTTCTAGGTTGGAAGAGACCTTTAAGATCATCGAGTCCAACCCATCTTCTAACACCTCAACTAGATCATGGAACCAAGTGCCAGATCCAGTCTTTTTTTAAACACATCAAGGGATGGTGGGAGCAGGACTCAGAAAGCACCAGGAAACAGAGGCAGGAACAGCACTGAGGAGATTCACACCTCCCGTCAGGCTGGATGTCCCTTATCCTGACAAAGCCTGAGAGGGGCTGTGCTGGGAATGACAAACCATGTCTGTGCCCCTTCCCTGAAGTACCAGAGCGTTGATAAATGAAAGGGCCTGGAAAAGCAAGGATTCAGAGAGGAAGGTCAGGTATTGATAGGAACAAGGGCTAGGGTTTTTTTGCTTGGTGAGACATGCACAGGAATGTGCCCATGGGCAGAGAAGGGGCCACACACCAGCAAGTCCCATCCTGTTTTCATCTCTCTGAGCAGAGACATCAGAGATTTCACTAGAGCTTTTGTTTCCTTTGCAAAGCCTGTGCTCAATAAACTTTTGCCTCTACTTATGAAAAGCCCTTTTCCACACCAGGCACAGCTTGCCCTGGGCTCTTATTTCAGCTACTGCCCCACTCAGGCCTACCTTGACTTCCTGTGTTCCTCGTCTCCCTTTCCTCCTCCTGCCTCAGCCACATCCTGCTTCACCTGAATCTGTCCTATCCACCTTCCTGTTCCCACCACCCATCCCTCCATCTCTCCTGAAAAACTCCGCTCCCTGAGCAAGGTGCTTCCATGCAATGTTTCCACCTCTCAGTGACAGGACTGCAGCAATGGAGCTGCTGGTGGACTTGTGTCTCCTCTGAAGTATCTGGAGTTAAGGAGGCTGCTGCTCTGCTCCTGAGACGCTGCAGAGCCCAGAGATTTCCAGGTCCCCAGCAGTGGGAACCTCTCCCCACAGCCCAGCAGTGTCACATCAAGGAGCACAGCATTTTTGTTTAGGCCCTGTTTGAAGTTTGCTGCTAATTTTTGGTATGCACAGAGTGGTGTTTGGCTCCTGCTTGTTCCTGGAATAAATGCTCATTGCATTGCTCTTAAATGATTGGAGACCTCTGTCACAGACATTTCTTTTATGAAAAATCCTCTCTTAGGATTTTCCTGCTGAAGCTGAGAAGTTCAGCAACCAGACATAAACAATAGGTTATCTGCTTCTGTGGAATGCAGCAGGTCAGTTCTGGATTGGCCCAGATTGAGTGTTTGGAGGTAATGGCCAATCCAGAACTGAGCTCTCTCGGACACAGTCCGAGAGAGCAAGGTTTGTTGATCATTCTTTACTTTCTATTCTTAGGTAGCTAGCAGCTTCTGGAAACTCTCCTTTTCTTTTTCTTTTTAGTATAGTTATAATAGATGTATATATCATAACTTAATAAATCAAGCCTTCTGATCATGGAGCCCATCTCGTCTCTTCCTTCACCCCGAAAACCTTGTGTCCAACCGACGACAGACCTCCAATTTTAATCTTTTATTCATAATCTTCTTCCAGCTCAGATACAGAAAAAACATGTAAATTCAAGACCTGCAAGAATTGAAAATTTCATAAGTGCTGCTGACCCTTCACTGGCAGCTCTGAATGTGAGAGAAATAAAGGAATTGTAATGAGAAACCTCATTTTTGATAACAGGTTTAGAGGACCCAGGCATTAAATGGGGTTTCACATGTTCCTGCTGTGTGTCCATGAGAGATGTCATCAGTCCTGCTGGGCAGGGACTGTAGTCCTGCTGCTCCTGCCTCTCTGTCATCTCCTGCCTCTCCCTCTCATCACCTCTGCACTGAGGTGTGAGCTCGCCTGGTGATCACTTGGTGACTTTGGGACATCCCTGCCTGTGTTGCCTCACCTGCTGGTCGCCAAGCTCACGACCCAAAGGTCACCAAAGCCCATCCACCCAAACTGCCTTGGTCCTGCCATGTTCCCTCAGCTCCTGTTCAGGCACGAGGGCCACTGCTCCACATCCCTCACCTCTCCTTAGAATCATGGAATGACAGAATCATGGAACATTCTCAGTTGGGAGGGACCCACAGGAATCATCCAGCTCAGCTCCTGGCCCTGCCCAGGACACCCCAACAATCTCACCCCATACCTCAGAGCTTTGTCCAAAGGCTCCTGGAGCTCTGGCAGCACCGGGGCTGTGCCCATGCCCTGGGGAGCCTGGGCAGTGCCTGCTCCCTCTGGGGAAGAACCTTTCCTGATCTCCAGCCTGAACCTCCCCAAGCACATCTTCTGCCATTCCTTTGGGTCCTTGGTTCACCCATCCTCTGCACCATTCTGTGCTTGGGAAGAAATATTACCTGAATATTACCTGTTGTTAACTGCTCAGTGCCACCCCCTGCCCACTCCCTGCAAGGACCACTTTTCAGCACAGCTTTGTGAGAGGAGGTTTGGAAGGCAGGGAGGAAATGAGAGACATGATGAGTAATAAGAAATCTTTAAGAGTAAAAGACTCTGGCATCAGGCAGACAACAGTGAGTGCTGGGAACAATTTCACCTTTTTTCAGCATTAGCAAAATAAAAAACTTGTCATGGCTGGGATTCAATATCCACAAGTTCCAAAGCCTTTACCCTTTCCACAAATTTCCCATGTGGCGTGCAACCCCTTTGTCCTTTTAACTCAGTAAACAAATTCTTCCTTTTTGTTTTTTTCTTCCTGAAATGAGGATGGTGTGTAGGGAAGTACTTCCAGCTCTGTATCCAGAAACTTTTCTGGCACTTGCAGATTATCTGCACTTCTATTCTAGAAAGACCATCATAAGCAGGAGATGTGCACTGGAGTTTCCCAAAACACAACTGCCAGGAGTTTTCACCCAGGAAAGTGAAGAGGCTTTGTTGTTTGACTGCATACTGGAGATTTTTGACAGCCTGTTCAGAAGAGGTTTCTGTATGAGGGCCCAACAAACTGCTGAGGGTGCAGAGATGAGGATCCTGCTCACAGGCACAGCAAACCCTGCCATGCCAGGCTGGGACACTGGTCCCTGAGGAGCTGGGCTGTTGGGCTGCCCCTGCACTCCCTGAGGAGTGGATGCTTCAGGGAGCAGTGGGGCTGCCTGGGCTGTGCATCCTGTGCCTGCACGCTCAGCCAGGCTCCTTAGTCCCGGGTTACACCCACAGGAGAGGGGATGAAGGGCCATTGCCTTCGTCCTTTTTCCTGTCACAGCAGGTGACTGCTCTGAGACGTGAGACCTGCTCTCCTGATGTGAGACCTGCCTCTCTGCTCTGAGTCCTGCCCACATTCCAGGCCTGCAGCAGAAGTCAGGGGAGCTGCAGTCCCTGCTCATCTCTCCCCAAGCCTGGCTGGCTTGAGGTGGGGAGACATTGGGCTGGTGGCAGAGCAGGCACTTCTGTCATCCTGGGATGAGCTATGATGGAATCTTAGTCTTTAATGGTGGTTTTCAAGATATGACCTATAGGACACTTCAAAACCCATGCAGAACTTGACCCATAGTCCTTCCACGAGTTAAAGCAGCAGTTGGGGCTGATATTTCTATCTTATATCAAATTATCCTGAGTAATTTATTTGGACATGATGCTAAATGACTATTCTAAAAGCAAGGAGAGAAGGTGGTTTGGGAATACAGCCTTCTTGGCAGAGGAGGCTGGTGTGTGATCAGACAGGAATCGTATCAGGAAATCCAAAGCCGAGTTCACCATCTGTTCCTGCAGCCCCGGAACGCGTCTGACCCTGCAAACCTGCGCAGGGCTGGCAGCGGCCGGAGCGCGGGGAGAGCCGGGCAGGGCTCAGCAGGGCTCGGCAGGGGCTCCGCAGGTCCAGAGTGCCACCTCCAGGCACACGGAGCTCACAGAGCCTCCCTGCTAATGACACAGCCAAACCGGGCGGGCAGCGGCCAAGGATATGCTTCCCAGAGGAGTTACTGGAAGCCTGAGGTAATGCTGGTGTGAGTAGTAAAGAAAAGCTGTTTTACCAGGGAAAGACCAGCTCCCAGTGTGCAAGATGGGATGAAATCCTCTTGGGGGACGTTTAAGTAGGTGTGAAAATCCTGAGGTCTCTTTTGGTACAGGAAGGGGTTTGTTCGCTGGTGTATGTGAACCAGGGTGTCCATCACCTCTCCTTGGATGGAGGACTTTGCCTCTGGACCAGCCCTTTCCCCAGGATCCTCTTCCCAAGGGGATTCCTGCTGAGCCAGTTTCTCTCATCCATCAGGATCCTGATGCAGCCCTGGCCCCAGCCTGGCCAGATGGGAGTGCAGGAGGTCTGAAAACATGGTTCTGTGTCCTGGAGAAGTGTCTCCAGTGATGGACCTTCGCCAGGATGGCAATTTCTTTTAAAATGACACAACTGTGCCTCATCTTCCTGAGGCTGTGAGCAGAGTGATGCCTGGGCATGATGCTCACAGGCTTTGGCAAAGTGACGCTGCAGTGGCCAGGCCCCTCCCTACACAAAGCCATGCACAGCAGCCTGGCTGAGTGCCCCTGCCCCTGCCCAGGGAAGGAGCCAGGCACCAGCATCATCCACCCTCCCAAATGTTTGATCTAAGAAATGTAAGAAAATCTTGCACGTTTTGCACAATGTGGACACTGGCTTTATTAATAACTGAAATACAGCAGTGAAATGTGTGTCCTCAGTGCACAGTAACAGGTTCCAGCATGCCCAGGCTGTCCCACTGTGCACAGTGACAGCACTGGACCATGAGCAAGGGATGATGCAGCTGCTGCCCCTGTCTGCATGATGTGATGAGGCTCTGAGCAGAACCTGCACAGGTGTGTGCGCTGCACAGGCACCTGGAGGGGTGGGATGAGGTGACCTTCAGAGATTCCATCTAACCATATTTATCACAGAATGGTTTGGGTTGGAAGGGACTTGAAAGCCCTTGCTCCCCACCACGTGCCATGGGCTGGGACACCTTCCATAATTCCAGGCTGCTCCAAGCCCTGTCCAGCCTGGCCTTGGACACTTCCAGGGATGGGGCAGCCACAGCTGCTCTGGGTGCAGGAGAAGGGTCTGGGAGAGAGTCAGGGTTATAGTGATGGGAAATGCAAATACAGAAATGGGATAGGTGAAGGGGAGTGCAGAGCATAGGACTTGTAAGCTCAGCCTCAGCACAGGGGACACTGACCAGGAGCAGCTTGTCCAGCCTGGGGCCTGTGCTTCTGTAAAGGGGCACCAGAGAGGGCAGTGGGAGGGGGCCTGTGAGGAAGGCAGCTCTGGATGGGCTGGCAGGATAACCTGACAGTGTGCAGGCAGGCTGGGCTAGGACAGAGCCCTGGGCTGGGGAGCAGAGCTGGGGGCAGTGAACAGTCACCTCTGTCCTTGAAGTGTGGCAAAGGCTGGGAGCACATGAGCAGGCAGTGGCAGCTTCAGAGCCAACCCCACCCTGTGCTGTGGGGCCCTTTTGCTTTTATAGAGCATTTCCTGAAAATGGTGCTTTCTTTGTCCTGCAACTCATTTGCTGGTAAATCCTTCTCTGAAGGGCAGCTGGAACACAGCTAAACACCTTCAGGAAGAGTTTTGCAGGCAGACCTACAATATACTTCAGCTCAGACTTCAGGCGATGAGGGCTGAGGTTTTACTGGTTTGGTTTTTTTGGTGTTAATTTTTTTTTTTGGTGTTAATTTTGGTGTTCTTTCTAAAAAAAAAAAAATCTGCATCTCCAGAAGAAGGTAAGGCTGAGTCTAGGAAAACCTGTAAGACACCCCCGAGGTTGAGAGGAGCACACAAGATATTTTGTTCTTGCATCATGTCCTGCATGAGATGTTCCTACATAGCAATGACTTGGTGGTTTTGGGGTGTCCTCTTCCAGCCCACAGCACCCCTCCCTGGGAGCCTACAAACATCCTCTAGGCTGTTCCTGTCCCTGTGGGCCCATCCCATGGATGCTCCTGCTTCGCAGGGAAGCATCCTTCACTTGTGGGAGGCTTTTCTGGAGCAAGGGAGGTGGTGACTAGCTGAGCATCTCAGTGCTGGTCCCCCCGAAGCAGCTGGGGTGTCCCCTATCCTCACTGCAAGTGGTGACAGCCCAGCGACAATAACAGGCAAGGAGATGGATCACGGAAAGAGGGATTTTTATTGTCCAGGGGGAAGCACACACTCTGAACATAAAAGGAAAACCCTGCCCCACCATCCCCACAGCCAGGAGCAGCCCAGGGACCCCACACTGCAGGATCTGACTCATGAAGCACCTGGAAAGGGGCCACTGGCAGCTCCCGGCCTCAGATCCTGCAGCCCACCTGGCTGGGGTTGCCCAGCAAACCCCAAGGACACAGGTGTGGCACTGCTCTGACCTCTGCTCTCACCAGCGTGTCCATGACAGAGTCCCAAATGTTGGGAAGAGAGGACAGGACCAGCACTAGCCCCGTGTGCTGCAGGGCTTGGATGCGCTTCATCACATGCTGGCTGTGGGGAGGGAGTGTGCCAGGGCTGAGTGCAGGATGCAGGGTGCAATACAAATGAAACAACACATTGCATCTGTCCCCCTCACAAAAAGCTTCCATAGGAAGAAGTAAAATACCCGCCATAGTCAGAGAATCCATCAGCACACAAGTGCTCTGCATGGAAAGCCAAGCCAGCCCCGGACAGGCTGGTTTAGCCAGGATTATTGCAGCTGAGAAATGGCTTTAACCCACCCCCCACCCCCCTTGTGCCCCAACAGGCCTGGCAGGAGCAGCCCTCAGGCCACATTCCACCAGCACCTGCACTGGAGTGATGCTGGGTTTGCTGTGCCGTGGGAAGGACAGGCTGCTGTGGGTCAGGCTGGACCCTGCAGGCAGTGAGGCTCCTCTCCAGTCTCTCTCCCCTCCTGCCACCCCCACCCCAGCCATGCTCCCAGCAGGTGTTTTTTTGCAGTGAGTTCAGCCCCACAACTGAGGCTTCTGTGCTTTGAGACCATTTTGTGTACCTAACATCCTACTTCAGTAAAACAGCTCCCAAACCCATAGAAAACTGTATTTACACCAAAAGGAAACTCCCAGCCCACAGCCTGCCCCACTCTCCAGTCATCTGCACCTCTGCACCCAGCTCAGCCTCTTGGACCAGCTCCACACATCTTTGGAGGCCACTCCTCAGCACCAGGCAAGCTCACCCAGAGAGATGCTCCTGTGGAGGACAGACCACTCTCCCAGACACTGGGGTCACCAGCAGGGAGATCCTGTGCCCAGAGCCTCTGTCCCCAGCCACAGGATGCTGTGATTGCAGCTGGAAACATGGCCAGGACCCCTCCTGCAGGTGATCCAGCAGCCCTGGGCATGGCAGCCAGGTAATGGCACAGCTCCTGGGTTTCTCTAGGACAGTATAAGAACAAAGAAGAGCTGTTTCTCTGTCCCTCTGTCATGTGACATGGGAGCACACTGTCCCATTCCTCTCTGTTCTGGGGGAGGCCAGGACGATTCTGCTGGCAGAGAAACCTGAGCTTGTGGCCCTAGAAAATATGCCTGGGCTGCCTGGAGGGCTGTGCTGGATCCATGGAGTAGTGCTGGTGGCTTAAAGAGGTGGAGAGTGTCCTGCAGCACTCCAGGGCTTCTTGAGTCTCCAGGCAGAAGGCCCTGGACAACTCTCCTCCCAGCTGGGAAGGATGGTCTGAAGGCAGAGCCAGTTGCTCCTGGCACTGCCACCTTGTTTTCTGTCCCCTGGCCTCCTGCTCTTGGTGGAGGTGGA
This sequence comes from Camarhynchus parvulus, assembly GCF_901933205.1. Classification (NCBI taxonomy): domain Eukaryota; kingdom Metazoa; phylum Chordata; class Aves; order Passeriformes; family Thraupidae; genus Camarhynchus; species Camarhynchus parvulus. The sequence goes on from NC_044591.1 coordinate 2,319,248, forward strand.
GCATGAAGTCACCTTCAGGCTGGTGCAGTTTGGGAGGCCCAGGCTGGAGTGTGCTGGGAGGTACAGGGAGCAGGGCTGTCCCTGCTGTGTGCAGTGTGTGGAGCCTGCTCAGTTCAGAGGTCCCAGGAGCTCCCCAGCTGCCTGATCCAAAGGAGCTGTGTGGCACGGCAAGCCCAGCCCACTGCTCCTGGTTATTGCTGATGTGTCTGAGGCCCCTGCACCTGCAGGAGCAGCTGGACCATCCCACTGGGTGAAGGGGTTGTCTCCTGTCCTGCACAGCTGTGGGGAGACCCCCAGTTCCACAAGGAAATAGCAGAATCATGATGTGTCTGCTTGGAAGGCTGCTCCCCCTTCACCTGGGGGAAGGAAGCAGCAGGACCACCAAGGTATCTGGAATGCCACGTTTCCACCAATGCTGAAATCACAGAGATGCTGGCAGGGCTCCAGCTCCTGGCGCCCCTGTTCCTGCTCACCACCCTGCAGCCCCTTTGCCAGGGTAAGTGTTAAGGAATGCCTGATGCAGCTCTGCAGAGCTTTTGGTCAGAGATGCCTCCTGGGGCCATTTGTGTTCAGCAGCTGGGATCTCATGGCCTGGATGCTGCTCAAGATCTTCTTCTGGTGGCCCATCATGGTGATGCCCAGACTCCGAACATCCCTGGAGAACAAAGACACTGTCAAAGACACCTGAGCCAGGCCCCAGGGAGACAACTGCACCCATGGAGCAGCCCAGGGCCTGTGCCTGGCTCTGCTCCACGTGCACATCAGCACAAGGCTGGTCCTGCCGAGGGGCCATGGACATTCTCCCAGGGACAGACAGACTGCCATTCTCTTGGACATGTCCTCCTGACAGGCCGCTGTGACAGCCCTGTGGGAGCAGCAGCAGGAGCAGGATCACTCCTGACAGGCTCGTAGGTGACAAGATCGATGCTGTGAAATTGGATTCAGTTTTAGTGAGATGCCCTCAGATAACCCAGTCAGAAGGATGAATGATGAGCCTTCCCCATTCAAAAGATTCTCTGATGTGCATGACAAACAAGGATCACTATCAGCTCAATCCCAGAGCAAAGGCCCCATGTACAGCCCCAATCAATGCACATGACAACTCTCTGTGTCTCTCTGCCTTCCCTTTCACTGCCACAGGAACCACTGTCCAGCAGCTCCCTGCCTTTGGACAGGGAACAAGGCTCCTTAGAGGCTGAACAGGCTGTCACTCCTGGTAACAGCAAGGGATGAGAGATGTAAGCAAATATAAGGGCATGAGCTGGCATAGTTGCCTTCTTTTCTGGTACTGCTTGGATGCTCCGCCTTGGAAACTCCCTAGACAGGTGGGAAATCAAGTTCTTTACAGCAGGAGGGTGATGAGACAGATCTTCTCCAGCTCTATCTACTTAACCCACCCTTGGTAATGTGTGAATGACCTTCCAGTGATGTCTCCCTCCTGGCTGCACTGAGCAGGGAGCCAGTCCTGTGCACAGGGGTCTGACAAAGCTCCAAGGTAATGCCCAGCTAAGGTTGTTTCCCAGTGATCCTAGAGAAGTTGTGCAGAATAGCACAGCCACAGTCTAGTCCAGAGGTGCCTTTGGCAGGGAAAACAAAGATGAGAAGCACAAGGAGACAGCAACCTCCTGCCTGACCCTGCTCTAACCAGGAGGCTGGGTCAGCAACCCAACCTGGAGCACCTTGCAACCTGAATTACCTCCTACGGGCCTATGGTGACATTGGAGAGCCACCACAGAGCACTGGAGGTGACTTGGAGCTCACGGCCTCTCAGTACAACTCGCACACCTTCCCTCAAAGCTCAGTGCAGCCTTGGACATTGTCCCAGGTCTCACCACCGTGTGCCTGGAGATACCTCTCCAGCACCAGGGACCAACCAGGTTGAGCCAGCAGAGGCAGGAGGTCACTGTTTGGGGCTGGCAGGTTGGTGTGGGCCTGGGCACACCCAGACAGCGCTGTTTGCTCCGTGCTACTCACTCGATGTTCATGTGCATCACCATGCCCAGGGAGGAGTACCCAGCCGTGGCGAAGTTGTCCCGGTAGTGCCCCAGGCGGATGGAGTCCAGCCAGTCCTCCACAGTCAAGCAGCTGGTCAGGTCCAGCAGACCCCTGTCCAGACGTGTCTGGGTGAACCTGGGAGCAGAACGGAAGGGGTTAGATGACAAATGTTGGTCCAAGGTGAGCAAGCTGTGAGGGCCACCTGAATGCACCTATATAATCAGGAAAATATTAAGGTTGGAAAAGCCCTCTAACATCATCAACTCCAACTGTTGACTCAGCACTGCAAGGGCTACCACTAAACCATGTCCCCAAGTGCCACATCCACACCTCCAGGGATGATGACTTCACCACTGCCCAGGGCAGCCTGTGCCAGGACCTGACCACCCTTTGTGTGAAAAAATTTTCCCTAATATCAAACCTAAACCTCCTGTGGCACAACTTGAGGCCATTTTCTCTTTTCCTGTCTCTCATTCCCTGGGACCAGAGGCCAACTGCTGCCTGGCTGCCCCCTCCTGTTGGGGAGTTGTGGAGAGCCAGAAGGTCCCCCTGAGCCTCCTTTTCCCCAAGCTGAGCCCCTCCCAGCTCCCTGTCTGGAGCCAGCATGCTCCAAACCCTTCCCCAGCTCTGAACATACTCTACCCCTCCATTTTTGTCTTGTCATCAAGAGCCCAGAACTGACCCCAGGATTCAAGGTGGGGCCTCACCAGTGCCCAGCACAGGGGGGAAATCACTGCCCTGGTCCTGCTGGCCACATTACTCCAGATGCCATTGTTCTCCTGCCCACGTGGGCACACAGCTGTGACACAGCTGATCTGCAGATCGTGCAGAGCAGGACACAGAGAGCCCTAGCAGGCAGGTAAAGGCAGGGATGCTGCTGCATGGGCACTGCTGCACTTCCTTGGCCTTGGCATGGGGATGCCGTGGTGGGAGCAAGGGGATGAAGTGCAGGAAGTTCCTCCCTACCCACCACAAGCTCTGTCCACGGGCCCCGTGCATGTCCGTGCTCCCAAGGGCAGCCACTGGCACTACAGCCAGTCAGAACTGCAGCCCACGTGCTCTGAGCGGTATCAAGTCCTTAGGCCCTGCTCACACAGGGGCCAGGGAGCCCTCACCTGTTGATGGTGCCTGTGCACTTGAGGCTGTCGGGGTTGCGGATCAGCTTGTCCAGGATGCCGACAATGTGGGAAAAGCGAGGCCGCTCGCTGCGCTCCTTCTGCCAGCAGTCCAGCATCAGCTGGTGCAGGGGGCTGGGGCAGCCCATGGGGGCAGGCAGGCGGTAGCCTTCCTCCACTGAGGTGATGACCTGCAAGGAAGCCACAACTGCAGTGGGGCTGCACCCCCATCCCACTCCAGCCCCACTGATGGGAAGATCCATGGAAGCTGCTGGGGCCGCGGAATGGGAAGCAGAGGGATGTGCATAAGCTCCATGCTAAACAAGTGAATGGCTGCCTGCAGGCTCTGTGCAGAGCTGGCAGCGGGCTGGACTGTAGCAGACCCCATAGAATTGTCTAAGACCCCGTGGAGGGCTGAGACTTAACAGTAGGAACTGCTGAGTCATGATGAGATAGCAAAATAAGCTCCTGTCTTCCGCCACTCGGACCCCAGCTTATCTCTGTAACTTCATAGGCCACTTTCCCCTAACCCTTACTATTGGGCAAGTTTGGATCCCTCTGTACCCCATAAAAAGGGGGTTTTAGTCCATTCGGCAGAAGAAGAGCTGTCGCTGGAACCCTTCACAGACCCCTCAATAAAACCATCACTGTGGAACCACCAGGACCTCTCCTTCTCCTCTCTCTTGTCTGCTTCTCCCCCTAGCCGTCCGGCACCTTAGCAAGCAAAGAGCTGAAATCATAAGAGAGCTGATAATCACTAAAGAGCTGAAATCCACTAAGCTTGCTTAAAGTAGCCTCGGCTACGAGCGGCCTGGGTATTTGGGATAACTCTGTGTCCAAGAGGGATTGAGCTATCCGGATAGGACTGACTTGCTGGGAGGCAAAGCCTGCTCTGCAGGCAGGGGAGACCTTTACTGGACATCACACACACACAGGAAATGAGTGCTATGACAAAAGAGTTGTTTAGTGATCTAGTGGCCTAAAATACAGCACCTTCCCTCCAGCAGAGAAGCCATGAGGGCTGCACTCACACAGTTTTTCTACAGCTGGGGTGTGGCACTGGTCAGCAAGGCTGGAGGAAATGCTGCTTGAAGAAATTTTGTGGAGGAGGTAGTGTAAGCCACTGCATTCATGCCCTACTGTCACCAAAGCTACCACAAAAAAAAAAAAAAAAGAGGAAGAGAGGGGGCTCCCAGCACAGGGGGACATTTATAGTACTCATAGGTAAAAAAAGGAGTCCTGTGGTTCTGCAGAGCCAAAATACTCATTTTACTGCCTCCTTTGAAAATTTTGCCCTCAGGTTGTGGTCAGGATTATAACCTACATTTCCCTTCAGATTTTATGCCACTCTTGAGGTGAGAGTGGTTCCACACAACTCAGACAAGCCCAAAGCCTACAGCTGGGTGGTGCTAGCCTGAGGCTCTCAGCAGCCTCATTTGGACAGTGGAAGGGATGGACGCCCAGCATTGGAACTGGCAGGCTGGTCCAGTGGGGCTGCAATGATCCTAGGAAGCCCTGACCCCTCTCAGGGACTGGGAAATGTGGCACAACATGAGCTGACTCTCTCCAGCCAGCAGAAAGGCAGGATTGTGGACAGCCACAGAGCACACAGACAGCGTGGCAGCGATCTCCCTGCCTGCATCTGTACTGGGAACTTAAGTCAGTGTCCCCAGGAATGGGGCAGGATTGGGAAGGGCCAGCAGGTAGGTCAATATATGAGCTCTGGTCACTCCTGGGTGCCACGGGACTGCAACGGCAAAGGCTGTGCAGTGCAGGGATGGAGCGCCGTCGGCACAGAGGGGACATGCACCCTGCGCACGCCCTGGGGGGATGTGAAGAGAGGCAAGAGCTGATCCCTGGGCCCCTGTTGCCAGCCCCCACCAGGCTGGCTGGGAGGGCAGGAGGAGGGGCAGCCTGGCAGCACTCACGTCACGGTTGGTCATGTTCCAGTAGGGCCGCTCGCCGTAGGCCAGCACCTCCCACATGACGATCCCGTAGCTCCACACGTCGCTGGCCGAGGAGAACTTGCGGTACGCAATGGCCTCGGGAGCTGTCCAGCGGATCGGGATCTTCCCACCCTGGAAAAGGAGTGAGAGTGGAGGCTCAGAGCAGGCAGGGCTCAGCATCCCGAGCTCTGCAGCTGGGAGAGCTCTTGGACAAGCTGGCGTGGCATCTTCTAAAAAGGACTGAGGAGGTAATCTGCCCAAAAGAAGCCCAGAGGTGTATGTGAAGGACAACTTCAAGGTGTTTCCAGCAGAGCGTGCTCTTTCACAAGGTCTTCATGCACAATTTGTTTCCCCTGTGCTCAAGAGACAAGGAATTCAAAGTGATGAAGAGGAGCCCTGGGCTACCAAAGCACACAAGCAGAGACCTGACTCTGTGTGCAAGCAGAGAGCCTGACCTGAGCAGACAGGGAGAGTGATGGGATGTGCTCCCTGTCCTTCCCTGCTTTGACAGGCAAGGACTGAAAAGGCAGATGCATTCAATTAAAGGACCATGCAGACAAAAATCAGCAATATATGGACTAAGAATGCTTTTAGGTTGGAAATGTGGTTGCCAGCCATCAGAAGAAGAAAGTTGCAGTGTAGGGGACATTGGGGACATTGGGTGGGCTTCCCAGAGCCCTGGGACAAGAATGGTGTGCCACCACCATTCAGGGTTACCTGTGTAGGGAGAGCTGCCTCTACCCAGCTGAGTCCTGCCTGCTCTGGCACATGCCTTGGTAAGGACTGAAGATGAACAATGTGTCTTTTGGGAGAGTTCCTTGGGTGAACCAATCTCCTGAGCACGTTGAAGACAACACAGGACGAATACAAGTTTCTGAACACAACAGAAACCGCATTTGCGGGGTACCCTGACTGAGGCCTCACCAGACATCTGACTCTGGCACTGCATCCTTGTGGTTCAGCTCTGCCCACACTATGCACTATCTAATCTTCCTTCCACTGCACCAAGGTACCTCAAAGCACCAGAAACCAAGCAGCAGGAACCTTGCCCAAAGTTAGATTATCTGGAATGACATGCTGTTTCTTGAGACACCAGAAGGGGCAGATGAATGCACAGACACACACACAGGGAGCCCCTCTGGCTCAGCTTCTCCACTTTGCTGAAGCCAAGCAAAGACCATGAAAGGCCATGTTCTTTAGACTGGGCCATGGTGCACTCATCCCTCAGAGCTACAGCTGCTCTGGGACAGGCTCAGCATCAGCTAACCCAAAGGAGCCTGAAGCTCTTTCTGCTTCTGTAGTCTTGGTCCTTCTGAGAAATGATGCCCGGACTCCTCTGCTACAGCTCCAAAGTGGCCTCCATCAGGAACAGTCTGTCCACCAGATGTGTTCCAGGGGAGCACACTAATTCTTTTCATGGCTAGAGAAGAGTAAAGAGAGCTTGATTTATTTAACATATTCTATGTATTTCGTGAAAATGTATTTCATTTTGCTCCTAATGACCTCCCATGGAGGAGGACATCAAGAAACAGAGCTGCCAGGTTGGCCAGAAAAATCTCAACAGGGCTTCACAGACAAAAGTGTCCTGCATGAAATAAAACCACAGGTTGCAAAATCAATTCCCACCTTTTCCACATCCATGAATGAAGCAGGGTCACATGGAAAAACCAGTGTGTGGCCACAATGCTGAAGGGTAGACCAGAACACCCCCCTATGGATTGATGGCTCTAGGACAACTGCGGAGTGGATGGAGCTACACAGCCTATGGAAGGACTCCAGTGGGGACAGAGGCCACACACACCCATGGGAGCAGTTGGTTGGGGATGTTTGATAACTCCCTGTCCTGCCATCCTGCTGCTCTTTGTTCACTGCACACTCGTTCTGGGATGTCCCTGTGTCAAGGACAACGCTTTAAGGCTCAGGAGCTCTTTGGGTTTGAACTGTTGGCTCAGATACCAGCAGGAAGTGACACTGCCATTCCTGCCCTACCTATTCTGACTTGAGAGTCTCTGACTTTTCCATGTGTCAGAGGCCTGGGGCAGCAACCAGCAGCAGGGACCAGCTCTGTGAGCCACCCACCGTGGTGGTGTAGGCAGCGTCGGGGTCGTCCTCCAGGATGCGGGAGAGGCCGAAGTCAGACACCTTGCACACCAGGTTGCTGTTGACCAGGATGTTGCGGGCAGCCAGGTCCCGGTGCACGTAGCCCAGGTCAGACAGGTACCTCATGCCTGCCCCAATGCCCCGCAGCATCCCCACCAGCTGGATGATGGTGAATTGCCCATCGTGTTTCTGGAAAGGAAATAACCCAGAGTTCGCTTGTGGTGCTCACCACCATCCTGTTGGTGCTGCTGTCATTAAACCAGCTCCCAGTGCCTCTCATCTTTGGCTTTGTACCTTCTCTGACCCCTCTGCCTCCTGCTTGTGCCCCTGCCCACTTCCTGCCCTCTCAGTGCCTGTGACACGTGCTCAGGCTGTTGTCCCTGCTTTTGCAGTGTCACTTCAGGCAGCCAGACACAATGCCTGGAGCCTGTGTCTGCTGGAGAGGTGAGAGCCCAGCACCCACAGCTCTCTCTAAAACAGGGGTTTCACTGGCTGTGAGGCTGAGGAGCAGGAACCAGCCCCAGGGGATGTGCAGTGAATGAAAATACAAACTCGCTCCTTACCCTGAGGAAGGTGTCTAGCGAACCGTTCTCCATGTATTCAGTAACAATCATTACCAATTTGCCTGCAGAAGACAAGGGAGGTCAAGTTAGCAGAGAAGTCACCTTCCTCCAGGAAGCCCAGTGCCAGGTTTTCACTTGGAGAGACATGAATTCAGGTCTGTGGGTCTTCTGCAGCCCCTCAGACTGGTGTCACCCCTGCACTGGGCAGGACTGGCCCAATGATGGGGATGTGGCAACAACCCAGACAGGTATGCCTCCCTCCAGGTGCTATTGACATGGCTAGGTCAGTTTCGTTACCCTGCTGAAATTTGCATGCCATTAGTGTGAGGCTTTGCATCAGAATGTGCCTTTTTGGAGGAAGACTTCAAATTATGATTCAGTACAGGCAGCCTTTAAAATAAATGCCTTTGAGTAGGACATCTCCCAAACCAACAATGATCTGGAGCACGCTGCAGAGCATGGTGTGGAACTGCCATGGGGAACTTTGTTCTGGAAGAGAAGGCAAGGGGGTGGTTGTCCCAGGTAAATGCACAAATCTGAAAAGCCACTGGGGCAGTGAAGGATGGAGTGCACCCAAAGTGATCCCTGACCCACATCTCCCAGGTTGCCCGCAGGGAGATGCATCCCAGCTCTGCTCCGCCATACACTCCCTCCCCTGCCAGCCACGTACTCCTGGTGACCACCCCCTCCAGGTGGATGACGTTGGGGTGGTCGAACTGTGCCATGATGCTGGCCTCACTCAGGAAGTCCCGCCTCTGCTTCTCTGTGTAGCCTGCCTTCAGGGCTTTGATGGCCACGGGAATCTCCCTCTTCCCTGGCAGCTTCAGGCGGCCGTAGCACACCTCTCCAGACTCCCCTGCAAGGCAAGGGAAAGTGGGGGCATGGAGAGCTCCTCAGCTTCTTGTGCTCACCCACCAACACCATGAAGCATCCAGTCTGTCAGCATACTCACAGCATGCCTCAGCCCCTCTGGGTTTCAGTCTGGATTTCGATCCCCTCCAACCCCTCCAGGATTCAATCCTCTGAAAGGATTGATCAGCTCTTGTTTCTAGTTCAGCAAGGGTGGGAACATCTGAAACCACCTCTCTCTGGTGCCTGTCACTGAAGGCAATGGGCCAAGGGCAGTGATTACAGTGGCATCATTCCTCTGGGTTTAGCCCTCAGGGTACTTCTGGTGAAGTTCCAGCTCCAGCTCTGCACTGTGTTTCCCCAAAAGTCCCTGTTCCTATGCAAAATTCCCCTTTGTTCTGAAAATGTGCCATTTTGCTTGCAATTTCATTTGCATCTTGTCACCCAGGTTTTTTCATAGGTGCATGCTGGGACACCCATGGGGACAGGCTGAGCCATCTGCTGTGTCAGCCTGAGCCGCCAGTCCCCCACCTGCTGACGAGCAACCCCCTGCACCAGGCTGGTCCAAAGGGTTTATTTCACTCCCCCAAACCCCCACTCTGTCCAAGGTTTTGATCTCACAAGGCTCAGGAGCAGACGAAGCCGTGCTGAGCACGGCTCTGATCCCAGCGGGCCAGGGGCACAGCTCAACCTCAGAGCATGGATTTCCCTGAGCAGACACCAAGCAAAGGGGCAGCTGGGCACCAGCACTCACCAGACCCGATGACCTTCTCAATCTTGATCCGGGAGGCCTCTATTTCACGGGTGAACTCATGCACAGCTTGGCAGGGGTCCTCGTATGTGTGGGGGTCCACATAGAACTTGGACTCGGGGAACTTCACTGCCGGGTTGCAAAGTGGAGAGAGGAGATCAGCACTCTCAGGCAGCCCTGCTGGGAGGAGGGACACCAGCCACAGGGCAGAGGGTGGGCAGGGGCAGGACAGGCTGAGGAGCCATGGAGATGCAGCACAAGGAACCCTAAGTCACGCTTTGGTGCAGCAGTGTCCTCAGAGCAGTTCAGGACCTGGCTGCCCAGGTGTTCTCCACATGATTGTCCCACTCCCCCACTCCTGCCCCTGGCCTGCTGCTCTCTGGGATGATCCTGCTGCACTCTCAGTGCACAGTGTTCAACATTTCAACCCCATTACCAGGATGCCCCTGGGATCAGATTGCCCTCTCAAGTCTCCTAAGACACGTTCCCAGAAGGAGGCAAGATACAAAGACCTTCCTCCTGGAAACCACAGCACTGTCAGGGGGTAACAGTCTATCTCTGTCAATCCATGGGGCTGGAGTTCTTCCCAGAGAGTGTCCTACCTTGCCCATTCTGATAATGCATCTTCTCCTCATCAGAGTCCTGGAAAGCCTTGCTGTACCCACAGTGCCTGCCACAGGAGGACAAGGGTCAGAATAGAAGCCCCCATCCCTCACTCCCACAAGCATTCCAAAAGCAGGGTAGAAGGCAGTGCATGCTGGGGCTGTAGGCAGGCAGAGAAAACACTTGGCCATCCACCAGCTGCATCCCTGCATCTCACTGCACTGACACTTTGGTACTCTCCAGGTGCTCTCCAAGGCTTGGCAGTGCTAAAAGCATGTGTGCTCCACGTGCCTGGTTCAGCATGCTCATACAAAGCACACAGTCTCCCTTGGATCTGTCTGCTGTAGAAAAGATTTCTCCACCCCTGACCTACCCACCAGTGCATCCAGTCAGCTCTTGTACTGGGAGTAGTTCTGGTACTGGTATTGCTATTGCTCATGCTACTGATATTCTGTATAACATATATTACAATACATACACTGATTTATTACTATTCAGCCTGCTGGCATGAGGGGAAGATCTGGAGACTGGCTCTGCCTCAGGGAAAGTGGTGACCCTTAAAAGTCTCTTGGCTGCTTATTAACCCTGGACCAATAGATGCTGTGGACAAACTGAAAGGAGAAAAGTTGTGCCCAAGTTCTCCCCTCCCTCCTGTCCCTGCTGGAGACCTCAAGGAAACCTCAATAGCCTTGACAAAACTCTTACCTCTTCTTGCAGATCAGAACCACCAGCAGGGTGACAAGGCCAGTGATGAGTGACAGGCAAATCCAGACAATCGTCATTGTGTCGTACTGGAGAGACACTGGAAAAAGCAGGGTAGGAAGGGGGTGAGCTGGAATTCACTGCTGAGCTCAGGGTCACATACCCACCCCATGGTCTTCAAAGACAAAATCTTGGGCTGACAATGCAGTAATGGTCTTCAAAGACGAAGCACTATCCCACCTATTCCCAGTTTTGAGCCTCTCCCCGTGTACAGGGACTATTTACATATGGGGAAATCAAGGAGAGATCTGAGAAAGCCATGGTGACACAGCAAACCAGTACAGAGAGGAGACTGGAGCCTCAGGACCTCTCCAGGTCTTCCCTGCCCTAACTGCTGCATCCTTCCTCCCTTTTCTTTCTAATGTATAAGCATAGAATCACAGAATCATTAAGGTTAAAAAAGACCTCTAAGATCACTGAGTCCAACCATTAACCCAGCATGGCCAAGGCCATCACTTAAACATGTCCCCAGGTGCCATATCAACAGATTGATCGAGCACTTCCAGGCATGGTGACTCTACCACTGTCCTGGGCAGCCTGTTCCAGTATCTTCTTTCAGTGAAGAAATATTTCCTATTATCCAACCTGAACCCTATTTCAACTTAAGTCCATTTCTTCTTGTTCCAAACGTGTCAGGAACGCAACCTGTAGCAATCCCTGCAGGCTGAAACACTGGGGGGATGTGCTTTCAGGTCCCCTCCCTGTGTGGCAGAGGAACAGTGGCCATGGAGAAGGGCATCACCAGGCCCCAGGCTCCCTGCCCCACATTTCCCACACCCCACACCTGCACACACTCACCCGGCTTCCCCGTTTCCACCTCCACAGTCTGACTGAACCTCCCGCAGCCAGCAGAGGTGCGAGCCCGCACCTGGAAAATGTAGCGGGTTGCAGGCTTGAGCCCAGAGATGGTGGCAGTGGTGCTCTTGGATTTCAGAGTTGAGTAGCTCTGCATTTCCTTGTCCTGGGGAAAATCAACAACAAAACCTTCTCTGCATTAGCACAACAACCACGCGGTCTTCCAAAGAAGCCCCTTGTGCAAGGCTGGCTGATAGCAGGGGGCTCTCTGAGAAACAAGCTCAGTGTTACCTTCTCATAGTACTTGATCTCATACTCCAGGATGATGCCGTTGGGCTGGTCCGGCTCTTGCCACAGCAAGGTGACACTGTTCTGGCCTGTGCTCTCCTGATGCACCACCACCACCTGTGATGGGGCTGGGGACCAGACAGGGGTTAGGTGCCTGCTGAGGGGGGCAGCAGGAGACAGCAACAGAGAAGGGTGGAACCAGAGCCCCAGACAGGACTCCTGGCTTAAACCATGTTTCTGGTTTAATTAAAGCCATGTGGAGATGAGTGCTGTGATGGGGATTGCAAACAGGCTTTTCCTTGTTTTGGCTGCATCAGTCTCTTTCCCATGGAGTAAGGCAGCTCTGAGAAGATGAGAGAGGAGGGCACTGTCCCAGCACAGGTAGGAGGGGACACGGGTGATTTGCTGTGATCTGCAGCCAGAAAGGAGAAGGACCAGTGTGGTTGCAGGTCATGGAGACTGTGGAGGCCAGTGGGCCTACACAAAAAGGGTCCATTACGGTTCCTTGGACAGACAGACCCTAAGTTGGAAAAATCTCCTCTGTTCAAGGCAACTGAGCAAAGCCCATGCCAGGATGCTTTGCTGTGTATGCAAATGTGCCCCAGTTCTACCACCCTGGTTGGCCCACTGGCCTCTCCACCCCTTTTTCCTTATGTGTATATGCCCTAGAATGTTCTCCCTTCCCTGCTTACCCATTGGCCCCATATTGCCACAGTGCCCCGCCCCCTTTACCCTATTGGCTGCCACCCCTTGTCCTGCCTCCGCACTGCCCTGAGCCCTCAGCCCATTGGCCCTGATGCTCTGCTCTGCCCCCCTTGTCCCCTGTATTTAAACCTGGACTCCGTAACGTCGTTTTCTCTTTGTTCCTGGACCCCTTCATGCATGGTTGGAGTAAACAGCCTCCTCAGAGCTCCATACACAGACCCTTTCCACTTCTTTGTCATTGGTGATTCTACAAGAGCCACCTGAAGTGTGTGCTGGAGTGACGGGGGGAGGTGTGTGTGTGTGTGTGTGCGCACGCTGGAGTGACTGTGTGTGTGCTGGAGTGACGGGGTGTGTGTGTGTGTGTGTGTGCCGGAGTGATGGTGTGTGCGTGCTGGAGTGACTCTGTGTTTGTGTGCTGGAGTGACTGTGTGTTTGTGTGCTGGAGTGATGGTGTATGTGTGTGCTGGAGTGACTGTGTGTGTGCTAGAATGACGGGGTGTGTGTGCTGCAGTGACTGTGTGTGCTGGAGTGACTGTGTGTGTGTGTGCTGGAGTGATGGTGTGTGCGTGCTGGAGTGATGGTGTATGTGTGTGCTGGAGTGACTGTGTGTGTGTGTGCTGGAGTGATGGTGTATGTGTGTGCTGGAGTGACTGTGTGTGTGTGTGCTGGAGTGATGGTGTATGTGTGTGCAGGAGTGATGGTGTATGTGTGTGCTGGAGTGACTGTGTGTGTGTGTGCTGGAGTGATGGTGTATGTGTGTGCTGGAGTGACTGTGTGTGTGTGTGTCTGGAGTGATGGTGTATGTGTGTGCTGGAGTGACTCTGTGTTTGTGTGCTGGAGTGATGGTGTATGTGTGTGCTGGAGTGACTGTGTGTGTGTGTGCTGGAGTGATGGTGTATGTGTGTGCTGGAGTGATGGTGTATGTGTGTGCTGGAGTGACTGTGTGTGTGTGTGCTGGAGTGATGGTGTATGTGTGTGCTGGAGTGACTGTGTGTGTGCTAGAATGACGGGGTGTGTGTGCTGCAGTGACTGTGTGTGCTGGAGTGACTGTGTGTGTGTGTGTGTGCTGGAGTGATTATGTGTGTTTGCTGGGGTGATGGTGCGTGCGTGTGTGTGCTGGACTGACGGGGTATGTGTGTGCACTGGAGTGACGGTGTATGTGTGTGTGCTGCAGTGACTCTGTGTGTGCCTGTGCCACCGAGTGAGCGGCTCCGTTACTGGAGACGTTTCTGGAAGGTCGGGCACTGCTGCCTCTCGCGCCACTGCCAACGGGCCAGCGGCTCACAGCAGGAGATCCCTACTGCACAGTCCCCTCTTGTTCTACCTGTGGTAAAGGGAGAAGGGCAGGGGAAGAGGGAAAGGGGAGATGATAAGCGTGGTCAGGGTCTGAGCAGCAGTCTAAAAGTGCCTGGGGGTGCTCTACTGCCCTGGGATATTTGTCATCTTCCCAGTCCTGAGCTGGGAGCCTGTGAATCTGTTCTTGTACCTGTAGGCATGCCTGAACTGTAGCTGTCCCAGCTGAAGGAACCAACTCTCCAGCCTCTTTTCCTACTGAGAAAATATCCACTGGGAGTTCCCCAGAGTGTAGTGGGTGCTGTGATGGCCAGGTGCAGCCATAGGGTCTGACTCATGGGAAGGTTTCAGGCCCCACTTGTGAGCTTCATTGTCAGGTGAAAAATGGGATGTGGCAGCTCTGGGGAAGACAGAGCTGCAGTGGCCATGGCTGCAGTGCAGGGGTGTCACCAGAGCAGCACAGAGACCAAAAGAGGCCACAGGGACTGCAGCAGCAATTTTAGTTCTTTGGGGCTGGCTCCTCTGAGAAGCAGAAAATGCTACTGATACAGAGCACCCTGTACCAGATGGGGAGATGGGACAGGGTGGGATGGTGGGAATCAGTTAAACTGCATGAGCATGGGCAATGCCTTTCCTCCAAACAGCCCAGAGAATCTGTGCTGCACCTGCCTCAGCCATTGGGGCTGGGGGGGACAAGGGTGACAGCAGCCAGGAGGCCCCCTCACACAGTGTTGGGGTCCCTCAGTCCCCTGGAGGGCAGGGGGCTCTGTCATGTGCAGCAGCTGGAACACAGAGCTGAACTACTAAATTCCCAACCCCGCTGCTTTCACAGCACCTGCTCAGAATCCATTTTGCAGCTGAATGGTCAAAATAGGAATACTCAGCACTTCCTGAGAGCATATCTGTCTGAGACATCAGGCTGAGGCAGCTCATCAGCACTTGGAGGGATTGTGAGGGATCAAGCCAGCAGGACTGAGCCATTTCCACATGCTGCTGAAGTGCTACAGGCTGGCATTAGTGACAAAGGAACCTGTTCTCATGGCAGCCATGAACTAACCAGCAAGTTTCTCCCACTGATACCCCTCTCATGAGACCAGAAGGGGCTCAGCATCACGGGAAGTTCTTGTGGGCTCATTTCAAACTGGGAAGACTGACAAGGAGGGTCAGTCCCTGCCCTGATCTCTCTGCTGACAGTGTGCTCCATGGAACAAAGTCCTGTCCTACCTGGGCTAGAGCACTGCTCAGAGGAATTTCCTGAGGAAAGATCATTTTGCAGTGAGGGATTTGCAAAGGTGAAACATGCATGAGAGAGACTTTTCCCAGCAAACATTGCTGTCATTTGCCAGGGGCTGGCATTGGTGTGAAATAAGAGCAGAGTATGAACTGCTGCCTGGCCCTTTGGGAAGGGACAAAAGGCTGGAGGATCAGCCTGAAACATTCAAACTCCCCTTAGTGTCCCTGTCAATAAACAAGTGTTCTCTGTGTCCCCTGTCTCTTGCAGAAAAGGAGCCTCCAACAGTGTCTGCAAGCTGAAGTGAAGGGAACGGAGAAGGGAAAAGGACCCCATGAAGCAGAAGCAGAGTAGGGTAAGAGTTATCTTGGGCAGTAATTTATCCCCAGCCCATTCCAGTTCCCAGAACCCACCTCCAGCAGCATAGAGGACATGGGTCCCATTTCTTGGCTGTCTGAAGCCCATCACCAAATCAGCCCTTCACTGCTAGAGCAGGTTCTGGCTCCTGCAGACACTGCCTGGAGCAATGTCGGAGCAACATCAGCATCACCCCCACAGGCCAAGTCTGGGGGTGGGTCTGCTCCTCCTACCTGCCTGGTTTGTGGTGATGTTGGCCACCGCAGCTCTCCTGGACTCCAGGCTGAGGTCGGAGACGCCGTTGACGGCCTCCACCCAGAAGGAGTAGTTGGTGTGTGCCAGCAGGTTGGTGACGGTCAGCGCTCCCTGCACCAGGCTCATCTGCTGCGGCACGAAGCGGATGCCGCTGCCGCAGGCCTCGCACGGCCCCGCGGCGCCCGTGCAGCGCCGGCACCGCACGTTGTACACGACATCCGCACGGCCGCCCTTGTCCAGCGGCGGGCCCCACTCCAGCGTCACCGAGGTGCCGTTCACACTGGAGATCAGGTTCACCGGAGCAGAGGGGGGCCCTGCAAGAGAGGCGGGGATTCAGGCAGAGCGAGCGCTGCTGGAGTATTGAAATGGTGGAGCGTGGGACCAATGGATGTCGGAACCCAGGAAATTCCTCTGGCTGCCCTGGAGGACTCCAGACCCTGGCAGGGGGCTCAGAGACCTTGGCACAGAGTCAAAGACACCCGTGCCTTTGATTTTAGGCCATGGAAACAATTACCAACTTTGTGTGAAGATGCACAAGCCACAAGAGTTTGAGTAGAATGATAGTGAATTTACCACAGGGTGGAAAAGTAGAATTTTGGGGTTTTTAGAATGGAGTTCAAGAGGCAAGATGGAGGAATCTGAGTGTGTTCTTTCTTTCTCCTTCTTCTTCTTCTTAGCCTCCATCTTCTGCTGTGATGGTGGCACTTTTGGATTGGTTTAGAGACAGACTGTCTAACATAGGTGATAGGTATTGGAAAATTATTGTAAATAAAGTACACGTAGTTTTTAGTATAAAAAGATAACACCGGCCTGAGGGCGGTCAGTGTGCCACAAACTGACCTGCCAGACAGACCTCAGCGGGTCAGATAAAGAATGTTATAGATAAGGAAAAATAAACAACCTTGAGAATGAGACCCAAGGAATCCCGTCTTCTTCTTTGGTCTCGGGGCTGGGAAAAAGAGACTTTCTGACACCTTGGGGTCATCTCGACACCAGAGACCCTGTCAAATGGAGATGTGCCTTGGGCAGCAGGACCTGAGCTCACAAACACTGCTGCAAGGGACACAGAACTGCCCAGAGCAGCGAATGTGCTGGACACGAGACAGCAAAGACACAAGCAGGGCACAGGGTGAAATGCCCTGGAGGTAAAACAGTCAGGATCAGGATGCCAAATGCCAGACAGCAAGAGCTGGTGTTAGCTATGGGGGAAGCAGGAAGCAATGGTGAAGCATGAAGATTTGTGGGGAGAGCCACAGTTGATGAGCTGGATATGTTCACCTAAAGGGAAAGGTGAACTCACATTTCCTTGGCAGATTAATAAACTTGGGTGGATATTCCTTAGGGAAACACAAATCAGGTGCTGCTTATCCCTCCTTCACCCTGGCCTCAGCTAGCAATGCCACACCTGTCTGTGCTCCTGGACCAACTGCAGAAAGGAGGACTCCCCCTGGGATGTCCTTGTCCCCTTTTAATAGCACTTGGCCCCTCGCAGCAGCATATTGCAAAGCTGAGCTGAGACCGTATGACAAACCCTGGTGTCACCCACAGAGGAGGAGAGCACAGCAACACTTGCACTGACCCCATGGCTTCCCAGGGGTGTCTGACCACCCAGTTCTGGGAAAGGAAAGCTGGGGTGGGGGTCAATCACTTCTCCCAGGTAATAAGTGACAGGGTAAGAGGAAATGGCCTCAGGCTGTCCCACAAGAGGGTTAGATTGGGTATTAGAGAAAATTGCCTCAAAGAAAGGACGGTCAGGCATTGGAACAGGCTGTCCAGGGAAATGGTGGAGTTACCATCCCTGGAAATGTTCAAAAAAATGTGTGGATGTGGCACTTGGGGGCATGGTTTAGGGGTGAGCATGGTGGTGATGCTGGGCTGATGGATGGACTTGACAAACAAAGAGGCTTTTCCAACCTTAATGATTCTGTGACTCTCTGACCCTGGTCAGTGGCGTTTGGAGAGCAGCAGGATGGGGCTGACACAGAGGCAGTGAGGGAGTGCAGCTAAGGAGGGCTCTCAGCTCACATGCCAGACAGCTACTCGGGGTTGTAGGGCTGGTGGAGCCCCTTGGGCAGCAGGTACAGGGCCAGGGGAGAGTGCTGGGCTCAGCCAGGAGCAGCAGCCGAGGATGTGACACTGCCCCAGTGCAGCACAGTGGGCACACGACAGCCAGGGGTGTTCAGGGGGTACTCAGGGGATTCTCAGAGGGTACTCAGGGGGTACTCAGGGGACACTCAGGGGGTACTCACGTGTGCAGGCGGCCGAGGGGGGATCCTGCACGGCGCGGTAGAAGCTGCTGTCACAGTGGCACACACGAGCTGCCCGGCTCTCCGAGTGGCTGTGCAGGGGACATTTGGCACACAGCTGGTCCCCAGGGGCTGATTTGTAAAATCCCAGCTGGCAGGCTGCAGGGAGAAGGGCACAGGTCAGAGGGATGTGCCTGGATGAGGATCATCCCACAGCTCAGCAGATTGCACCAGCACAAAGCTCAGCTCTGCCCTCATGTAGTGCACAGCAAACCAGCCTTTGTCCCCTGCACCTGGGCGAGTCCCCTCCAGCTGCTTGTCTGGAAACTGGGCTCTGTGGAAGCTTCTGTTCCCCCAGCTGCACTTACTACCATCCTGACACCCGTTCCCCACTGCTTCACAAGCAAACTTGGGTGCCTCTGCTGTTCAGGAGCTGCCTGCAAAGCTCCAGGTATTCTTGCCCCTGTGCCTGCTGTCAGCCACTGTCTGCCCTCAGGACAGAGAGCATTGCAAGGATCAAACCATGGAAGCACTGGAAATCTATTGGCAACTACTCCAAAATACCATTTATGGGGCAAATTTACAACACAGTCCTCACTTCACGGTGGTTGCCACAAACACTGGCTATGCCCAGGTTCCCAAAAGCATCTATGTGGGAAGTTTCAGAAATTAAATTTCCACATCTGGAACATGGTACATGTCCCTCTGCAAGACCCTGGGGTGCTGCCACACAGAGCAACAAGTTTTCTTACACCAAAGGATAGAGAAAGAGCCTCTCTTGTTGCACAGTACAGCAAAAAGGCACTGCACACCTGCTGCCCTCCCTCTGGAGGCAGAGGGACATTCAGACCAAATGAGACAGCCTTGGAAAAAAGTTTTTTCTGACAATACAACCTGCCTGCAGTTCCTCTGCCTCCTCCTGATGCAGGAGCTCATCCCACACCCATTGCTCTGCTTCATCCTACCCCTTCTCCCAGCAGCCCCTCAGGTAGATCATTTGTCACACAAACAAACAGCTTGTCTCTCGTTAAAAATCGATTTCTTCAAGAGTGACATGTGGCATGTCAGGTATCTGTCTGGGGGTGGAAGGATCTGCCCTCTCCTGCAGACTTAGATTCCAAATAAAGGAAAGCAAGCTCTGTCTGGGTCCCTGTACTCGTGAGGTACTTTTAGGACCAGTTCTAGTGATTCAAGGATTATTCCTGACTCTGACTCATCTCTGTTTTTTCCCACTGAGGTAGTAATACCTTCATTTTCTCATCTTTACTTCCAGTGGCCAGATTTGCATACAGCCTCAATCTTTGCTTTCAGGCATGTAAAAGGGTTTTTTGTGATCCAGCATCCTCACTGGGCTGTGTCCCTCCATGCTGTTTGCTCTGTTTCAAGGTGCTGATTTGTTTTCTTATTAATAACACTCCTTTCCTTGCCACACATCTCCCTGGACTGATGCTACCAGCACATTCCACCTCTCACACACTGTACAGTGACACAAGGGCCTTTTTATAACTGAGCTACTCTAGCAATGGCAGCTGAAGGCAGTGCTCCAGTCGTGTATCCCTGGTGTGGGGAGCACTTGCTGGTCCCTCTCTGGGCTCTGTCACCAGTTTCTGTGGCACTTTTACACCAAATGCTCTGTTAACAGCAGGAGTGATACCCCTGGCAGGACGGACATGTGCTGCATGTGCCAGAGGTGGTGGCACAGGCTGGTGTCACATCTTGGTACAGCAAAGGCCAGCAGTTCCAGACTTTGTTCCTAAATTTCTGCTTCTCCACTCCCCAAAGGGCATCAGGGCAAGGAGCAGAAATGCCCAGAATCGGGGATGCAAGGGAAGGCAGATGTGACATTGCAGCATCTTGGGGCTGGTTTTGTTCCCCAGCTCTTCTGGCACCTTTCACCTCCTCAAGGGCATCAGGAGAGGAGAGAACACAGAGGATGCAGATTTTCAGGGGATTTCATGTCCTCCCAAGGACAGCCCGAGACATTTGGCAGGCTCTGGTGCTGACTGGTCCTGAGGATACCAAGGGATTCAGGGACTCTGCCCTTGCCAAGTGCCCCCTGATGCAGCACCCTCCAGTCTGCATCATGTGAGCACAGACACACCCTGTTCTCATGTGGGGACAAATCTGGGACGCAGCCAGCTGGTGAAAAAAACCCCAACCAAACTCCCAAAATAAATCATAAGAAAGAAAATTTCCCAGTTTTCCTGTGTGGGAAAGGATGAAGACACTGCATGAGCACGGATGGGAGCTGAGCAATGGGACGGCCCAGTCGGTGCTGGGCAGGTGCAGGACAGGAACTGCTGCCTTTAACTTGTGTGAATGTCCCTTGGACCTGCAAACCATCATCTCCACCCATGCAGCAACCAGCCACTTGTGGCTCCAGAGGCACTGGAGTGCTTCCCTCCACCACTATTTAATTAAGGGCAGAGAAATCAGTGCTACCTCAGGTAGGAAAAGACAGGCAGCAGGAAGGATGGGAACATGAAGCACAGCAGATTTGCAGGGAGCAATTGTAATCACTTAGCATTTAATGCTGTAAAAAACCCATTAATTACCTCTAGCAATGAGTCACAATTATTTTAGATGCACTCAAGGGGAAAATTATACTAAATGACAAATTACAGGTGAATTTGTGCACCAGGGCAGAGCCATCAGGAGCCAGCTCCCAGCACATGGACAGCATGAGCACCCAGGGAGGGCTGGGGAGCCCCTGGTTCTGGGACAGGCACTGCTCAGGGGGTCATGCACCTCCGAGTGTCCCAGTGCCCACTTTCGAGGGAAGCAGGACATGTGCAAAGCCTTCACGGGAGAGGGCACCAGCTCCAACCTGCACACAGTATGAGACACCTTCAGTACAGGATGCCAGGCATGTCCTGTTCTGGACTGAGCTCTCTCATGCCATGCCAGTGACATGTGAAAGGCCAGGACCTCCCAGGTCAGCTCAGGGAAGAGCAAACAGCAGAGCGGTAGGAAAAATTCAATCAAATGCACCAGGTCTAAAACACACTGGGCTCCACAGTCGTGGCTGTGGCACACACAGAAGCCTCCCAAGTCTGCAGCCATCCAGCAGAGAGGCGCAGAGTGGTTGTTCTGCTGTTTTCATGGCAGTCAACTATGGCCACCTGCCAGAAGTGCCCTCCCTGGAGCCCTGGGGAAGGTGAGGGTTTCTTTTATTCCTATTATTTTATGTAGTTGACACCCTTGCTCTGAATCTGAGGATCTCAGGTCCTGCCTCTTTGTGAGCCACCAGAAATGCTGCAATGCCCCAGTGCCAGCCCCAGCTGCCTGTCCCTGCAGTTTGATCTCACATGCACAGTGGGACAGGAGCAGCCCTTCACCTGCCACTCAGCCCAGGACTTGTACACCTGCATTCTTCCTGCAGCCGACACCTGGGTGATCCTGGTGCCACCAGCAGAGCCTTCAAACCCCAGGGCTGAACCTGTGCTGGGCAGAGCACATCTCTAGCCCTGTATTGCACAGGTGAGTGCCCCGTGATCACTGCAGATCTGCCTGGGACTATCCCATGGGGCTTGCAGTGATCCCCCCACCCTGCACTGCACACCTTGCCTGTTTTCCCAGCCCACCAGCCCCACTGTCACATGTCACCTGCCCAAAGGACCCTGCAGCAGCAGGTTTGTCTCAGGAACAGTGAACGTGGAGGGCCCTGCCAGCCATCTGGAGTTCGGTCCATTTGTTTCACTCCCCCTCCATCCTCTGGGGACAGGACAACATCTGCTAATAAGCTGGCAGAGCTCAAGAGATGATGGATGGACCTGTCAAGGATCCGCTAGCAGGGAATGAGCTGCTCCTCTCCCTCTCAAGTGCTGCCTGGAAGCAGAGCTCTGCAGGTGGCCCTGGTGGGACCACCAAGGGCTGCTCCAGCAGGGCTGCAAATGCGAGCACTGCCCTCATGTCAGTCTCTCCTGGCTCTGTCCTCTGCCCAGGAGCTCTGGGCAGGGTGAGGGCATGGCTGAGCGTGACATGGGGCAGCTCTGTGACACTGGTGCCATCCTTCCTGACCCTTCAACAGATCTGGGCATCTGCAAGCAGCAGAAGAGCAGCCATGTGTCTCCCTTTGGCCATGCTGGGAAGAGATAGAGATGGAAATAAAGGTGTCACAGCCACTGTGACAGCCAGAGACAGGCACCCGTCCCAGAGCCCCCCAGGCTGCACAAGCCAGCACAGAAAATCCCAGCCTCCTTTCAATCCAGCTTCAGCATGATGCCTCAAATCTCAGCTCCCATATGACACAGACACTGAAACAGAAGCCAGTTATTCTCAGTCATGTCTTAAAATGACACATTTGCCTCATTGCCCAAAATCTTCTGTTTTAGCAGGGCTGTGCTCCCCTTTCCCTGCAATCCCAGGTCAGCCCAGGCTCTGTAGCCTGGAGGGAGTTTGGGGGCCTGGCTGGGCTGGTGCTCTCAGTGATCTCCTGGTCCAGAGGTCATGCCTTGCCCTAGGGCCCTGCTGGTGCTCACACACCCTCCTTGTGCTGCTTGTATCCACTCTGCCTCAGCCCTGGTCACCTCTGGCCCCTGGGCACCACATTAGCCTGTCCACAGCCCCAGTCCACCTTGCAGCCCCTTTGCATAGATCACAGATCCTCCCACCCCCAATACAACCCATCTCACTACTACACACCCCTGAACTTGTCTCCTGTTGCCCCAGACTCCAGCTCACATCACTTCCCCACTTCTTGGCCCTTCTTCCCAACCTACCCCAAGTTAACCCACTTCACACCCCACTGTACCCCTGAATCTTTCAGAGTGGGAAACAGGAGGAAGTTTTACCCATGAAAGCTTTGCAAAGCCAGCAAGACCCTGTGCTTGGGGGTCCCAGCAAAGGACACTCTGCATCCTTCTTGGTGACACCCAGATTTCACTGCCACCAGAATAAGTTGTATTTAGGAGGGTCCTGGCCTTCCAAGTGGAGTAATTCCACTTGTAGTGCTGGGAAAACTGGAACTGCAGTTGTACAGACTGGCTGCATCCCAAACTGGAAATCTGCATGATGCTGCCATAGAAAAATCAGCAGGTCTTAGAGTCACAGAATCACTTAGAAGCACACCTCTAGCATAGAATTCCAGAATCCCAGAGCGGTTTGGTTTGGAAGGGACCTCAAAGATCATCCAGCTCCCCTGCCCTGCTATGGGCAGGGACACCTTCCACTAGACCAGACTGCTCACATTCCCATTCAGCCTGATTTTAGTACTGTTGGACACACACCTGACACTCTTCTCTTTCCCACATCTAAAAAAAAAAAGAAAAATAAAAGCAGGAAACACCCAAGTCCCAGTTTGCTATGAGTGCTGCTCTGCTGCCTGGTGCAGACATCCTTCTGTGGGAGTGGAGGTGAGGCTTTGAAGACTTGTGTAGGTGAGACACCCTGACGTGCTCAGAGCAAAGGCTTTTTTATAAAGCTTATCCAGGGAAAGGCTACAGCTTGCTGGAGTAGGATGGAAACAGGCAGCTTAGTGCCAGAATTAGAAAAAAGCTGTTTCCCAAACTCAGTCTTGTCAAAGAGTTTTAGACAGAAGTATCCAAAGCTTCTGAAAAAAACCCACAGATTTCACCAAAGCAGAAGCAAACCCAGAAAACCCAGTCTAGAGGAAGGGGTGTCACGCCTGAAGGTGACAGTGCTGGAGGTAACTCCGTGTCCATTGCAAGGCATGAAAGAGGAAAGGACACACAGAACACCCAGAGCTCCATCCCATCCCCGGCAGGAGCTGCAGTGCAGTTTGGGGGGCATGTGAGGAGCACATCCATATGGCTGTGGATGTGTAGAGGGGCTGAGCTGTAAAATGAGGGTGCCCAAACATGCCAGGGCCAGCACAGCCCTCGCCCCCCACTGCTGAGCTCCACCAGCCTTTGGATCTTTCTCCTTCCTGCAGAAGTGGCAGCAGCTTGTTTTCAGAAGGGGAAGAAGCCCTGACACAAACAGTGACACAAGCGGCATCTGGAGCTCCTGCCAAGGGCAGAACAAGTTTCTGGCAGGGCCCTCTCCTGCTCTGCGGGATGAGGAGAATCTTCTCCACGCAAGGCAATCTCCCCAAGCCTTTGAATGTGCTGCTGGGGAATTTGAGATCCCCGCCCCGCACTGTGTTACACTATCCTCAGTGTAAGGACTGGTGCAAAATTCCAGGTCTTTCTTGTGTTCTGTGTCCTAACTCCCTAACAACAGCTTCCCAGGCACCTGCACACTGGAAATCCAGAGGAACAGCCTGTGTTCACCACCCAAAGGCAGCCAAGTTTTATGGAAGAGCTCAAAATAAAAATCCCCTGCAAAAAACCCACATTCCCGAACTGGTGAATGTCCTCATCCATCATAGCCCAGCTGCTCCTCACCACTTCTCAGAGGGACACAGAGACCTGCTAAGCACAAATAAAATTTGATTAATCCCCATCACTACCCTGAACTCCAGCTCACTATAATTCTCACCCTTCATTTCTGTCAGCACCAAAACACAGAAAACTCAGAGGAAAAGTGGCACACAGAATATTCAGCCAAGGACAAACCCTATATTGTTGTGTTGCTGAGATATAGTGGAGCTCTGCAGGCAGCTCCATCCTTTTGGTTTGTTCCTTAGCAGAGAAATAAGTAAATGGGTTCAGGTGTTGGAGTTCTGCTTTGTTTTGTTTTCCAAGCAAATGCAATTAGCCACTGCATTTTAGAGGTGGGACTGATGCTGGAGATCCTGGGATCACCCTGTCCTGCCTCCTGCCTTCTCCAGTGATCTCACTGGGCTGTGCACACACACAGCCCAGCACCCCTGAGCTCCAAGCCTGAAGCCAGGTCTGTGACAGTGAGCTGGAGGTCCTGGTATGAGACAAGTGTGAACCCAAGGGTCCCACCCCGAGGCTGGATAAGCCTCTAGAGGAAGAAGTCTTTCCTAATGAGAAAAAAAAAAGAGAGCAGGTTTAGATGGCATATTGGGAGAAATTCTTCCCTGTGAGGGTGGGCAGCCCTGGCACATGGTGCCCAGAGTAGCTGTGACTGCCCCTGGATCCCTGGCAGTGCCCAAGGCCAGGCTGGACAGGGCTTGGAGCAACCTGGGGTACTGGAAGGTGTCCCTGCCCATGGCAGGGGCTTGGAAGGAGATGAGCTTTAAGGTGCCTTCCAGCCCAAACCTTTCTATGATTCTGTGCTCCTAGATAGTCACAGCTTATGTGTCTTGGAAGACAAACTGGCTTTTTTCTTTCTTTCTTTTTTTAGGAGGATACAGAGCTTTGGGATAACCAGGGGGTGACATGATCTCACCAGCCAGTATTCCCTGTATTTTACAGAGCAGCTGATGGCCTTGCAAACCACAATGAAAATCTTGCAAGTCACCAACTTTTTTTGATTCTGTTGTCTGGCATCACCGGAAGTTTGCATAACTCCCACAGCACCACTTTGGAACTGTTTCTGCTCCTGGCCTTGGAAGCTTTGTCTTGGTAGGCTCATGGCAGAGCCCCTCTGTGTGGGACACCTGGGCCATTGGTGCCACCAGCTGTAGGTACCAGGTACAGCCTGATACCAGACAGCTGGCAGAGGATGCTGCAGGCAGGTAAGGCTGTGGCTTGGGCCTGCCATGTTTGTGCTGGGACTTGCACAGAAATTCCTCTCGAAATCCACACCAAGAAAACTGAAACATCTGCCAAGATGTTTGCTTGGAGCTGCCATAACAGGGTATTCTCATAGAATCATGGAATCACCAAATGGTTTGGATTGGAAGGGACCTTAAAGCCCATCTCATTCCACCTATGGCTGGGACACCTTCCAGTAGACCAGGCTGCTCCAATCACCATCCAGTGCCTTCTTCTGGCATGTTTCTCCTCAGGTGTTTCCAGGGCTTTCCCTGCCCCTGTTCCAGGCTTTGCCCCCAGCACAGCACATGGGGTGCAGCTGGATAGGGTTTCCTTTCACACAGCTCTGCTCCCCCCTTGCCCCACCAGCTGTGGGACTTCCTTCATAAATGTCTATGGATACAAAACTGTATTCACAAGCACATAATTACCAAGCTGGGTATTTTCTCCTCTTAATTAGCAATGCCGTGGTGCTTTAATTGCTCGATTAAAGTTGCCCACAAGGAAGTTTTAAGGTACATTAAATCTGCTGATTGGTTCATCAGCATGAATCCCACCAACTGGAAAAAATTAACTGGCTTCCAGATTGCTAACCAGACCCTCCAGATCTATTTCCACCAGCTGTGTACCACAGGAGGCACGAGAGAGCTCAGCAGTCCTTCGTCTGTTCCCTCCTCTCCTTCATTTTGCGGGCTGGAGGGGAAAGGGTCCCAGCAGTGGCAGTATCCCTCTCCTTTGCCCAGAGGAACAAGGCCATTTTCTTGCTGAAGCAGAGCTCGGTAAAATCTAACCCAGGGCCAGATCCTCATTCAGCCACACACATCAGACCTGTGTTTGGTGGCTGTTCTCACTCAGGCTACAAACACCCATCCTCATGCACAAATGGGCTGCTGGAGCAGGAATTAGGAATTGCTCAGCTCCTGCTCCCTCATCACCATTTTCCATCTAAAGGGAACAGCCAAACTGAAGGTCCCATGAATGGAGGGAAAGCAGCCAGAGCAACCAGAACACCCAGAGGATAAGATGCCTGTTTCCAAACTTCAGACAGAAATGTCTGAACAGCTCCTGAAAGCCATGGATATTCAACAAAGAAGCTCTTTGGGAGTGGCATTTCTGCCACAGGCTCATCCACCCACTCTGACAACAGGAAAGAGGGCCTGCCCTCTGTTCCACTTGATTATTAACAAAAATCCTTCCTGAGAGATTCTGTGCTCCTGGGGGTCCCCTATGGCTGGATGCTGGATGGGTTTGTGTCAACTCCCAGAGAGCAGCACCATGATCTGTAGCCATGGCACTGCTGCTGATGCTGCAAACAAACTCCCTCTGCGTGTACAACCTGTGAGCAGCCGAACAGATTTTAGCCCAACTTGAAGTTTTGCTCACTGATAGCTGGTGAGAGATGGAGCCCAAGAAATAATTGGGACTTGACTCAAAAGGGGGAGCCTGATGCAAGGACCATGGATTTACATGGTCAAGGACCAAGGTCTGTCCACCAAGGACCACCACCAAGGGCCATCACCAAAACCCAAGGTCTTGGTGGCTCAGAAGCCTGACAGCCCTCCCCAAAGAGGGGCTGACCAAGGGTGGTAGGAGGGATGTGGCTGAAGAGCCACTGCCCCCACCTGCCTGACCCTCTGTGTCCACCTCTCCATCCATCCACACAGGACAGGGTACCAATGCCCCAGCTCTCAGCCTTTGGGGAGGTGGATTATGTACCCTTCCCTGCCCAAAGAAGCACAACCAGGCTCCCCTTTCCCATCCCTCTAATTGCACTGACCTTATTGAAATGGGTATCTATGTGTCCTGCACAGTAGTTGCATATCAATAAGGCGAATTATGCTGATTGTCTCCTTATCTGATAAATTGCTGGGACAGATCCCTTTCCCTCCTGCTCTTGCTTATTCTGCTGTTTAGGCAGAGCAGTTGTTATTTGCTGTGTGTGAGAGATGTTAATGTGTTGTGTGTGGACTGTTGCATTTCAAGGAGGAAAGAGCAGTCCGAGGCTGTGGGTTAGGGGGCGAGGGAAGAAAAGTCCTTCAGAACCTTGAAAACAGAGGGAAAAACAAGTGGGCTGTTCTGTGCCAGGAGGAGTTTTATCCTTGGGGTGGCTGTGGCACAAGATACTGTGGGGCTAAATGCTGGGAATGTTAGGAGCTGGCAGACCCCAGGATGTCATCAACAGATGTAGGAATTCCAGTTCAAATCCCATTTCTGTCCAGTAAGGTACTGTAGCACGTGTGCCCAGTCCCAGTTGGAGAAGGGGGTTCTCTGGAGAGGAAGCTGGCAGAGGCATTAGGCACAGATTTGGGGACAAATGTCTGGTGTGTGGGGGCTGTGATTCAATGCCAAGCCAGCTGGCATCCTCAGACAATCCTGATCCCAGTGCCCCTCACATCCTTATTGCAAACAGCAGGACATCAAAGCAAGGCAAAATGTGGATCCTGCTGGGATAAGTGCAGGAGTCAGAGAACCCAGCCACCATCCCCCCACCCCAAAAAAGGGCAGTGAAGGATCCAACATGATAGATGACAGCAAAGCCCCATCCCTGCAAGGCCAGGCTGGACAGGGCTTGGAGCAACCTGGTCAAGTGGAAGATGTCCCTGCCCATGGCAGATGGTGGAACAGGATAAGCTTTAAGATCCCTTTCAACCCAAACCAGTCTGGGATTCTACAACTCTGTAATGGGGATGAAAGGCAAAGAAGTTCCCGATGTTTCTATACACCATTCACCATGTCTCACCTCACCTCTTCCTTCCCAGGTCTATGGCACTGCCTTACTTCTCCTCTGAAGGGCTGGGAACAGCCCTGGCAATGGTCTGGTTTCCTGAGCTGTCTTCCATCACTCTGGCAGGCCCTTAGGAAAATGAATGTTAAAGAGGAGGGGAAGAAACCTCCACTGTTCAAATATCTTTAGCTTTGACAAATAAGGCGTCTGGCTGTGAAAGGCAGAAGGAAATTAATTTGGAATCATATTTTAAACACTGCCATAGAGGCAAAGTATCTTCTCTAATTTCTCCCCCTCCACACCTCCTCTCCCCAAGCAAAAAATGAATTTCCCTGATATTTATAGAAAGATTATTAGGGCCACAAGGAGTGATTTATACCATCTCATCCCTGTGACCGAGAATGAAAAATTGCTGGGGCGACAGCCACTGGAATCCTGCTTTTATCCGCCTGACAATTAAAACGGCTAATTTCCAACTCCAACAGATCTGCTGGGCTTATAAATCATCCCCAAAAGGCACTTTTCAGCCTGAGAAATGAACTCTGCCCCAATCAGGCACAAGACCGGAGATTTGCATCTGTTTGCCTTCATGTGTAAATACATGTCCTGCTGCCCCACCAAAGGAGATGCAGGAAAGGAGGTGCTGCCCCTGTTCACTTGATGTCGGGTCATCAAACTGTGCTGGAACCAGAAAAATGGTACAGGGAAGGCAGGAGGGTGAGACAACACCCATGTCAGAGAAAGTCCAGTGACATTTCTGTCCTGTTTCTGATGCCACAAGGCTTGGAGAGTTTTACCAGAGAGCATTGCTGGGTCTGAGCCATCTGCAGAGCCACCTGGGGACCCATGCTGGACCACACTTCCTCCTGTGCCATGCCTGTGGTAGGAGCAATCCCACCAGAAACAGGCAGGAGGGCAGAAAAGGGGCTCTGCCATAACTTCGCTGCCAGGAGAGAGCAAACCTATCCAGGGAATCACATGCAAATGAGGCAGGCAGAGCCCAGCACCAATGCCAGAGCCTTGCTCAGCCTCCTGCCTTTGGGGTGGGGATGTCCTGGGGCAGAGTGTGCAGTACAGCACTGCTGGAGGGGAACAGTAGGAGGGGCTGTTTTGTCTGTCTGAGCCAACTTGCAGCTCCTTGTAGTGGTGGGGCTGGCACAGCCAACCAGGAGGCCCATGCCAGTGCCCTCTCCTGCAGTAGCACACGCCTGGCCCCACATACATCTTGCACCCACCCTTTAACATGATGGAAGACCTTTTCTGAGTTATTAGATCTATCCCAGGACAACTTTCAAATCGACTGTCACAGACAGAAGGAGTTTCAGATAAAAACATTTATTCTGCCCATCCTTCCCACTCTGTAACTGGAGACCTGCAGGAGCCAACGTGGGTCCCAGCAGCCCCTGGATCCATTCCAGTCTGGTGTTGGACGCCCTGACCTTGAGCCAAGCCTCCCTAACTTGACGTTACCGTGAAACTCAAACAAAGGCCCCGCACTCATATTTGTGCTGCTCCCCCTCAACACATCCCATGAAGAAACAGAGAGCAAACAAATCTGTGTGGAGGGCTCTCCCGGGGAGCCCGTGCTCTGTATGCACACATCCCTGTGCTGCTGCTGGTCACCCCACTTCCTTATCACAGTTTGTTCAGTTGGCAGCTCAAAGCTGCCCAGTGGCACTGAGGGCCCCTGGGAAGGCTCTCCACACCCTGCATGAGGGGCTCTGCAGCAGCCCTGGGAGGTGAGAGATGGAGGCAATGACCTTGTTCCATGAAAGCTCAGTGTTTTCCTTTTTGCTTTTCTCCCTTTTAAACCCATTCCAGCAGTGGGTGTTTTGGAGAGGCCAAGTAGTGCCTTGCTGGAGCACACCAGAGATCTCAGCACCAGTCAGAGCTGCTGGGGGCACTGAGCTGGGATCTCTGGGCCAGTGATCCATGGTACAGAAAGATGGAACCAGAGCAGCCCCTGTCCTGATGCCAGCCAGTCCCCATCCCAAAGCCCTGCCCTGTGCACCAGGACCTGTCAGAGCCACAGGAACTCCCAGGGAGTTTGTCAGTCATACCAGCCACATATTTTGGAAGCATGAAGCCAGCCAGCAAAGGCATGGACAGCCCTGGGCCTCCACAGAGACTGGCTGTCCCAGTTTCTGTGAGCAGGCTTCTCTCTTCAGCCCTTCCCCAAAGAGGCAAGAGCCCCTTGCAGCCACCCCTTCCCTTGCAGGCACTGCAGGCACTCACCCATGCAGGAATCACGCTGCTCTTCATAGCCAGCGCTGCACACACACTTCCCGATGGGCACCAGCCACTCTCCCTCGGCACTGCAGTACATCTTGGGGGTGTCCCTCTCCTCGGAATGGCCCACGCACTCTCCCCGCACTTCCACCAAGGAGGACGAGTCTGCCCCGGTCACGGCCTCGGAGAAGGACGCCAAGTTCCTCACAGTGGCCGGGCACTTCTTGTAGTACACACGCACCGAGACTATGGCAATGCAGGCCCCGATGTCCTGGAAGGCCAGGTAGAAGCCCCTCTTGCTCAGCGGCCCCACGCCCCGCACCTCCGTGTTCAGCTTCAGGCGCCGCACGCCCAGGTCCACGTTGGTGAAGCTCTCGTCTGCTGCGATCGTGTCGATCTTCAGGAACTGGCTCTCACGGGTGCTGGTGCCCAGGTCCCGGTCAGACTCCATGTAGTAGAGGTTGAAGGTCTCCTTGCAGGTGCCCAGCACGCCTGGCATGCTGTTACAGTCCCTCAGCGTGAATTTGATCTCTGCGTAGACCCGCCGCGCTCCATCCCGCTGCACCCAGTTGGTCCGGAGCCAGTTGTTCTGGTTGGGGGTCATGACGTTACAGACCTGGTAGGTGTGGATGGGGCTGAAAAACTCATCCATTTCATTGATCGAATCCCACTGCAGGACAGAGAAAATGGGTCATTCCAGATGTTCCCAACCCCTGGGGGAGCAGGGAGCATGCAGGGGTGTGTCCCATCTCTGCTCCTGTGTCTGGATGGGAGGTCACTGCTGCCAGAGAGCAAAGGGAAATGAGGAGCACTCATTAGCTGCACTAATTTGGGCGGTGACACCCAGTTGTAGCACTGGGGGAGGTGCAGCCCTGCTTGAAGAAAGGAACACTAGCTGAGGTCCTGGCAGAAGCTGATGGCAGTGTGTGTTTGGGAGGGCTCCAAACCCTCCAGGTCATGTCTGCGAGTCCCTTTCCTTGGTGCTCAGCCTGTCATTTCCAGCAGCAGCAGGAACCACCTGCCTTGTGCTCACCTGGATCTCCACTGGCTCGTGCACTGTCCATGCACAAACTAAACTGTGTGCTTTCCATCTGGAGAAGGAGTTTCTGGGTGGATACCAGAGGGTGAAGGGGAAGCGTGTACTGAACACAGGACTGTCAGCAAGAAATGTGGACTCATGGGGGCTCACAGGTCTCTTCTTCCCTGCAAGGTGGTGCCAGTGTGGCTCCTCAGTGTGAGCCCACAGTGCCCAACCCAGCTGAGAGGCTGGATCAGGGCTGGCTCTGGGAACCAGAATGTTCATGGCTTGATAGCTCCAGGGTGAAAATTCCAGGTACTTGTGGCTGCAGGGCAAACCTGGGGAAGAGATACTGGCAAAAGCAGGTTGCAGCAAGCAGGATTGCAATGGACGGTGGTCTGGATAAGTTCAGAGGGACGGGCGTCACACAAGGGAGGGATGCTAAATGGGTTTAAGTTATTGGAAATGAGAAGAAGTAGTGATATTTTGGATATCAGTTCCATAGGTGAGGAACAAGTAGAACTTAGCTGTTGGGAGCTACATGACACTTCTGGGGGCTCAGTCTTGCCTGGCATCTCCCTCTCCACTCTCACCAAATGCCTCACCAGCACACACAGACTTTTGCTGCACTGGGGGGCTTCTCATGACATCTTTAGCTCACATAACTGCTCAAACCAGGTACTCCAATCATACCCCCATGGATGGCTCTGGGACCCCTGAATTCTTAGGAGAGAAAGGGAGGAGAAAGAGGAGCAGAGGAGAACTTCAAACCATCTGGCTTTCCCCCAAACTTAGAAACAGGCTTTGAAGTTCCACCCCCATGCCCAAGTCCAGCTGTAAGGGACAGCCTCCGATGCAATGCTGCAGAAACTGGGGAAGGCTCTGGCACTCCTGCTCCTTTGCCTTCCAAATGATCCCCACCATTCCACCGTCAGCATCAGCATCCCCCTCCAACACCTTCCTGGGATCCTGGCTCTACCCCGAAGCTGGCAGGGAGAAGCCCCCACCTCAGCACCTGTGTGTACCCAGCTGTCTGTGGGGGCTGGGGGAGCCAGGTAAATCCCCTGCACAGAGCAGGAAAACAAATCTTTTAGGCAGCATTTTAAGTACTTTAAAATAAACCTCTAGGCTTGTTCTGACAGGGCAAAAATGGTATTTTCTTATGTGAGTGGTGAATGTGTTTCATTAGACACAAACCAGCAGTCCCAAGAGAAGGATGCTCTGCTCAGAGGAGGTGAACCTGCAGCCTTCACCCCGGTGATGTGGGAGCTGACAAGGATGCAGATCCCTGGGACCTGCACCTGCCAGCCTTGCTGGGTGGCTGCCAGCAGTGCAGGGACAGGGCACAGCTAGGAGAGGGCAGCACCTCCAGAACATAAGAGATACAGGAAAGAGGTATCAGTGATACCTGTAAAACAGTCCACTCCCTTCTCCCCTCTCAGATGGGAATGTCCTTCCTTGTTTGACCTCCCTGACCTGCTACTTCTGGGGACGTGTTGTCATGCCTTCTGCTTGTGTGAGGGTGATCAGAGCACTCAATGCAGTCATGTACATCTTCAGTTTTCTCCAGCATCTCATTTTCTCCTGCATTTAGGAGAAAACTCTGCTTCTCTGTCCTAAAGAGCTTAAAGCAACCTGGAAAAGGCAGCAGCTCCAGGTGCAAACTACAACGGAAGCTCATTTTAAGGGGAATATGCTGACAAAGGGGGTCAAAATCAAACCATTCCCAGGGAAGAAAAATGTTTTGGGATGCATTTAAAAATATTTTCTTCTGCCCAGAAATGCCCAGGTTTGTCCTGGGATCACTGGGAACATGCCCTGCACTCCAGTACTCAGGTGGACAACATGGAAAGGGGCCAGGATACAGGTCTGCTTGGCCAGAGGGATGAGGGCAGCAGCCCTCAGCTTCCCAAGCCCAGGGACGAGCCTGTCAAAGGAGCTGTGACACCCAGGACCCTGCCCTGCTGCTTGGCCGGGGGGCACAGGGGTACTGGCGGTGTGTGCCAGCCCCTGGCAGTGCAGCAGAGCAGAGCAGTCCCCAGTCCCACACCCACTGGTGCTCAGGCTGCTGCGGTGCTTCCGAGGGGGTGGAAGCCACTGTCGAAATTAATTGAGCACAAATTAACACCAACATCTGTTTCCTGTCTTTTCCCTGCTGAGTTTCCCGGGGGAAGGGAAGCAGAGCTGTGCACGGGAGGAGCCACACAGTGTGAGGGCAGAGCTGTGGGGGTGAGCAGGGGTGTCCCCACAATGCATAGCCATCTCCCCTCGGCACTGCCTGGGCGGGCAGGGCTCTCTACGAGGGTCTGGCAAGGGAAAGATGAGGTTATTGTGAGCACCAAAATGCTTTGGATCCAGTTCATCTGGTTGGTTTTGGTCTCCAGACATTCTCTCCTAAATCTGGCAGAGGAGATGGAGCTCACTACTGCCACGTCCCCACATGGCAGTCCCCATGTGGCAGTCCCAGAGCGGGCAGCATCCTCCCTGTTGACAGAGCAGGAGATAAATGCCCACCTCCAAGTACCAGCAACAGTCAGTATCAGCCACACCTCCACCCTCTGGGGTGAATTCGGGGAGTTTGTATATGCACCATCACTCTTTCAAACTTAGTGCTGCTTTGCACAGCAGCTGCACTGTCAGTTCTGTCCCACGGTCCCTTGGGATCCCAGTCTGAGACCAGCCCAAAATGCCACACTTGGCCTGCAGGGAAAGTGTGCTAAGAATGGGGCAGGCAGGCTACCTGAGCTCAGATGCCACAGATTCATCTTCCCAGCGTGTCACAGGTCAACCAAGGTCCCATAGGCCCTACCAGGTCCCAGGAGTTACAGGGTCTTTGGGATCACAGAATCCAAGAAATTATTTGGATTGGAAGTGACCATCTTGTTCCAACCCCCTGCCATGATCAGGGACACCTTCCAGTATCCCAGGCTGCTCCAAGCCCTGCCCAGCCTGGCCTTGGACACTGCCAGGGCTGGGGCAGCCACAGCGTCTCTGGGCACCCTGTGCTAGGGCCTGACCACCCTCACAGGGAAGAATTTTTTTCCCAATATCCAATCCAAATATACGCTCCCTCAGCTTAAAGCCATTATCCCTTATTCTATCACTGCTTAACCTTGCAAAAAGTCCCTCTCCAACCTTCCTGTAGGCCCTTTTAGGTACCAGAAGGGAGATGAAAGGACCTGCTTCAGGAATCCCCATGACTGGAGGGGTTTTTCTGTTTCACCTTAGTTCCAGGCTCTGTGGGCAGGAGGGGACCTCTGTGACACTGGTTACCACTGGTTCAGGAATGCCGGCAGCATGCACACCCCAGGCACTGCTGGCTCTCAGTTCATGGGCTGAGGTGGTTTTCTGAACCAAAGATCAGCTGGGCCCCACCAGTGTGATAAGATCCCCCAGCGAGATGGAAATGAGGACATCATAATTAACGTGGCGAGCGCACGCGCTGGGGGAGGATGTGATTGCATCTGCATTCAGGAGTTTGCCTAATAGTTTAAATTAAAGTCAACACCAGTTATAAAATATTTGCCAGATTATGAAAGGCAAGAGATGCAAACACCAGATATCTGGGCAGCTGAGTAAGGTCTTATAAGTCTCCCAGGGCCTGTGTGGCACAGCAGAGGAGAAGGAGGAGGAGCAGAGGAGAGACTGTGTCCCCCTGGCAGCAGCTCAGCCTCCCTCCATCCTTAGTGCAAAGGAATGAGTGTCCCCAGCCCTGGGACAGCTTCCAGGAGGGATGCCAGGTCTGCCTGGCATAGCAAAGCTTTTGTGGCCACTGAGACATCCAGCACTTTCCTTCCCAGCACGCCATGGCACCTTCTCACACCATTGTCACTGGGAGAGGAAAAAAAGAGAAGGCTGTTATTGAAGCTATAAATCATTAGATGGGAGGCCTTAATGGAGATAATCCCCATGAAATCAGTCACTGCTGTGCCTAAGGAGGGATTTGTCAGGCAGTTAACTACCCTGAGCTTCACTGCAGGTGATTAACTACTGGTAGTGACCAACATCTGGGGAATTAGCAATAACCCAGGATTTACTGAACAAGCACTGGGAGATGAGCTTTTATCTCAATTACCAGTCTAAATCTTTATTTTCCAACGTTCCTTTCCTACGTTTTTTTCCCCAAAGAAAATTAATTTCACTACAGCTTGAGCTGTAACTTGCTGGTACTTCTGGACCCAGGTAGAGGCTCCAGCTTGGAAGAGAAGCCCAAGAAATACAACAGGGACACCAAAGTGAAGGAGAGCAGAGACATGGTCTAGGCCCATGGGAGATCCCCAATATCTCTTGGTGGTCTGAGAAGAAGAGATGAATCTGAAGGGGGGTGGAATAGCAGGGACACAGCACAGCTCACACTGAGGATGGGATTTTACAGAGTGAGCTTGGGGCAAAGGGAGACCCTGCTTCATGACAGATGGAGCTCTTCCCAGCCATGAAGGCTGGGAAGACTGGCTGCTGGCTGCAGGATCAGACCCAGGCAAAAAAAGTCCCCTGGTGTGTAGGCATGGCTCTGCAAATAGCTCAGTCCAAGGGCTGAAATCGCCATTCTTAATGCACAAATACTGCTAGGAGACCATCCTGTGGCCATGTCTGTGCTTTCAGCTGGGGGTTTCAGCAGATCTGGTGCCTTTCTGACAGTGTTCTCTCTGGGTACTAAAGGATGAAGGAGGAGCACCCTTGGCTAACTGTTCCCAGGGGCTTCAGGATACATCTCTTTCTGAGGAGCAAAGGGACAGGGATGGGGAGATCCAAAGCCCTTTGAAGTTCTTTCCTGATTCCCATCAACAAAGCCAACATGGAGCATGCCAGGTGGGATTGCTGGGGATTGTGCAGGGCCAGGAGTTGGACTTGATGACCCTTGTGGCTCCTTCCAGCTCAGGGCAGTCCATGACTCTGTGTTGGGGCAGCTGCCTGGGCGGCAATGCCCAGCAGCTCTCTGGGCTGACCCCAGACCCTGCTGCAAGAGGGAAACTGTAGGGCCACCACAGAAGGTGCTGGTGGGGGTGGATGGGGAGGTCATGGGCAGCATGGGGGGCCTTCCTCCAGCACTCAAGGTGCTCCCATTCTAATTAGCTTTTGCAAGGCATCATTCAAGCTCCTTAGATGCCCTGTGTCTGAACAAAATAATTTCCTGTTTGACTTTGTAAATCAAAGTAGACGATACAATAATTATTAATAATATGTTGACTTATCTCATCAGTGTTTTAATTAGTCAGTAGAAAGGCAATTTGCAAAGGGGCTGATCAGCTCCCTGTGATCCAGCAGGTCACGGGCCAGGCAAGGAGAAGGGAGAGAAGGGCACTGGGGCGTTTTGCTGGGGAGAACTGGGATACAGGAGGCATGGCAAGGGGAGGGGTTGACCACACTGATAAGAGTTTAATTTTCAATGCAAAGGGAATTGTTCTGGGAAGGGAGCGAGCTGCAAAGCTCCTGGGAGCCCTTTGAAGTTATAATTGAGAGGAACCGCAGCCTGCGGGACAGGGATGCTCCCGGTGACCCTTCTGCTTCCTGCACGTGTCTCTGGGGTGACGGTGAGGGGGGGGATGCAATTAAACCCCTGAGCAGCAATTACAGCCAATTACCCCTCAGTTAATTGTCTGTCAAGAGAAAATGTCAAAACAGGCTAGGCATGGGTCCCTGATGGCCTGACATTCCCCAGGGCCCACGGCACTGCTGACCCTCACTGTGCCCGTTGCTCCCAGCTCCTGCTCCTCTGCTCTTGCTGGCCCTGGCAAAGCCAGACAGGGAAGTAACCTTCCAGTGAGGCAAGTAAACCTTCCAGTGAGGCAAGTTCACCCTGCCCACAGGTGTGATGAAGTGGTACCCGTCCAGTTTTGCCTTGGCTGTGCAGGTAGCTCTGGGATCTCCCAGTCAGAGGATGAAGCCTCTGAAGCTGCTGCCTTTCCTCTGGATCCCCAGGTGTGACAGGACCTGCAGGTGCCACAGGGCGAGCCATAGGGCACTAGGCAATGAACTAGCAGACACAAGTCCTCTTCAGAAGCTCCTCAGGCTGGGGACCAAGGCTCTGTGCTGCTTAGTGCCATGAGAAGACCCCGGAAGAGCTACCCACCTCCTACTGTCTGTCACCCATGTGGTGGCCCTGGGGGGAATGGAGATGTGGGTAAAGCAAAACAAGCATGACTTCAGCCAGCAGTGCTGGACCCTTGGCAGGAGGATGCTGCCTGTGTCTGCCCACGGATGGAGCTGACACGCTGTGGGGAAATCCTGCACTGTGGCCCAGGCAGGACAGCTGGGAGGTAGCAGGAATGGGGGGACACTGCCACCAATCTTTCAGCTAGAGTATCAAAATTAAGGAAATGGCAGTAAAAATAAACTACCTCCATGAAAATCTGGCTTCACAGTACAATGCCTCTATACAACCCCAACCCAAAGCTACAGCACAGGGCAGGGACAGCCCCAGGGACACCCAAAGCACTGGGCACAGATGGTGACCAGCAAAGGGAGTTCCTTTCTTAGTGCAGGGATCACACCAGATCTCTCCCACCTAAGCCTGAACTGCACTGTAGGGGCTGCTTGGGAGGCATCTCAAGCTCAGAGCCAAAGCATTGGCACTGCCAGCAAGGGTT
This sequence comes from Camarhynchus parvulus, assembly GCF_901933205.1. Classification (NCBI taxonomy): domain Eukaryota; kingdom Metazoa; phylum Chordata; class Aves; order Passeriformes; family Thraupidae; genus Camarhynchus; species Camarhynchus parvulus. The sequence continues at coordinate 2,357,229 of NC_044591.1, forward strand.
CTACCCCAGCCTCCCTGAGACACCAGCACCCTAATGCAGCTCCTGTGACACCAAACAGATCCCAGCCCAAATTTCCTACTCAGAAAGGGCCTGGAGGTGAAGGACCAGCAGGGAGGGAAAGGAGTGAGATGTGCTTTCCAGATTAGTGATATAATGGCCCAGGGAGGAAGAACCATGGTCCAGACCAGTGTTTAGAGGAGCCATTAAAACATCCAGCTGGAAAAATATATGAAAAGTTGAGGGTGTTCAAGACAGTTTCCACACAGGTATATGGTCCTCCTGTTGGTAACAGGGCCAAAATTTGGGTAAAAGCACAGGGTAAGTGCACAGTGGAATTACCCCACGCCTGACTAAGGTCCTGTAGCCTCAGCAGCATGGCCAAGAGGTGGCTCTGGTGTTGGGTGTTGCACAGCATTTAATGTTGTGAGCCTTTTTGGTTTTCTTTTACTTTTTTGGCATCCAGTATTATAATTTTGTTTTATTCTTTGTTATATTTATTTACTCTTTTTAAAATTTACTTACTGTTTAATTTATTAGATATAATTTATTATATAGATTATTCATTATATTATTATTTATTTTTAATAAACATCACCAATAAGATGGAGAACTCAGATGTACTGGTATTCAAGAGCTGCTGGTGAAGGACTGCTGGGCATCTGCTGTAGAGAGCCCTGAGACTCAGCCCCAGCTCCTGTGGTCACCTGACAGTCACAGGTGACAGTCCAAATGGGGTGGGGCTCTGGATTCATCCCTGGATTTGTCAATGTCCAGCACAGGATACTGCACCTTGGCTGGCCAAGGAAGTCCCTGGTGTGCTGAGAATGAGGCTCCTGTAGGCTCAATCCTTTTGTCTGCTTTGGGAGTGCGAGGCCCTGCCCAGCACAGCCAGCCCAGCGTATTCACCCTCACCCAAGTGACCTCAGTGATGCAACGGATTCCACCTGCACTCCTGACAGGGACCAAGGCCTGGGCACAGGGACACCCAGAAGGATAATCCTGGGCAGTCTGCAGGCAGCAGGTGGTTTGACTATGGGGAAGAATTGCCTGGGGAGGGGTTAAGGACAGATGTGGACAATGGAAAACAGCCCTGTCTCCCAGAAAATCCCAAAAACATTCTCCCTTGCAGGAGAGCAGAGGAAGCCCTGAATGTGTGTCAGGCTCCTCCAGGATGCCACAATCTGGCAGCAGGGCTGGGATGAGATGACAGCTGATTAGTGACAGGACAGCAGTGACAGCCAACGGCAGCCATGAGGAGGACAGCATCTGCCTCATGCAGGCAGAGGCAGAGGAAGGTCCCCGGGCTGCAGACCAGAGGCAGGCAAACCCTCGTAGCGATCGGTTTTAACAGGGGCACGTTAACAGCATCGCCACAGGACCTGGAGGATTTACCAGCACCAGCAATTTTGCAGCCAAGGATGTTTTTTCCTCAAAGCTGGGCTGCTCTGAGAGCTGAATGAATTGACAGGTCTGAAGGCCCGTATTTATGCAGGAGATCACATCACATTAGTTCCACAGTCCCCTCTGACCTTGTACCTCTCAATCTCTTACATTCCCAGGATACTAATCATTGCAACAACTAACTGCTAAAATTAGACTTGAGTTAACAATTTAATATATTTACATATATGATAAAGTCTGATAGAAATCTGATCATTGGTATTATTATGAATTCACTGTTCTGATCACTCCTGCTCAAGCAGTGCAGGGACTGAAAGTCTCAAGCAACAGATCAATGAAAATTATTAGAGACCTGGGAAGATTTCTGTGGGAGGTGGAATTGAAAAGATTAGGACCATTTAGTTCAGAGAGAGGATAAAAAGAATGGACATGAAAAATCAACACAGCAGCAACAGCCAGGTAGGCACCCCAATTTTGCACATTTTGTGCCTGCAGAAAGCCCCACTGTGCCTTGCAGTTGGTCCTGTGGGTATTTATGGGATTGTTGCTGTTCACTAAATGAATGAGCAAAATCCTTCCAGCCAGGTCACCCTGACATCTGAAACTTACTATTTCCACAAAGCTACTGTGTCAGGAAAACCTGGGCATGGAAATGCAAGTGAAGGGAGAGTGTGGAAAGGATCCAGCTGGTGGAGATGGCAGGCTCACGTGGGGGTCACCACGCCACCATCCCTCCTGGACACGCCACAGGGCTGTGAGTTTGCACCCCCATTCCTGTAAGATATGATCTACAGGGGAGGCTCCCCTGCCCCTCCTGCCCAGTGCTCACAGAAATTCCTTGGATTCCAGGTGGTTGGGAGCTTCCTGGTCATTTGGGGCTGTTCCTCCTGATGCTCACCCAGCGCAGTGAGGAATGAGACACTTCTTAGCATGTCCCAGCTCTTGAGTCCCTTCAGAGTTCAGGACCTGGTGACGGCCTGGTCCTTATCAGGGGACATGGAGGGTAAAATGGCATTTCCAAAACAGCTGTATCCCTCTGCCAGTCTATCAGGCTGGCATCTTCCCAACAGACATGGTCTGTTTGCCTCATCAGCACTGACTTGGGGCTGAGATGTCCATTCCCTACTCATCCCCTGACCCCTGCCACAGTGACCCATGGTGACCCATCCCACTGGGGTCCCCCTCTGCCAACAGTCACCTCATACTTACCCCATGTGAGGGATAAGTCATCCAGCCCCAGTCTCCCAGGATTGCTGACGTGTCTAGCAAGTTCACTGGAAAACACAGGAGCAAAAGCTGTGTTAGAAAGCTTTGTCCCCATCCCCAGGGAACAGAGCCACCATGAAGAAGCCCTCTTCATTTGCCATTTCCTTGAAAATGCCCCCTACCCATCAATCTTTCTTCAGGGACTGCCTGGCTGGATATGAGGCAGGTATGGAGTTTGGGGATGGCAATAAGGGATGCTCACCAGAGCTGGTGGTTCAGGATAGAGTTGAGTCCTGGCCCCAGCACTGAGAGCAGTGTGACCTTTGGGGGAGAGGAAGCTGCAAAGAGCAGGTTGGAGGGAATGCAAAGCAAGGAAGGGTTGTGGAAACAAACTCCCAGCAACAGGTTGTCCACCAGTCCCACCGTGGGCCAAGACTGATGCAACTGGAGCATCATTCCTCAGCTGGACACTTCTCCTCTGGAAGCCCTTTAGGCTCAGCTCCCTCTCGGCATCACTGGTTTGAAGCCTGCACTCCAGCAGCTGCTGTAATTGTGCACTGCAGTGCCCAGCTCCAGCACAAAGAGACTCCCCATGGTCCTGGCTGACACCCCACTGGAGAAGTCCATCAAAGCCAACCCCTCCAAATCCCTGCCACCACCAGGAGCCCGACTTAAAGAGGAGGCAGAGGCAAACTGCAGGAAGAGGGGAGCAGATTGCGTGGTAGGAGAGCTGAGGATGCCTTCCAGTGTGCTCAGAGGCTTCCTGTGGAAACCTGTGCAGTGGCAGCAGTGGAGGAAAGCAGGATGCCATGGAACTGCTGCCTCTGAGCCATCTGAGCCCCACGCTCAGAACCCACAGCATCAAGCTGAGGAGAGCCTTGCCTTGCCTGATAAGCTCGAGTTGCTCAGCACCTGGGGAAGGAGCCCCAGCCCCAGCTCCATGGTGCAGACCCAGAGGGATGGAGGCTTGGGGGAGGCTGCCAGCAAGGTGCCTTGACCCTTGGTGCAGTTGGGCACCAGGACCCTGATGCCTCAACGCCCCCCAAGAGCACCAGGCTCCCACAGGGAGCCCCAGTGCCTCCAACTTTCCCCATTCCCTTTATCCTGAAGCCACCCAGTGAGGTCAATGCTGCAGGAAGCTTCATCCTTGCTGGCTGCCTTTCGTCACCCTTGAGGAGCACTAAAGTGGACCTGGAGGCACCTTGTCACAGCACCCCTGTGCAGCAACAGGGCTGGGCTGGTCCCTGGGCTCAGGAGGGATGGTGGTCTTGTTGCCAGGACCAGCTTGTCACAGCAGGGACAGGGCATATCAGGACAGTGGCTCCAGTCCCTGCAGAGCCTGGGCTCAGCATGAGGCTGCTCTCTGTAGCCTGAGGAACGGGTGCCACTTTCATTTACTATTACCAGGCAGGGAAGGAGAGGGGAGGAGAGAGCAGCAGAGACGTGAGCTGGCTGTGAAACACCTGGACATCATGCTCCTGACAGAGCAGATTAGGAGCTTTTGAGGCATTTATTAATGTTAGCAGAACAATTTGAAAGAATTTCCAGGGTTTCTTGTGTGGTTCCATTGGCCCAACAGCAGGCCAAGCCCCTCCACTCCCTGTGCAGCACTGCTCCCACTGCTAAAGAGGCCCCTTGCCCTCAGCACAGAGTAATTACCTCAGAGATCTCAAATCCATTTTTATTTGTTATTGTTAATCTGAAGATTTTCTGCCTATTTTCCCTGGGTAATTCACCCAGCAGGAGCCCAGGCTTGGGAGTTTCCCTGTTCACAGTGCAGGACCACAGTCCTGGTGACCCTCAGCAGGCAGGTTGCAGGGAGGAGACAGCTTTTGCAGACCCTCTCTCCCCCCCACCGTGGTCTCTGCACCCTCTTTCCCACGCTGGGATGCTCAGCAATGGATGTGGCTGCCTCCCACTGCTCTGCAAGCAGCAGGAGGAGCCTGCATGAACTGGTGTCCAGCAGGATCATGGCATTATGAGGAATGATGCTGAGAGCATACAGTGGGGTGTACCCCAGACTTGTCTGCCAACAGTGTGTGGGACCTGGAGCCAGCTTGCTACACCCCATCCCACCACCCTGACCATGAGGTCATCACCCAGTCTCACGGAGATGTTGTCATGACCTGAAGGAGTCTTCTCCTTTCAGTTGCTTTGGTTCCCAACCTATGCCAGCTTGCATCCCACCCATCGTCAGATTCCTCTTTGCAGGAAGAGGGGTAAGTTTCTTTTACTCCCTCACTTCAGCCAAGTGCACAGAGCCCTGCATTTTAAGCCCACACAGCAAACTGCACAAACACAAAGGCACTGGGTATCCTAGAGCTCCTGTTAACTCATGGATAGCACACCCCCTGTGGATCCCAGTGTCCATCCAGCAGCACTGTGACGTGCTCTGATATGGGGACACCAACACTCTCCCAAAACCCAGCTGGTTACAGCCCAGGTTACAGCCCAGCTCCAAGGGAAGCTGCCGCCCCTGCTGTGGCCAGTGCCTGCTCAGCCCTGTGCAGAGAGCTCCCGGCCGCGCTGCCTCTCGGGGCTGATGCTCCGAGCCCCCTTTAAAGCCGCAGAGTGAACAAGACCACCACAAAGGACCCCTTTCAGCTCAAACATTTTTTCAGAAATGTGCTGGTTTGGGAGACCTCTCTCCTACAGCTGGGCAATTCTCTTTGATGCTATGGACTGTCTGCACGTATCAGTCTCAAACCGTGAGCTCCATTTTGTTTTCCTCAGCACCATTTTGTCATTTCCCTATTCTGTGCCTTGGCCTTGCCTCGGCGTATTGAGCCAAAACACCAGGAGGTGTCAGGGGAAATTCTCGCCCTGGTGGAAAAGCTGTCAAGCCTGATTGCCCATTCAAATGTAAGCACCTAGGAGAGAGCAGGTCGTTTCCCAGCACAACTGGGGTCTGCAGACAGAGCCTCACGTAGGGCAGACCCTCATGCTGCATAAAGTTGCATCGTGCAATGGTGCATGAGTAGTGGACATTACAGCCTCTTAGATACAGACTAGGCAGGAGTCAAAGTGCGCAAATCAGTATATGATGTATGTATGTATTGTATTTATACCTATATCTCTACTGTTGGATCTATATCTGTATCCATTTCCATACCCATATCTACCAAATCCTATATCCTGCTTGGGATAAGTGAGTGTTATATATGGTAGATTAATTCATGCTGTAAAGTTAGAAGTAAGTATATATAAAATATTAGGAGAAATCAAACCCTATGCTGGTGACTACTCGGCCGGGAACTGCATTCTATTCACATTCTAACCAGTTCCCGGACAACACTAAAGATAACATCAAGCCAGTTACCTTATGAATAAGGCCTGCAGCCTCCCTGACTGAGGACAGAGTTATGCATATGGTAACCCCTTCCCGGAATGAGACTGACTCGGGCCATCAGAAGGGGTTTTCAGGCCATCAGAAGGGGTTTTCCTGTGGCACCATGCATGAGAAGATATCATCTGGACCTTCCCGGAATGGAATGTCCTGAAGAAGCTCACAAGACCTGCACCTGGAAAGGATTAGGTCTATGCACTCAGGAAATATACATCTTCTGCCTGGGTACTCAGACATTCACCTGAGTTTGGACTTTGTCTGCTTTTACACATGTATAGGTCCAACTTTACATGTAAAGAGACACAAAGAAATATGCGGTCATCTATGCCTCAGGCAAAATAAACTGTATATAAAGTAGCTCCTGTGAGCACTCGGGGTGTCCCTTCGGGGGAACTCTGTCACTCTGTCAGCAGGAACCCAAGGGCACCCAGCATCTGTGTCCGGGGCAGATGCTGTCTTGGATGTGGTTGATTTTTGCTTTTTCCTAAAATTCTCTTTTTTGTTAAATTGACTTAATAAATCTTTGTTGATTTTTTTGATAAATTGGCTACAGATTTGATCATTTATAACATGAGGGACCTGAGACTGGGACTAGCATCCAGAGGATGTGAGTTTTACTTGGAACCATATATCTCCTGCCATATATCTGTATATATCTATATCTATATCTATATCTATATCATCTATATCTATCTATATCATCTGTATATCTCTATCTATATATTTATATCAATATCTATATTTATATCTGTATAATATATATCTATGTCTATATCATCTATAGTGAGTGCTTAGATACCTTTCCCAACACTTTCACTGCTGGCCACAGCTCCTGCAGGGATGTATTGCATCCCTACAAACAGATGTGGGAGCACATTGGAATCTCACATCCAAGCATCCTGGGCTCAGGAATGGGCTTGTGGTATCTAGGGGAGCTTGTGCATCCTCAGTGCACCCCGGCTTCATGGTGGGGTGGTGGAACAAGCCTGGGGGTGACACACTGGTGGATGCATTGAGTCCCAGCCTCTGGAAAAACAGTGGGGGACCAAAGAGGGCTCTGAGCACCCTCACTAATTGTTAACCCACTGTGGCCCTCCCTCTAATTACTCCACCATCTCCCTCTTAGGCAGGGGCTTTGTAGCGCAGGCGTGGGGAGGAAGGGTCACTGGGAGCAGCCCTGTTCCCTTGGGCTTCAGTTCCTCTCCATCAGAACTTCAAAGGCCTCCCAAGATTCACAGCAAGGCACCCCCCCCCCCCGCCCCATGCAACAATGCTTTTTGCATCGATAATTAAACTCTTACCAGCACAGCTTGGCTGCTCCCCACTAGCCAAAGACCAGCAGGCTCAGCTCCACAACGCCAAGCAGGTCTGCACAGCCCACAGCAGCCCCACAGCCCCAGCCCCTCTTCATGGGGGAGTGACACAGGGAGGGTTATGTGCCCGTGGGAAGAGAGGCAGCAAGAGGCTTCCTGAGAGGAGGGGAACAAGAGCCAGTGGCATTCATTTCTTGTAATCTGGGGCAGAACTTGGAAGGGGCAGGTGGGGCCAGGGTGGGTCAGCTGTTTGTGTCCCTCCATTTAATGCAGGGGCCAGCTGAATAGGCAGCTGTGACCTTTCCAAATCAGGAGGCAAAGCTGAGACACAAAGTCAAGTCTTACTGGCCTTGGAACATGGCAAGAGGACAGGATGGGAAGCTTTGCTTTCAGCCTCCTGATCCCTGGGACAGCATTTATCTTTAAGGAATGAAAAACAGCCATTTATTCCCCAATATATGAGGCCAACGGGTAGGGCTCAGAGGGAGGAGCAGCCTGCCTGGAGGGCAGGTCAGCTCCCTCCTTTCGGGAGCTGTGTGCAGGGGTGTTCCCCACAGATCCAGGTCCGCAGTGGGTTGCTGCTCTGCCAGACCAGCAGCCAGATTCAGGCAGGATTTTTCCTGCAGCTGCTCATCCACAAGGCTGCACATACTAAAGTCACAGCGGGGATGGGGCTACCCTTGGCACCCACTGGCCTCAGCTGCCCAGAGAAAGAGTTTAGAAAAGCAGTGCGGGTAGATCCAGCAAATATCATCAAATCTGGCAGGAATTTTGGATTTCCACACTTCTGGAAATGCCAGAATCAGGCTGGAAAAAAACAAAACAAAACAAAACAAAAAAAAAAAAAAAAAAAAAACACAGAGAAGAAAAATACCAAACAAACCAAAGAAAAAAAAAAAAACACCAAAAAAACCCCACCCAAAATACAACCCACCAAGCTAAAAAGAAACATTTTCAAATGAAAGCAGTGCTGCTTTTTGGCTGTGCCCTAATTCCCATTTCAGGATTTCTTCTCAGACCTCCAGATTGTTGCTGTGAACTTTCTGCATTTAATTTTATATCATTTTGTAATGCATCAGGAGCGGCAATGCCCATAAGGACTGCCCAGAGGGTCACCCCTTTTCACTATACCCAGAGCAGGAGGTACTTTGATGTAGGAAGAAAGCTTGTTTGTTCAATCAGTGCTAACAAAAAGCCTCAGTTCAGGTTTTAAAAATAAAATTATCAACCTGATCCTTCCAGCCCCTGCATGATATCATGTAAGATAATGTGCAGTGCAAGGGCACATTACCTACCCGTGGTAGGACTGAGGTGTTGTGAAATAATGCAAAAAATGAAACAAAACAAAACACCCTGAACAAAGTATTTCTAAGGCTAAAAACCTTGAAATTATAGGGCAGGTTTTTTCTTCCCAGAAAAAAAAAAGAGCACATCAAAAGCCAAACAACAAAAAGATGTTCCCTCTCAAAACTACAGGTGAGAAAATAGAGATGTAAAATGGTCATGTATCCTGCTCGCTTAGAGACTCCCTGTACTTGTGTGCAGGGGGACAGACAGGGAGAACTGGGCATGCTGGTGTAGGAGACCCAAATTAAACACACTACCCACCACTGGGCAGGGTGTTACAGTACAGGTGTGCAGCCCCAGTACAGGTGTGTACCCATCCCCAGTACAGGTGTGCAGCCTGGCACTGTGGCACTCACTGGTTCCAGTGCAAGATGAAACTGGAAATGCCAGGATGCTCCGGGCTGTCCCAGGGCTCGAGGATGAGTGTGCGGGGCTGGACAGGGCTCCGAGCGAGGGTGAGCCCACACTTCCGTGTCCCTGGTCCTGGAGCCAGTGGGAAAGGAACTATTTCAGGCTCTAGGGGTGGCTAGGCTGGTTGTAATTGAGGGCAGAAGCCAGAGGAGGAGGTGGGAAGGCCCTGGGGATAGGGGTGTGAGAAAGGTCAGGGATTCAAGAAATTCCATGGAAACAACCAAAGTGAGCAGAGGAAGAAGCAAGACTGCAGTGAGGCTGGGGATGGAGTACTGGGTCCCGGTGGCCCTGGAGGAGGCACAACTGGTGCCCCCAGATCTGGATTTGGCCATCTGGGAGTCACACATGTCTTTTCTTCCACAACATCTCCAGCCTGAGGAACAGCACAATGACACGGCCCTGTCCATCAGCAGAGAGGAGCTCGTGCCTGGCACAGCCACCCCTTGATATCTCATCTGGCTAAAGCCCTGTGAGAACAGAACTATTCCACTCCCACACCACCAAAGAGTGGCTCCTGGCATGCCTGACCAAAGCCAGAAGCTTGAGGAACAGGTAATGGACCTGCACCCAAATGGGGACTTCCCTCTGAGCTGCAGTTCAGGTACAGGGACAGCCTAAACACCTCATGGTACCAGTAATGCAATATTGTGACAGCCTTTAAAAATTACACAGGAGTTTTCTAACACAAAATAAACGTCGTCTGCTTGCAGTCAGCAACACCTCTGTGGTACAGATTCCAAGAAAGGGGAGCTGTGTCCAGAGGGGTTTGTCCCAGTGTCCTCACACTTGTCCTGACTCCTTCTTCTCTTTTCTCACATCTGTTTGGTATAATAAAACAGACACAAATGCATTTTCAGCTTTAGTCACCAAGGTTTCCAACCTCTGCTGCGTTTTCTTGGACATTGAAGCTCATGCCATGTATGCTGCTAACAATGTCCTAAGTCCTTTTCCCAGACTGTCTCACTCCCCACACGTAAGCTGCGTGTCCCCTCAGTTATCTCCTGCCTGTTTGGGATCTGGAAGATTTCTTATGCCATACTGCCACTTCTTCCCATGCCACCCACTTTGACTCAGGCAAACCTGGCACTGGAGATCTGTGCTTGTATCAGAGCCAGGGCAAACCTTGCAGCACCCTGAAAATGCCATTCTGCCCTTCCCACCGATCCCTGTGTCCCTGCAGTCCTGGTAAAGCTTTGAGTGTTATCATCTCTGGAATCCTCACTAGGGAAACACAGGTTTTACAAACGTGCTCGCTTATCTGGATTATCTGGAGGGGCTTTGCACAGCAGTTTTTCAGGCTGTTGTATGCTTTTTCCCTAATTTCTCTGAGGACATCTTTGCTCTTGCACCAGTTGGCCACCCTAAACTGTGCTGAGCTGTTTGTACCCCAATGACATTTTTAAAGCAAGATAATTTCTTTTAAAGGCTTTTGCCTTTGCTCTCTTAAAAATAACTTTCTAAAATGGAACCTTTTCACAGACAAAAATACCAATACTAACTGCCTTTGAGGGGACAGGCTGAATATCTCATACCGCTGGTAATTAATTATCACAAAAGTCTTTAATAATTGCATGGAAGGTGCATAACACAGAAGGTATTTCATCCAAGGAAAGACCCTGGAACTTACGGCATCATTGATGCTGGGATGGAGCTGGGATGGATTCATCTATCCAGCTGCAGCCAACACTGTTGTCATTCACTAATGCGGTAAAATAAGCACTTTAAATATGAGAAACTGGACACAGAGCAGAAGATACCACAGGCACAACTATGATAACCAGGGCTGGAGGTAAAGAAAAATCACAGAAGGGAACCTGCAGAGCCCAATCTGTTCATGCCCACAAGGGCTGTGAGGTGCACAGGTTGAGTTTACCCCTTTCACTGCCGAAAAAGACGGGCTCTTTAATCCTGCAGGAAAAGCCTAACAAGAACAAACGGCTGGAAGGTGAAGCCAAGGAAATTTGTATTAGGGAAAGAGGGGCCTGATTTTTAAAGGCTGGGGCTGATGAGCCCTTGGAAGGGATTATTAAAAGCAGCACTGCCTTTGCCGATGTTTTCAGATAAACGGTGAATACTTTTCTGGCCACTATCCCTGGGCCAAATACACTTCATTAGGCTTCATTGGTGTGCCTGGATCTGATCCATTATGGAGTTACATCCTTAGGCTTTATTGGTGTGCCTGGATCTGATCCATCAAGGAGTTCCATCCTTTACACAGTTGTTTATGACACTGAGTATCGCGCACCGACACGGGCAGGACGGGGGGTTTTGTTTCGTTTTGAAGGTAATACAAGTGCATTATCTGACCACTGCCTTCGGGACTGGTAAGGCTGAAGGGGTTAATCGCCTCTGTGACAGAGGAATCATTTTGAGTGTTGGCCAGGCAAACAGGCTGGGTTAGAAGAATGAACTATCAAAAACTGTCAGGGTATGAATAGAGTTATCATATGAATGGATGTGCCCCTGGAGATAAAGGCAGCACCGAAGACTGCCAGCGAGGCCAGCAGGGACAGGCAGAACACAGGACCCGAGCAGAACAAAGAGCGGAGGTGGCGGGATGTCTCCAGAAAACCAGCGCTCCCCAAGCCCTGCCGCCGGCACCCAGCACTGACCTGGGATGTGTGGGATGGGCTTCCACCCTTCCTGAGCATCTTTGGGGCTGGGGTTTGCTGCTGGCTTGTTGAGGTTTTTTTTGAGTAAAATATTTTGCTAACCACCTTTCAGCAATTGAAAAAATAAGGAATTCTTTCCTCCCTGAAGCAATTCATCAGGTTTTCAGTTGTACTTAAATTTGGCTTCATCAGATCCATTTCCACCATCACCAAAATGGGTGCTCATTTATTGTCACTGGAAACAACCCCTTGCAATTTCAGGAGACAAGAATTCAAGGAGAATGAAAAACCTGCCAAAGTAGGTGTGTTTTGTACACAGGTGTGTTATTTTTCTGCAAATTTTGGAGGTTGATTTTCCAGAAGTTTTATAAGCTATTAATACAAGAGGGATGGAAATGAAGATGGCACCAGAAACATATCCCTGTAAGCCTACCTAAAATTATGCAAATATTTGCTTTATATCAGCATTTTGGGAGCAATCAAAAAATTAAATACCCCCAGATTTTTTTTTCACTAATGTAGCCTAAACCAGCTCCCTGTTTTAAACCAATGCTTCTCCATCCCCCATCACAAAAAGTCCATAAGCTTAAACACTCTTGCTTCCTATCCTCAGAGAGGAACACAGACCCCCACAGCCTTTTTAAAACGGAAAAGGCGATTTCCTCTCCCTTTCAATGTCTTGCTTTTCCCGCAGCCCCGACTTCGGCATTGCTGCAGAGAAGTAGGAAAGAAGCATTGAATAAACATGCAGATTAGTTTTTACCTTTTTTTCTGTTTGAGCAGAGGGGCAATTAATGAGATTACAATGAGAGATTAGCGGGGGAGACCCCCATGAACCTTTCCTGTGGCCCCCGTTTCAGCAGTGCAGCAAGTGGCTGGGTTTTCCCAAGGATTCTGGTGCTTTCCCGCACCCCATCCCTGTTGAGTGGAGGAACAAAACCCCATCACTGTGGTACAAGGAAAAGATGAGCATCCTCTCCTCGGCTCAGCATCCTCCCCTGTACATCACCCCATCCCCATCACCTGCCGTTTGCCTCAGCCAGCCCGATGTGCCCCAAAAAGCTGGGGGAAATGTCCCCAAATCCCCCTCCCCTGCTTCACCAGGTCCCCACATGGAGCTCTCCAAGCTCACCCGCGGGCCATGGGGTCCATGTTGTGATGGGGAGGAAAGTCACCCGTCTCATGGACGGAGGGCAGAGCTGAGCTGGGGGCACCACCTGGGAGGGAGTAGACCCCCAGCAGCCCCATTTGAAATGCCATTTTTTGACAGAAAATACAATTTTGTTACCCCCCACCTGAGTTCCAAATGTGGTGATTTCTGCTTGTCTGATTTTCTTTCAATTCAACAAAGATATTTTGTATTTTATTATTTAACTTCAATTTGTGATATAATATAAAATACCTGCTTTAATATTTTCACCTATGCAACTCAGTCTGCAATAGTGTAATTATTTTTAGTCTCTCATACTTCATATTATTGAAATATCTTATATTGAAATATCATATATATTGAAAATATTTTTCTACCTCCCTGCTCTAAAGCAATTAAATGATTTCAGACAATTCTTTTTTCAGTACTCCAAATAAAAATCTTCCACATCCTGCAAATTTTTACCCCTCTTTAAAAAAAAAATCTGAGTTTTGCCTTTCAATGCATTTTGCAGTGGCTGCCGTGCTGAAATGGGGGATTTCCCATGGAATAGCGATTCCCTTTTCCTCTTATTTCTTGGACACGCCTGTACACAAGGCTGAAAGGAATAAAAAATATAAGCTTAAAACTTCTTGGAACAAATATTTCAGGAAAAAGAAAGGCACTGGGAGCTCTTGGCAAGAAAAAAAACTAGGGTTGAAGACGGTTTTTTGAACAGGTTAATACATGTTTTTATACACCAACTGCCTCCCAATACATGCAGGCAGAGTGTAGCAAACTGTGGCCTGAAATTTGCTTTGTGGTTGTAATTTTCCACCTTGTAGTTCCCAAACGAGCACTGGGTTTGCTCGGCAGCACGGCCAGAAATGCAGGGTGCTGAGAGGCTGTGGAGCAGGCAGAGATGATGGGCAGCCAGGCTACACCCTCACGCCGTGCCCGTAGCTGCCACACGCTCTGGGATGGGGCAGCCAAGCCTGGCACAACTGGATTGTGGCATGCACCAAGGCTGGGTTCTGCTCTGCAGCATCTCCCACATTTCCAGTCCCATCCCATGCCAGGGTGCTCAACGACCGCCACCACAGCCGATCTAGTGCGGACGCTGCTCCCAGCCTATCCCAGCACTGGCGCACTGGGAACTGGCAGAGCCCACGGCCACATCCCAGCTCCACTGCTCACATTGCAGACCTGGCTGGCACTGAGTCCCCCATGCCAGGGCACAGCAGAGCCCCAGGATCCGCGGGGCCATGAGCATCATCGCGGTGGTGGATGGAGCACCAGTCGATTTCTGCAGGCTCCCACACCTTTTCTTGATGCCATTCAGTGCCTCCTGTCTGGTCTAATTGAGATCCAGCCTGCTTGGTCTGCCCCAGAGCCCAGCACATCCCCAGCACACCCCAACCTCCTGACCAAGGCTGTGATTGAGGATAGCTTTCTTTTCCAACAAATCTTGTGGGAAAGCCAGGTCTCTCCCAGCTGGCCACAGCAGTGCAGGGCCTGGCTGTCCATGCAGACACCATAAAGCCCAAATCAGCATCCAGCGATCTCCTCCGTAGAGTACAGCAAGGAGGCCCTTGCCTCACTTGTCAGTGCCCAGCATGCGCCAAGTCCAGGCAGGGCTGTTTGGCTTTGCGGGGCTGCAGCACTGAGAGCCTGGCACTGCACAGGCAGCATCCTGCACCACTCCCTGCCCGGGGCATGGGGCAAAGGGCAGCTGCTGCATCCCAGAGCAAAGACCAAGCAAGGGCTGGGAGTGTCGGGGTGCTGGGGCCCCATTCTGCACCGTCACAGCCCATCCCCAGCAGCGAGACCCCAATGCATCCCCCTGTGTGGGCAGCAAAGCAGATGGGAAAAGGAGCAGGAAGAAGGCCAGGAAGTAGGCATTTGGCAGAAAACAGAGTTAGGACCAGCAAATAGCTGGAAATTGGGGAAAAAGTGAGGAAAATGCTGGTGGGTGTTGGACGATGGCAGTAAGCACAAGGACCCAACCCAGCAGGGTTCTTCAAAGTGCACGAGGCACAGGGGTGGCAGCCCTTGGGCCCCAGCGTGCTGGAAGGATGGCAGAGATGCAGGGGCAGGAGAAGGGAGAGATGCCACCACCTCCATGGGGCAGGGACACGGGCCCCGGGGCTCGCTGCAGAGCCTGCGCCGTGCTGGCCGTGGTTCTCAAGCACAGCAGAAGGGAGGAAGGATGCTGCTGCCGGTGCCAAGGACATGCTCGGGAGCGGGAACAGCAGATCCCTGGCGATGAAGATCAGCAGACCTGGGAGCAGCCGTGCCGCCGCTGCCAGCACAGAGGGAGACAGGCGAGCGGGTGGGTGGCAGGAGCAGCACTGCCGAAACCCAGGGGGGCCTGGAATACTGGAGTAGGGACACGGACGAGGGCCAGGGATGAGGGCAGCCGGCAGCTGGGTAGAGTGGCCGGCTGGAGAGAGCAGGCCTGACGTGGCTGACACCAAGATGTCGGGAGAGGATCCTCAGCTGCATCCCTGCTTCCTACTTCAGAAGTTTCCAGCCCTTTCTCTCACGAGAAGTTTCCCACCTGAATGCTCTTTCCAGCTCCCCTCATCCTCCGCATCCTGGCATCACCCTGTGCACACCTTCCTGTGCCCACCCACTCGCTCCATCACAGCCCACGCTGCTCGGCCAACGCACCCGGCCCCGTGCTGCTGCCAGCTCCAGTGATGGGGATCGCCATGGCTGAGCTGGTGCCGGTGTCCCTGTCCTCTCTGCAGCCACCCCTGCATGCTGCAGCAGAGCCCGGGCAGAGGAGAGAGGCAGAGCTGCCGGCATTGCTGCAGAGTCAGGTTCTCCTGACCAGCTCCGAAGTTTTGCCTCTGGTGCAAAAGCTCCAGGATTAGCAAACTCAGGCAGGCAGGAACCTGGAGCTGCGCTCCCCTGGGAGCACAGAGAAGCAAGGCCCGGTGGGGCTGAGCCCATGTGGGCTCATCCAAACGGCCACAGCGATCCCGCGGGTGCCCCTAACACTGCCCCGTCACTCCAGGGCCACCCCGGTTCCTACCTTCGCTGGTGGTGGCCGACAGGCAGGCAGCCAAGGTTATGACGATGGAGAGCGAGGATGTCAGATCCCCCTGTGCCCATGCCATGGTCCGGCGGGGGCCACCAGCGCAGGGCCACCTCGGTTGTCCCAGCACCTCTGCGAGCGAGCTACCTCTGCCCAGAGCTCCGGCAGTGGCCGGTAATGCAAAGGCACTTTGCGCACATTGCTCGCAGCCACACGGGCGGGCGGCAGGGAGGGAGCAGCCTGCCCGTCACTGCTCGCAAGCCAATGGGCTGGGTGGGCTCTGCAGCGAGCCCCCCTTTCCGCGCCGCACGCGCTCGCTGTGCCCAGAGCCGGCGTCTGGCCTCGGGCTCCCGCTCCCCGCTGTCCCGCACCCCCCCGCCCTCGGGGAGCTCCGACAGCCCCCGCTGCACCTTGTGCCCCCCATCCCGCTCCGCTCTCCTCACCGGCCGCGGCCAGAGACAAACTTGCAGCGCTGAGGGGAGCCCTGCACTCGGCCGGGGTCAGGTGTGAAGGGGATGGGGTTACCCGTCCCTCCCGATGTGCAAGGAGAGGAAAACCCCTTGTAACTGCTGCCCTTGCTTGTCTGAAGGAGACAGGTAGGACACCCCCATCCCGATGCTTTCTGTGCCACATCGTTCTGGGACAGACACTCTGCTCACAATTGACCTGTGGTGGTGGGAGCAGGGGACAGCACACGGGGCTCACAAAGCCCTGTTTACTGTCACCTGACCGAGGGTCAACCCTTTCCAAAGCAGTTTGGGAAGACACAGCAATTGTGCCAAGGCAGAAAGGCTGGGCACTGGGCAAGGGTGTCCTGGGACAGGCTCCTGGGATTACCTAGGAAACACAAAGCATCCTTCCCACAGCTTCTGCATCCCTCTTGCTTGGAGCCACCAGAATTGCCAAGCCAGGTGAGTACCTTGCTCAGCATTAAACACTCGACATCTGTCAACAGACCCCCTACAGCCACTACTGCTTCTCCATCTAAATGCTGAACGATCATTAATACCTGCCCGTGGTAACCACAGATGCTGACTCCCATCTACGCCACGTGCAGTGACTTATTTGCTCCTGCCTGCACTCACGGCCAGTGCATTGTGACTGCAGCTCTACCCTGCCCCAGGAACTACCCCTGGGCAAGGCACACAGGGCAGGATAGGCATCTCTTCTGTTGTCTGTCAGGCCATCCCTTAGAAAAAGCTCATCCCAGAATTGCTCAGTGGGGACAGGGAAGGAGAGGGGGTGTTGCACACCCTCCATGCCACTCTGTGTACCCTGTATGTTCCCTGGAGATGCTAGACCCCATGCTGGGGCACCCCATGGTGCTACCAGCAGTTTTCTGTGTGGCGGAGTGAGAGGAGCTCCCTGCCCGCCTCCCAGCGTGCAGTGGTAGCAATTTCTCATGCAGAATGGATGAGGGCTGTACCTGCAGGGACGTGTCTGCACCACTCATCACCAGGACCTGGGAACAGCACAGAACCTCGGGTCCCTCCAGGTTTTGTACCCTGCCTGCCTGGGAAGCAGTCAGTGCAGAAACAGTGCTGGAGAGATCCTGTCATCAGCAGGATCACAGGATGGGCTTGCAGGGTGGCTCAGGCAGGAACACAGCTGTGCCTCAGATGACACCAGACACTCCCAGGGTAGGAGCCGAGCAGGGCTGTCAGGTGATGGGTACAGCTACACAGGGGACTTTGCAGTGCACCTTGGAGCAAAGGTCAGGGCTGATGGCCTCCAAAATCACAGCAAGCCACCAGGAAGCCCCCCATGATGCCACAGTAGTTGCACCCCTGCAGCTGGTGGGAAAGCAAATTTTCTGCCAGCTATCACATTGCTACTCTGACCCAGACATTTCCATTTGCTGAAAGGGCTTGTCACAGCTCAGTGCTGGATCATTCAGCTCTCTGCCCCACAGTGCCCAAGCAGAGCCAGGCTTTCCAGAGGGATGATATTCACACTGCCACCATCTGCCTGGCTCTTTTGAAACCCCCCTGCAGAGCTACCTCCAGCTCTCGTGCTCATCTGGAGAAGAGAAGGCTCTGGGGAGTCCTTATAGCCCCTTCCAGGGCCTAAAGGGGCTCTAGAAAATGGACTTTGGACAAGAGATGGAGTGATAAGGGGAAATGGCTTCACACTCATACAGGGCAGGGATGGATGGGATATTGGGAAGAAATTCCTCCCTGTGAGGGTGGGCAGGCCCTGGCACAGGGTGCCCAGAGCAGCTGTGGCTGCCCTATCCCTGGCAATGTTCAAGGCCAGGCTGGGTAGGGCTTGGAGCAACCAGGTCTGTTGGATATGGGGTGGAATGAGATGGTCTTTAAGGTCCCTTCCAACACAAAAAATTCTATGATTCTGTGATCTCAGTCCCAAACTGGAAAAAGCTCTGGGGAGGCAGAAGCCAGCTTTGGCCTTCCAGCACTGAGTGGTTCCACTCCCAGTGCCATGCCCCTAACCCTGCAGACCTTCAACACATCCCAGCTACCCACATGGGCTCTCCAGTCCCCTGGTGCCCTCCCAGCCCCGTGTGTGACAGGACTGTGGGTCCTCTGGGTCTTGCAAAGGGGACAAGAGCCAGCAGCTATTGCACGTCCCCCCAGGTTTGGGTTTGCTGTGCTCCAGGACTGCAGAGAAGCTGTGCTGGCTGTTCCACACTGTAAAGCAGCTTTGCAGGAGCCAAGACACAGCCACACCAGAAATGCCCTGAAATCCCTGCCAGGGCATGGGAGGCCTCTCAGATACACTGTCAGCTCTGGGGAGAGGGGATGGGTGTAATGGGATGCCTGCAAGCAGAGGTGGGTGCAGCAGGGAGTGGCGTCAGTGTGAACTCTGTACCACAACACAGTGCACGCACACTGGGCACAGAAGGGCTGTGGGGGTAGGGGCAGACATTCTGGTTTCCCTGGACACTTGGTTTCGTGGTCAGGATGTGCCTTGAGTGCATAATCGATGCATGTGCATCGAGGCTGGGCACTGTCAGGGGTGTTGGAGCTGGTACAGGATCAAACACCTTTGGGATGCTCCTGGGTAGGAATGCAGATCCCTTCCACACCAGGATCCATGTGCAGCCACAAGGGGTGGTCACAAGGCATCCCAGGAACCCCAAAGAGAGCAGGAAAGAGAAGCATGGAGGGCATCACACCAGGATCCGTCCCTCTCCCCACCTGCAGCTCTCCCCAGGCTCCCATTCAACTATCTCTGGCCTGAGCCCAGCTGCCTCTCCCTTCTTGCTGAGTGCTGCTGCCTCCTCTCCTTGATGAGTCTCTTGCCACGTCCCTCAGCCATGGTCCTGCACCTGGCTGTCACTGAGATGGGGAGGATATTTATAGATGCAGCAGAGAGAGGAGGGTGCAGCTCAGACAGATCAGCAAAGGAGAGAAGCGAACCTGGGTTTACCCCCTTTTAGCAGCTCCCAGGTCACTGTGCATTTACCAGGGAGGCCACAGCCTCCTGGTTAACTCGGTGGCTCTAACCTGAGTGGTTGTTGCCCTTTGCATCCAGCTTTGCACCCAGGGATTGCCCATTGCAGCCCTGAAAGAGCAAATCTGTGCCTGGACTGAGGAGGGCAGCCCTGTCTCTGGTGTTCCAGCACTTCTCCAGCACATCCAGGCACTTCTGCTCTCCTGTAGCATCTGCAGGACCATGTGCCTTAGGGTCAAGGCTGGTGGAGGCACTACTGGCAGTCATCAAGGGAATGGGACCATCTCCACACCCATGTCACTCTGTGTTGGGACACCAGCAGAGCCAGGACTCTCTGCTCCAAGCCCTGCAGAGAAGGAGATGCTCAGGGCAGGGACAGAGCCATGGTGCAGGTCTCCATAACCCCTGACACCTCTTCATCCATCTGTCCCCTGCTGTACATCCCTTTCTGAGGAGGAGGAGACAGGATGGGACATGGTGCCCTCTCCCAAACCCAGTGTTCTTCCTGCTCATCAGGTGTCTGCAGAAGGACAAGGACAAGCTGTGTATGTCCCTGAGCAGTAACAACACTGCACAGAGGTCCAGGATCTTCCCAGAAAAGCACTGATCATTGTCGGTAGAGGGGCAGGACTCCTGGGGGACTTTCTCCACCCAAATAGCCTTAAAGTATGCTCCATCCATGTCCTGACCAGGCAACAGCCCTGAATCCAAGGAGCTTTAAAACCTGAGGTTTAAGAAGTCAGATTCCTGCTGCCTTCCTCCCCTATCCTGAGTCCTCCATTGTGGCTCTACAGCAGAGCCCCAGAGGTCACAGGACAGAAGGGGGGTGCTGGACCCATGTAGGTGGGACATCCCCCTCTACACTTCTGGTGGCTGTGGCATCCCCCAGTAAAGTTTACATTTGATGCCCCAGCCTGAGCTGTCAGCAGGAATTCCCAGGGAGCTCCAGTGTGCCCCATGTAAGGATGCCAGTGGACAGCCCTTTAAACTGGCATCTGCTACATAAACATGCTGACAAGTTCTCTACATGCATATAACAATTCACCTGAAGCAATCTGGGTGCTAAATCACTGTAATTCCTTGTGCTGTGTCAGGGCTGGGACAGATTGCTCAGCTGCAAGGCTGAGGATCACAGGGACCATGTTTCACCTCCTCCCTGCCTCCTGGGCAGACTCAGGCTTTTTTCCCTTTCCAGTGCCTTGGGGTGGCACTTTTCCTAATGTGCCAAGATCCTTTTTCAGCCAGGTGCCTTCCCTGCTTGCCCAGACCTCCCTGGGGTTCACGAGTATTCCCATCATTGCCTGGCCTCTTGCGCAGGGGAGCAGCCATTCAGCCAGGACCTTTCATGAGATGCCATGGCTGAAGATCACCTCCAGTCCTTCAGCACAGCCAGGTGGAGGGTGCTGCTCCCTCTTCATTATCACAAGCAGGTGCCCAGGTTGTTCCATTAATGTCAGCAGAGAGGGCCAGCCCTTGGCATCACTCGTGATGAGGTACAACTGTGGGAACCACTGGCCAGCTGAGCAATCAGCACACAGTTAATTCAGGTCAAGGCTGGAGAGGATGGGCATGCCTCTCCCTGTCATTATCAGAAATGCTGTGCATTAATATCCTTTATATTAAAAAAATAATCTCGTCATAATTTTTCCTCATTGAAAGAGACAGTTTGGAACTGGAATTGAGACAAACACAAGTCAGGAGAACCAGCTGCAGAAGGGGAGAGTTTAAGAAAGGTCTTTTGGTAATATCCATCGTTCCCTTATCAGTGAGGATATTAAATGTATTGAAATGCTAAGCAGCTCTTTAAGGGCTGTCTCTGATTTTCATTAAACAAGCAGAGGATGAGCAGGAGGGAAGGTGATGCAGCACTGTTCTCTCTCTAAGAAATTCTGATTGCTGGATATTAACAGCATTAGTCCTTTTATCCAAGAGCGCCAGGGTTGCACTTGCCTTCTTGCCTATTCTGTATCTTGCTGAAGTGGAGCTAAGTCTCTGCTGTCTAACATGGGCACACAATGGCTTTGGAGCTGTTAGGGACCAGGGCTGTACAGAGATGCACAGCAAGAGTCTCCCAGGGATCATGAGTTGGGTCCCTGTATATCCCAGTCCCACCATGTTCCTACTGCCCAAAAGGAGATGTTAGGTCATGCCTTGGCAGGGCAGTCTGGTGTTGAGAGGAGATGGAGATGAGCAATCAGAAATTTAAACCAAATGAAATCACCCCAACAGCCCCAGGCCCAAGGTGGAAGCATCACCTGAGGGATGGTGAGGGAATGGGCTACACCCTTGAAATGTTTCTGGCATTGAGTCCTGGTGATCCCCAGACATCTCCAAGCATGGAGAAAAATGCTCCTGTGTCGTGCCTGAAGGGAGGCCTGGGGAACACCTCTGCCCCACTCTGGGGAATGCACAATGCTGTAATGACTCCAGAGACCATCCTTCAGCTTCCCAAATGGGGACATTGCTATGGGAATGTTGGAGGGAACCACCACAGCACGCAGTGCTACAGCATGGGTCAGCAGCAGGGCTGGGGCCACACAGGGCCACAGCAGAGGGGTTGGGATCTGCAGAGGGTCTCAAGTCTGTCTGCAATGCTGGCATGGCCAGCTGAGCACTTGCAGGAGCTCCAGCCAAAACTGCAGCTCTGACACCCAGGCAGGGCCGTGACAGCCTCTGGATTTCTCTGCCAACAGCCCAATGATGCTCTGCTGGCTGAAGAAGCAGAGGTGCAACACAGTCAAGTCCAACCACTTCAAAGACACATCACAAAACAAAGGCCAAGAATTAGGTGCTAAAATGGCACAAGTGCCGCAAGTACACCTCAGCACTCTTAATATCTTTTCTTTGCCTTCCAGTTTCTAACATTGGCATGCCCCTGGCTCTGCTCTGAATGGTCATAGAGGCCAAAGGCTCTGCTGCTATAACCACAGGCCTCCAGGAGCTGGGGCTTGACAGCACGTGAAAATAACAAGGCTGCCCACGGCATTTGTGAGAGACAGCAGCTGTGGAGGAAGGCAGGCAACCCCCATCCAGTGTACATGCATTTGGAAAAGAAAGGGACACAGGGACAGCCCCAGAGCTCTCTACAGAAGAGCTGGTACAAACAAACAGAAATTAGCTGGAGCTAATAAAACAGGGGCTGCCACAAGCCCAGGCGTGTGTTTAACCCCAGTCTCCAGAGCCACGCAGCTCCGATATTGCCAAAGGGAATGGCTTTGTGGGCTAAGCAGGTGGTTTGAAATGCTCAGGCTTTGGGAAAACACAGGGTCCCTGCAGGACAGCTGGAATCTGCAACCCAGCCCGCTACCCCTCCCACACAGGACCCTGGCATCACCCTGCTCTGGGCCATCCCTCTTGCGTCCTTGGACCCAGCTTGTGCGTCTTTCCTCCCAATTTATTCCACACTTATCTTCACTCCCTTCTGTCCTTGCTTTTTCTTTTCTTGTGCATGGTTTGTTCTGTCCTGTCTCTGAGGCTTTATCCCACGTGGACAGATGAACAGCTTTGTGCCTGCCAGATGGCTGTGGCACCTCCGTCCCCATCCCCTGCCACCCATCACCGCCTCCTCTGTTCACAGAGCTGGTCACTGCTTCCAGAGAATCCCGGAATAGTTTGGGTTGGGAGGGACCTTAAAGCTCATCTTGTTCCAATCCCCTTCCCCTAGACTGAGTTGCTCAGAGGTTGCTTTGCTCCCAGCTCAAGCTCACCCTGCCTGCACCATCAGGCTTCTCCAGCAGCAATGAGACAAGTGTTCTCCAAAGCACCCAAAACTCCTGATATTTGTGTCATGGGATACAAATCCCCCACAGGATCAAACGGGGCACTGCCATAGTTGCTTCTTCTTCTGGTTTCTTGACCAAAATTCTTCAGACACTGTCATGAGATGGAAAGGAAAGCAGGACAACAACACCAGTCACCTCTAGAGTCCTGCAGCCCTGCCTTGGAAGTACATTACAGCAAGAGTCACCCTCTGGCATTCCCAGTCTCTGCAATCCCAAGCTAAAGATCTCTGTTTGGCCCCAGATCACTGGTGCTAAGGGGCAAAGACAAGACAGGCAGAAAATACCTCTAGCCCCATCTCAGGTGACCCTTGCACAGCCAAGAGAATGCTCTGATGCTGTTGAAACTGTCAGCTTCACTTCAAGCACATTGTTTCTGCTGGAAGTGGAAATTTCAAAGATACTTAATTACAGAGCTGGGCAAACCCAGACATAATCCTTTTGAAAGCTGACAATGAGATGCTGTCCAAAAATAATTTTGATGCTACAAAAATAACCAAACAAAGCTGCATTTAAAATGGGATGAGTAATGGGGAAACAATAGCAAAACATATGGGAACACCCACAGCCACTTCAGAGCCCAGGCAGGGTTTCCCTGTGCAGAGGGAGGTACTGGTCAGGCAGGAGCTGCTCCTACAGAGTGGTACCCAGGTCCTACTTACCTGGGCTGTGCTTTCCCAGAGCTCTGTCTGTGCTGTCTGCCCCTTCAGGGAATTTGGGAAGAGGCCATCAGCATGCAAAGGTGGGGCTGGCAATGGTAAAGGACAGTCCAAAACCACAATTTTCCCCTCTGGTTTTGGTTACACATCCTGGGATCCCCAGCTGCAGCTTCAGGTTTAATATTTGCTCTGTCCAATGACAAAGTTCAGCTCTAGCAGGGACCACCATGCCACCACCTGGGCCTATTTATTACCCAGCATAGGTCTCTGTGTATGCAGTGTGAAGCCAGCCTCCTGCCCAGTAGCATTTCTTCATGTGGGATGTTGGATGCAGGAATACTTCGGAAGAACTGGAGCTATGCACCCAGCCCTGGCTATTGCAGAGTTATAAATAACCAGGTTACCTTGGGTAACCTTTCAGAATTGCAGCCTAATTTCTTCAAACATCCACCCCTCCACCTCATGTCACTGAGATTTAACTCCCTGTGGGGTGTGAGGGGTCAGTGAAAAGCCCTTCATCAGTTCAAGAAGAAGATGAAAAAACAAATTGAAATTTCATAAAGAAAGTGTATTCAATGAATACTGTCTCAGGAAATAATTAACAGATTCACTTGGAAATTGTCCAGAATATAACCTGTGTTTTAACAGAAGGTGGGAAAGGGTAAGGGAGGACACATGTATTTCACACTGTTAGGGCCCAGATCTGGGACTCAGATGTGGACAAAGCCCAGCCTTCAGCCTGGAGCTGAGCCTTTGCTGCCCCACAGAAGCACCCTGTGTGACCAGAGGCAGGGGAGAAGCCACAGTCTCCTCTGGAGCCCCGCCTGCCCAGGCCAGCAGGAGGCTGTTTGCTGCTCCCAAAGGTCAGTGCAAGCAGCCCCGGCTGCACAGAGCCAGGAGCTGCTGAGCAGTCACAGAAGCCGAGGCTGGCAGCATCTGGCACCACCGGCTGCCACCCCACAGCCTCCTCACCGCCAAACCCTCCACCATACTGCTGGGTCATACCACAGCTCCAGCATTAGAGACCAGCTCTGCCCCTGGAGACACTTCAAGGGCTCGACCAAACTGTGTTGTATTGCTTCCTGCTCAGCTGAAGGCAGTGAGAGCAGCAGCCAAGTCAGAAGCAAAGGGTCACATTGCCAGATTCTGGCAGCACTTTTCCCCATGCCATGTTTTCAAACATTGTGAGATTTTCCTAGCCTGCAGCATGGGGGAAGTTTATTTCTCGCCTGGTTTGGGGAATTTGGGCTAAATTGAAGTCAAGTGACTTCAGATGAGAACGTTATCAAACTCCGGATATTGCAAGGCCTGAAATGAAATGCCCAGGAAGAGGAAGGACAGACACTCCCCAGTCATCTTCCTCTTGCTCTGACTGACAGTAAGCTGTCTCTTATTTTTAAATATATACATTTTTCCCAGTCTGTCTTTGGAAACAGTCTCTCCATAAGGCAAAATGAACAGAGCTCCAAGCAGAGTTGATTTAGTCACTCCAGCCTCCCCCATGGCTGTTCTTCTCTCCAGTACCCCATCCCAAGGACACTGCAGCAAAGCTCCTCACTCACTGCCAGCAACCCTGGCACAGGCCCTGTTGTGCTGTGTGAGGTCCCATGGGCACCAGGCACTGGCAAGAGCCACTCAAGGCTTTGGTCTGCCTACAAGGCAAGACTGTCTCCTGCTTAGGCACCTCAGTCCACCAAGGCAGCACCCCTAGGTCCATGCCTTCTTTCTAAGCTCTCATTGAAAATATTTCTCAACAGCATAGTAATTCTCCTTCTCAACAGTGTGTCTGGGGTCTTGAGGTGCCCTAATTTAGGCAATGGGCTCCCTTTGAAGGCAGCTCTGCTGTCAGTTGCACTTCTGACCGTGTCATGCCCTGAGGGTCTCTCATCCCAATCTAGCCACTGAAAGCTTTGCAGTAGACTCCATGCCCCGTGTTTCTGTCATCTGGCTATGCAGGAGGACATTCCGTAACACATTTAATTCCTTTGGTCCTCCAGTTACTGCACTCAGGTGCTGATGTTAGCAGAAATAGGTTCTTATCTGGTCAGTGGCACACTCAGGTGATGTTCACACATAGCAGAGACAAGTCTCTTCACCACTCTCAGAGTAGCTCCTTTTGTAGAGATACTTTCTGTTTTGCTCTCAAATATCTGTATTAAAAGTAAAGCTAGTTGCCTTGACCTGGATATTTAGAGTCCGTTTGCCTTCTGCAGCAGCTCTTTCCCTAGCTGCTTTGAAGAACTCATCTGAGCTAATAGCATGGGCAATTTCGTCTTTATCCTCCCCGTGCATCTGCTGGTGCTCACAGGCTCTTGCATTTGCTGCCTCTCCCAGCTGCGGGTGCTTTACTTTGGGTGCTTATCAGAGCCCATGCAGTATTCAGGGGCTGTGCTGGCTTCATCCCTGCTCTCAGATCTGCTCTCATCTCTGCCACGGGTCACTCTGGTGGTGTCAAGTGTTTTCAGCGGTTTATGAAGGTTCCACACTGCTCACCCTTCAAAGGTGTCACTCTGGACAGGGTGACTTCTGCCTGGCAAATTCTAATTGCTGTGCCCCAGCTTTAGCTCTGCAACCACACCTTGCTCACTGCCTCTGCCTCCCTCTCAGCTGCCTGTTCTCCAGCCACACATCAGTCACCAGCTCTTCTGAGATTTCCCTCTCTTTCAGTCCCCTTTGATTAAAGCATGTCTTTTATATGTTTCATTTTTTCCCATGGTGTTCCCACATGCCTCAGGTTTCTGTGCCGCACTCCTGTAATTAGCTTCCTCAGCCTCAGTCAGCTGAACGCTACCAGAGAAATCAAATGGTTCAGAACCAGCCGGTGTCAAAAATAAGGCCTTGACACCTTTGTTTTTACCACAACCTACTACTTCCAGTAGCTGTGAGAAAGCTGCTTGAAGCTCTCTTCACATGCCAGGGAACTCCAGCATCCTCCCATGGACCTCAGGGCACAGAGAGGCAGGTCAGGAGAACAAACACTGCAGGCATACTGACCAGCAGACTCACCTGTGCTGTGGAGCACAAGAGTCACACCTCCCTCTGCCCAAGAGGATTCAACCCCCACCTTTAGCCTCTCCAGACTGTGCTCCAGCCCTTCACAGATGGTGCATGGCTGGACCCCTTGGGCAGATGTGAGCCTTGAACACAGAGCCTTGTGCAGCAGCTCATCCTTCTGCAGGGCTTGGAGAGACAGATTTTGCCCCAACAAGGTCCCTGGAGGGTCAGATGTGGAAACCAAACTCAGAAGACCACTCTGGGGTTAGGATCAGACTTAGAAAGAGTAGAATTTTTGGCTTCTCTGCTTTTCCCACGCTCCAGAAGACACCAGCCCATCTTGGCATTATTGCAGGTGCCTTGAACTGGGAAGGCGGGTTGCACCAATCAGGCTGGTTTTGTGAGGCCAAAATCCCATTCAAAATGTTGCCTCCAGATCTGAGGCACACGAGAGTGAACTGTACCACGCTCTAACCAGCCAAGTAAAAACCTGATCTCCCTGCTTGACTGGGAAGCTCAGTCTTGCACAGCAGACCATCCATAACATGATCAATGCTGAAGATTTCCAGACCATATTTTTCCTCTACCCACAAGAAAAGGCTGCTGTTCCAGAAGTTATGAAATAAAATTACTGAAGAGGAGAGAAGGGTACAGAGGGGACAGAACTGCCTTTGCAGAGCAGATAGAGACCTGGGTCCTGTTCTCTCCTTTGCTTGCAGGTTTACTCCCCATGTCTTGCCTTGCCTTGTCTTAAAGCCCAGGCAGCAGATGTCCTGTCTCAAGTTCTTCCGCATGCACATTACATGGAATGCTCTTGTCCTGCCCCATAGAGTTGGGAAATTATTTTATCCACTCCCAAGACGCTGTGAGTACTTCCCATGCAGCAGAAGAGAGGAGATGAGGACAACCTACATCCAGGAGTGGCAGATGTCCTAAAGAATGGGCTCCAGCCTGGCACCAGGGTCTCCCACAGAGGGGACAATTTCTTCAGTGGATGTGTCTGAGGAGACAAACCTAAACTTAAGCCAGAACATTTCTCCTGTCTAAATAATTTGGTGAATGTGGATAAGACATACACACCACCAAGGAAAAGTTTCCAAAATCAATGGGTGAAGTTAAGGACCGGGCCAGGTACTTTCTACATGACTCTGCTGGATCCACTAACACATCTCCTTCCCTGCAGGAGAGCTGATGTCCCAGTTATCATCCCAGGGCAGTGAGGGCACTGCAGTAGGTACTGCTGTTCATGGGAACAGCAACACAGAGCAAACAGCTTTAAACTGGAGTCAGAATTGTTATCTGAAATCAGCATTAATAGCCCTGTAGCTTTTTTATCTTCAGCCTGTCCCACTCCGGCACAAAGCCGTTGAACTTCCCACAAAGGCATTGCCTGCTCCAGCAGGTGGTGGGGAGCAAGGACAGGGGCTGCTGGAGCTCTTTGCAGACACCTGCCCGATTTTCCGAGCCTGGGGAGGCGGAGCAGCACCCCCGCAGCTCAGGCAGTGTTTCCAGAGGGCGGAGGAGCTGATGCTGGGGGAGCTGAGGCTGGGCGGTCGCTGCCGCTGGGTGTGCTGGAGCTCAGCTCTCAGCAGGGCACGCACTCAGCCAGGTGGGGCGTCGGGCAGGTGTTCCCAGCACCGCAGGGAGACGGCCCCTTCCCCTGGAATGGCTGCCAGACCTTCCCTGGCAGACTTGTCAAAGGCAGAGCCCGGGATGGGCTGACGGACAGACGGACAGAGCCCGGGGTGAGCGGCAGCGCCGTGCCGGGGCCGCCAGGCTGCTCCTGCCGCGCCCGGGGCTGGAACAGCGCTGTCGGCAGCACATCGACTGCAGCACGGGCCCGGCTGATGCCGGCAGACACGTCCGGATGTTCCTGCACCCAGTGAAAAACAAGTTCCATCTGGCCCTGCAGAGGGATGAGGTGCCTGCACAAAGGTGCACAGCCCAAACCGAGCCGTGGTGTGATGCTGCCTGCATCCACTTGCCCTCCTCCTGTCCTTTGCCTCCTCACACGCAGATGCTGAAATCCAGCTCAGCGCTCACCACTGACAGGTTTGCTCTGGGGAGCTGCTGTCTGCCCACCCTTGGGGCAGCCCAGGGGCTGGGAAGCCTTGGTGGAGTGCTCCCCGGACGATGACAGATCTCCAGCTTGGCTTAGGGGATATCCCTTGTGCTCTTTGCTGCTCCACCCAGCAACGAAGAAGTTCAACCGGGTTAAACAGAGAGAGGGAAGGGTTATATTAGATAATGTGAAGAAATCCTTCCATGTGAGGGTAGTGAGGCCCTGGCACAGGGTGCCCAGAGAACCTGTGGCTGCCCCTGGATCACTGGAAGTGTCCAAGGCCAGGCTGGCTGGTGCTTGGAGCAGCCTGGGATAGTGCAAGGTGTCCCCGCACATGGCAAGGGGTGGAACTGGATGGGCTTTTAGGTCCCTTCCATTTCCAACCCAAACCCTTCTGGAGTTCTATGATAATTACAAGTGATAATTTATTCATTACTGCTTTACCTGTTTACTCTAAGCCTGTTCCCCCTGAGCTAGAAGACAGGGCCAGGGAGCAGAATGAGACCCACCATTATAAAAGGGTTAATGGTCAGCAAACCACACCAGAGAGATTCACACATGTCTATGGAGTCAGATGCGATCTGAGGGATCTGGTGGAAGTGCTTATCAAGCCACTTTCCATCATTTGTCAGCAGTCCTGGCACACTTGGGAGGTCTGAGCTGTCCCAAAGTGGTGTTCCCCAGGGCCCAGTAGTGGGTCCAGTCCTGTCTAACATCTTTACCAATTATTTGGATGAGAAGATTGAGTGTACCCTCAATAAGTTTACTCACAACACCACAAGCTGGATGGGAGTGGGATCTGCTGAAGGGCAGGAAGGCTCTGTAGAGGTATCAGGACAGGCTGGATTGATGGGCCGAGGCCAACTGCACAAGGCCAAGTGCCAGGTCCTGAACTCAGGTCACACCAAACCCAGGCAGTGCTCCAGGCACGCAGAAAAGTCTGGAAAGCTGCTGGGCAGAAAAGGACCTGGGGGTGCCGAACATGAGCCAGTGTGCGCCCAGGTGGGCAAGAGGCCAAGGCAAAGCAGGACCAGGGCAGTGATTGTTCCTCTGTGCTGGCCACTGGTGAGGCCCTGCCTCAAATCCTGGGGTCAGTTCTGGGCTCCTCATGACAGGAAAGACCCTGAGGGGCTGGAGTGTGTCTAGAGAAGGGAATGGAGCTGGGGAAGGGTCTGGGACACCAGGAGCAGCTGAGAGAGCTCCTGGAGCAAAGGAGGCTCAGGGGGGCCCTTGTGGCTCTGCACAGCTCCTGACAGGAGGGGACAGCCGGGAGCGGGCTGGGCTCTGCCCCCAGGGAACAGGGACAGGAGGAGAGGGAACGGCCTCAGGCTGGGCCAGGGGAGGTTTAGATTGGATATTAGGAAAAATTTCTTCACTGAGAGGGTGTTCAGATATTGGAACAGGCTGCCATGGCAAGGGTGGAGTCACCATCCATGGAATTGTTAAATAATGTGTTGATGGGGCATTGGAGGACATGGTTTAATGGTAAACGTGGTGCTGGGTTGATGATTGGACTCAATGATCTTAAAGGTCTTTTCCAGCCTAAATGATTCTATGATTCTAATTAGAAAACAGGGAACCAGCTGCCTGACCTGGGTGGTCTCTCTTTTCCATCAGCAATGCCCACTGCTAAGCAGGAATGGAGTTGCAGGAGCCCTTCCCTCCCAGCCCAGTGGTGCAGGAATGAGGACCTGGGAAGGAGCGAGGGACTCTGGCTGACTCAGGGCAGCCCTCAGCGGAGCTGTGCATCACAGAGAGGCATGGGAGGCACCTCATTCATTGTGGAGGGACCAGAAAATCCCAGAATGGTTTGGGTTGGAAAGGACCTTAAACCTTATCTCATTCCACCCCCTGCCATGGGCAGGGACACCTTCCACTATCCCAGGTTGCTCCAAGCCCTCTCCAACCTGGCCTTGGGCACTTCCAGAAGTGTGGTTACGCCTTCTCTGGGCACCCTGTGCCAGGGCCTCACCACCCTCACAGGCCCACACCTCCTTCACAGGGAGGAATTTCCTCCTAGCACCAATCAAAAACAGTCCTCAATTAGTTTAAAACTGTGTACACACACCCCCGTGTTCTGTCACTGTCTGCCTGTGCGAAAAGTCTCATTTCCTCCTTTTTATATGCTCAGCTTATCAAAGCTGCAGCTGCTTTGGATTAGCAAAGAGGAGAGGCTGAGAGAGACCCTCCCTATCAGTAACATGGTCAGTGGCTGGCACAAGGGAGGCCCTGAGCCCCTGGGCCAGAGCAGGAAAGCCAGTATTGATGCAGCTGGCTGTAGCAACCAGAGCCCATCTAGAATGGAAATGAATAGAATAGAATAGAATAGAATAGAATAGAATAGAATAGAATAGAATAGAATAGAATAGAATAGAATAGAATATCCTGTGGTGGGAGGAGTCCACAAGGATCATGAAAGTCTCCTGGCCCTGCACAGACAACCCTACCTCCCTCTGCATGAACAAGGAGCTGTTCCAAAGCAGTGATGCCTGGGATCAATGCCAAGAGTCCCCCCTCCTCCTCCTCCTCCTCCTCCTCAGGTCTTGTTCCCTCAGCTGCAGGATGGCCCTGCAGGGAGAGGAAGAGGAGGGATGTCTGGTTGCAGCAGAGCATCAGGAGCAGGGCTCAGTGCAGCTGCCTGTGCCTGCAGCTCCCTGCTAGGCCACTGCAGTGGAGCCTGGCCTGCAGCAAGCTGCACACAGCTGCCTACACTGCCAGGCCTCCTGCTGGGTACCAATCTTCATCTCTTTGAAATCCATATTAAAATACATGAGCCACACTCTGGCCAGGGCTCCCAGCACTGGATAATTGCCTTTTAAGTGCTTTCTAAATGCAAACTGCATGTCATTCTTACCACCACTGCCACCTCCCCTGTACCAAGTCTTTGATCTGCTACATGTCATGACAATATTGCAATTGCCATGTCAGTGTGGGGAAGTGCAGGCACTCCCAGATGGAAAGTGCAGGGATATGCTGGACACTGCCCTCACAGCTGACCCTACAGAAAAGGGACTGGCAAGAGTCCTGCACACTGGCTGGACTTGGTGGATCCAGAGGAGCACGTGGGGGTCACCAGTGAGGAGCACCAGTGTAGATCCCCTCAGGTAACCTGCTGTAGGCTGAGGCTGGAAAGGCAGTGCATCCCTGATTATGCAATGGATCCCTGGTGATGAGATGAATCCCCTTGTAAGCTGTGTGCAACTTCCTGGCTGTGTCCTTCCTCTGCAAGGCATCTGCAACGTCCATGGCTTTTAAAACTCAATCAGATTCTTGCCTATGTATCCTTTTTCCTCAGGCATATGAGCCCAAGATCTGCTGCATGCTGAAACAGCAAAAATCACTCAATTCACCCCAAAACCAACTTACAGTCACAGAATAATAGAATCACTGGGGTTGGGAAAGCTCTCTAAGATCATCAAGTCCAGCTGTTAACCCAGCACTGCCAGATCCATCATTAACCCATGTCCCTAAGCACCACATCTACACATTTTTTAACCCTTACAAAGACTTTTTCTGTCTTTCTGCTTTGTGGGAAATGCTGAAGGAGAGAAAGAAAAAGAAAAAAAAAAGAAGGGAGAAAGAAGGCAGTATCATTCTGGACTGGTTCCAGGTGTTGATTTAAAGGTGCTATTCCCAGACTTGGCAGCAAACTGAACTCTGACCCACCCACCACATCCTGGGAGGACACAGCTCTGAAGGCAGCAGCAGCAGGCTTCTCCACAGCTCACTCCAGACTCTGTGCCAGCATCATTCCCAGCTGCTGGAGGGCTGCTGGTGGGAACCTGCCCCTGCCACCACCTGCAGCTGCCCAGCCCTGTCATCCCCACCACAGCCAGACCGCGGGGCAGGGCAGATCCTTTGCACAGAGGTGAGACAAGGCAGTGCTGCTTGCTAGACTGTGGCTCTGAAGACCTTCGGGGATGCCATGTGGATGCACTGAGGAGCCCTGGGGTCTTTTCCTTCCCCACCTGTTCCATCTGGCCCAAACAGGGATGGTGAGGCTGGGACACAGGTGGTGGTCCCCAGCAGGGATCATCAACTGGGATGGAAACAGTGTAGAAAGAACCTTGCAGTGGCAGCAGAGCCTTTTGGACTGTCACGTCAGCAGACCCAGGAAAAACATCCAAAATGATCCTAATACAGCTCTGTGGGAGCAACACGCACCATGTCACTGTCCACAGCATCACCCTTCTGCTGTCACTGTCACCAGGCAGGGTCAGGAGTACACGGCTGTGGACTGGCTCCTCCACCAGCTTCCAGTATGCCCAGTGTGCCTGGCAGAGCAGTGCCCCGGGGAGAGGGCACAGGGAGTAGCAGCTCCCATCTCCATAGGAAAAGGACAGAGCAACTCCTCATCTATGGGAAGCCCCAGAAGGCACGTTGCTGTCTGACCCTGGAGAAAGGGGACAAAAGCAACATAGAAAAGACAGTATTAATGCTGCTTTCCTTCCTCATTCACTCTGGCTGGGTAACTCCCTTCTGACTGTTCCTAAATCCTACAGGGATCCCCTGAATACCAGTTTCCACATCACATACACCTCTGAGACTCAGTGCAATGTAGCTCCCCCACAGCCATCTCCCTCTCTCCCGCCACCTTTACTCTGGAGTGCCCCACTACATCTCAGGCAGTATTTCCCAATTTCCAGAGCTCCTCGCCCAGTCAAACATGCACTGAGTGGCCAGGACTCAGCAGGGAACTGTCTTTGAGCTCACCTCAACTTGTATTCACTGTCTTGGGGTGCAGCATGGTTGGGGATGTGCATCTGGGATGTGGGCACTCCAATCCCCATGGGTGTGCCCACTGTGTCTGCAGTACACAGTCATTTCATAAGACATTTGGTGCCCAGCACTGGATTTCATGCCTGGCTGACTCATTTGCAATGTGCCAGGGCCCTGTGGTCAGCACCACAGTCTTTGTGCCTATGAGTGGCCACAGCCACAATCTGCTTGGTGTGACACTAGAGGGAAACACCACACTAGGAGCTGCTGGGCATCTCTGCCATTTGGAGACAGAACAGAGCAGAGATCCTGCCTTGCTCAGTGCTGGTGAGAAGGTGGAAAGACATGGAGACATTGCAGGCAGAAATGAGCTGGTACTTTGTCCTCTGCTTCCTGCTGCCTTGGACCCCACAGGTCACTTGAGCCCTGCTGCCCCAGATTCCACAGACAGATCACTTGAACCTGGAGAAAGCTCCTTCCTGCATCCATTTGCAAGAAGGGGCCTTTCAGCTCCCCAGGCACCTCTTGCTTTGTTGAGAGTGGCTGGTGGATGCTTCTCCCCTGTCCCATTCATTATTCTATCCATCTCACCCTTTCATTCGTCCCTTCTCAAACTTAATAGCTCCTTTCTCCTCTCTTCTCATGTGGAAATCGCTCTCCACCCATTATCATTTTCATGATTTCACTTTCTGCTGTATCCACTGTGATGAGACACGAGGATGCAGCAGTTCCCTGTGCATTTCTGGGTGCGTGGAACATCTGCCCTCACGCTGGTGTGTCTTGTCTTAATGCATGTGGAAAAACTCATTTCCTCCCTTTTAGTGGTGATACAGTCCCCTGGTGAGAGCTCATTGCTCTCTGTTCCCAGGCCCTGTCTCAATGCAGGGGCATTGGAAACACATCTGAGGGTCTTGTTCCCAGCTTCAGATGATCTTCCTCTCAGCTGTTGCACTGCTGTCTTTAACTTCCTTCTTTTCATCCTCTCATGGTGCTATAGGAAGATGCACCATGTACCTCCCCATGATTCCTCACCAATTTGCTCCTGGATATCAGGAGCGTGGCACCATGGCTATCCCTTCAGAGGGATGCAGTGGCTTGGAGGCATTTCCAGCTGTGTGTCATGTGTGTTGTGGTCCTGTCCCAGCCATCAGAGAACTGCCAGCACTGTGCAAACAACAGGCCAGACTCACACTGCATGGCTCGGCCTCTCCCTTATATCCAAGAGAGCAGTGCAGGGACCCAGTGCAGGCAGGGCCTCTGCCAGCTGGGATCCAGCATCCAGCCCCTCCAGCCCCTCCAGCCACTGCCAGCCTGGCCACTCCCAGAGTCAGCTGCTCAGAGAGCTGAACAAACACTTGGGCTGGTACGCTCCTGATAAGGCTCTTTTTAATTCTGCAAAACAATGTCATACTTCTTATCTGACACAAATCCTCGTGTTGCTCCAGTAGCTCTCCAAAGCAGCAATTTAACCCCAGACACATTGGTGTGAACTTGGGTAATTATAGCTGGGGCTGCCTCCAGCTCTGCGAGGGCTATGGGTGTTCCAGGTGCTCTGTCTCAGCAAGGTGAGCTGGATTAGAGACATCATCCTCCCAGGAGAGGGGAGCTCAGTCCTGGAATATAAATCAGCCTCTTCTCCAGGCTGACATGTCATTTTCCTGACCCCTAGGGTGTCGTGCACTGCTTTACACCAGTTCCCCTGTGACTAACCAAGGCATTAGCAATGGCAGCTGGGCTTTGCAGTCTGCCCATTCATGGCCAAGTGGTTTTTATATGTGATTTCCAGATGATGACCAGGTGTCACACCAAGCCTGACCAGCACCACCAGCAGAGCCTGGAATGGTGTGGCTCAGGGGGGCTTCTCCTTCCATTCCCCTACTCTCAGCAAAATTCAAGACTGAAAGCACAGGTGAAGCCTTTCCACCCTGTCCATTTCCTGTAGAGCCAGGCCAGGTAAGGAAAGGCCACCACCAACTGTCCAACACAGAGAGGAATTGCCAGCCTTGAGGACAGCCCAGGGAGGTGCCTCCCTGCCCGAGTGCTTGCTGGGAGGAGGGAGCCTTTCTGAAGGGCAGACCTTACAGTGAGCAGCGTCCTGGCACTTCACAGGTGATCAGAGAGCCTAGTGCTCTTCCACAATGTGGGAACAACCTTTGTGCTGTTTGTCCCCAGCTGTCCTTGATGTCTGAGGCTACAATCACCATGGGCAAATTACCTGGGCTGGGCACAGTGAGGAAGGGGAACAGATTCACACCATGGCCCTTGGGGTGAGCCTAAGGGACAGTGACATCTGCAGGGGCATCTGCAGTAGCACTGCCCCACTTGGGTACCAGCTTGAGACCCTGGGCAACTGGAGTGGGGCCACACTGGCTCTGCTCAGAGCCCTAAGGCCACCTAGGCACTGGCTGCTGGTAGGGACAGCAGGGGACATGGCCAGGATGGCGGACAGGACAGAATGACCATGATGCTGCAGTGACATTTGCAGCCTGATCCCAGGAACGTTCTCAAATCCTGACACATCCCATAGCCACCGTCTGGTGGCAGACCTTGCTGCTTGAGAGAAAACCCACTCATCCCCCAGGCTGTGGGAGAGAAATGGGGATTTCCAAGGGTATAGGACAAAAGGATGTGTAAGGACTGGAGCATCAGCATTGTGCATCGGTCTGGGACAAATTTCAGGTCTGATCTCCGCATGTCTAATGGAAGAGAAGCCTCCCCACATAGGCTGTTCCACTGCAGCAGGGACAGGCTCAGATGCACGCCAAGGGAGGCACGTAGATGCCAGCATAATTAGCCACAAAATAGACTTTTCAGTATCACACAATGACAAAGGGAAAAAAAAAGCTCTGCGTGCTGATAATTCCTCAGTGCGCCTCAGTGACAAGGAACTGGGACAGACCTGAGCTTCCACTGAGCCAGAGGAAAAGGTATTTTTAAAAAGCAGATTATCTGGTTAAACAGAGGGCAGGGGGCTGAGCCAGGAGATAATGGGGGTGTCTGTGACAGCTTTATTAGGAAGTGCCTACCGTCGGAGTGATTTCACAGAGGCTTTCAGAGCAGAGGCTAACTCTGAGAGCTGGATCCCCACCAGGGAGCCTTGGCAGCACTGTCACACAGGCTTAGATGGCAACTGGCCCCAGCTCTGTGCAGCAGGGGTCAGTGGGAGCAGCAGGGATGTGCTGTAGGGGATCCCCACCTGCGTGTCCTCCTGGGGTACTGCCTGAGGGTGGCAATGGGCGAGTGCTGTATCCATGAGCCATCATCAGTAGGAGTAGCTCTACTATGCCAAAAGAGGGGAATACTCAGAAACACAGGGGAATTCTATTGCCTCCATCATCAGGACTGGCAGTCCTGGTCCAAACACTCCCAGGCTTGGCAGGGGCAGGATACAACCCTTTACTGGCCTTGCAGCTGCCATTCAGGACATGCTCACCTCCTTTTCGCAGGGTTTTCTTGTTGCTTCTGTCTCATTCCTTGCTGTATCATGTTCCCACATGATGCAAAGACCCCTCAAAGTTGGCATGGCACTCGTGCAGCTGACCCCAGTCAAGGGTGGTGGGGCACTGCCCAGCTCCCCAGGGAATGGTCATGGCCCCAAGGCTGCCAGAGCTCCAGGAGCATTTGGACAACACTCTCAGGCAAGGGTGGGATTGTTGGGGTTTTCATGCAGGGCCAGGATTTGGACTCAATGATCTTTCTGGGTCCATTCCACCTCAGAATATTCCATGATTCTATGATTCTCATCACATCTCCAGCACCTTTTGCATCCAGGGTCTGCAGAGAGTTACTATCTCCAGCTTTCAGGGTCCTTCTGCCCATCCTGGCAGCACACCATGTCTCACACAGACACCTCCCAGCACTGACCCCTATAGTGCTGGGCTCCCAGAGGTGTGGGAATGCACAGCTCCAGAGTGCATGGGCAATACATTGATGTGATGGGTGCATGGGGATGCAGCACATCCTTTCCTTCTCCAGGCTCTTCTGTCAGGGCAGGGGCCCAGCCTGGCATCAGGGTGTCACCGATGTGCACTAGCAGGACGCTGACCACTGAGAAAGCCAGGCTGTGATCATCCTGTTCCCAGGGACCAGCCAACAATGCAGGGCACCAGAGGAAAACAAGGCTTTGCTAGCGTGACTCCTGGCCTAGATCTCTGGGAGCAGCTGTAACTGGGAACAGGGGCACTTGAAGGCGTCTCTAATCCCAGATTTTACATGAGCTGAACAGGTCCTGCCACTTGCCTGGGGCTTACAGTGGGATTGACAGCCACTCCCATGCTGCCCGTGTGCCCTGGCCAGCCAGAGCTGCCCCAGGTGGCTCCCGTCATCCGGGCCAGGGCTTCCCTGTGAGAGAAGGGCAAGCTCAAATGCTGGGACTGGCCCTGAACATGCCCGGCCATGGCTCTGTCCACAGGCATCAGAAGGGGGATGCAAATCCGGGTCCCTGGGAACAAAAGGCTGCGGTGCCTCTGCCCCTAGAGCTGCCAGCTCAGCGTGAGAGGACTCCCCAGGGCTCAGGGCAGCCATCAATGAAGCTGTCTCTGACAAGGGAAGCTAAAGATGTAAGAGGCAGCATGAAATCACAGGTGACAACCATAACAGGCAGCTCCAGACATGCGAGGGGGAGCAGGAACTGTGCTGCATCCACCCGGGAGGCACAGCCATGACTGTAGCGAGCGGTGCATGGTGGTGGGCCGCAGGACTGACACAGGAGGAGATGGAGACAGGCCCTGTACCTGCCCCATTGCCTGGTGATGCTCTGTCCTGGGTCTCAGCACAGGGACTGGGTGACATGTTGTCCCAATCCCAGCCATGATTCCAGCTGCTGGATCTTGCTGTCCGATGCTGCAACCCTGAATGAAATGTATTTAACACAAAGGGGATTGCAGCACCCAGGGTGCTTCACCTTGACTGGGCTGTCAGCCTGAGTGCCCAGCTAGGACAGAAAACACTTGCTAATTTTCTTGTGAAAGTATTTCTGTTCCATTATCAGTTTTACCCAGAATGCCTGAGCCAGTGCACCATCTTGTCAAACCCTGGAGCTGCAGACTGCCTGTGCAAGCAGGGTGCTGCCTGTGCTGGGATGTTACCTGGGCTGGGATTTTACCTGTGCTGGGATGTTACCTGGGCTGGGGTGTTACCTGTGCTGGGGTCCTGTCCAGCTGCTCCCATCACTTCTCACCACCAGCTCCACATCTCCCCTTTGTATGCCTCTGCATAAGAGCACCAGAATTTAGACACCCTCTCTTTCAACTTTTCCCCTCTCTTCTTCCCCCACTCTGTAACAAATCAGTGAAAAGAGGGAAGAGAAGAGGCTCCAATGACAGATGGAGCTGGCACTATCATCTCTCTTAACTGTCACAGAGAAAATCACATGGCAGCCACTGAAATTCAAATTAGAGTTTTGCTGAAGCTGCTAAAACTCATCAAAAGATATCTTTGAAGTCCACTGTCAGGCTGGTCATTTCTTTTAAATTAGTCCCTGTTGAAAATGAAATTGCAGGGAGTTGGTGTATTAGCATATTGGAGTGAGAGAGACAGCATAATGCTGCCTTTCCAGGGAGCAGAGGCAGTTTGCTCCCGCACAAAGCCCACACTCAGACGGGGCTCTTACTGCATTAGTGTAAATGAGCGAGTCCTTTCACAGCTGCCATTAAGGGGCCGGGCTGGTGCTCACGGGGAAGGCGGCAGAGCCAGGTCAGCTCTGTCCCTGTGTCTGTGCCCTCCCAGCTCCACAGCACAGCACCATGCAAATGAGAGCTGCCTCGTTAGAGGAGCAAATTGACACCCAGGGGACAGGGGTCCTCTCCAGTCCCAGTGCAGGGACTGGCGTTTGCCAGAGCTGATGTGGTGCTCAGGACATGCAGCTCATCACAGCCCTCTGGGGGGGTGCAGAGCCTGGATCAGTCCCACAAAATCAGGGACAGTTCCCTCCCCAGGCTTCTTCTACATTGTGCTTTATTCCAGCACCTTCCAGACAGACTGGAGTCAGCATCCTGCTGTGCCCCAAGGAAGGGCTCTGGAGAACTCCAGACCCCACCTGGAAAGCTGCAGCAGCACCAGCAGGAGCACCAGGCAGACCTCCTCAGAAAATTTGGCCCTGAAAAAAAGGATCAGTCCCAGCAGCGGCTTCTCCTCACCTGAACCCCAGGTGCCTTGCATCCCAAAGGTGCCTACTGGAGGTAAGTGCAGGCATTCATGGCTCTTGTGAGCCACAGATTGTAGTGGGACTCCCCTGAGACATGGGAAACCAGTGAACTGGATACTGTGGGATGATGGTGGGCAGTAGCTCCAAGAACAGCTGCCATTAGCAGATTTTTTTCAACACAGACAAAATTGGTCTATCAACCTGCTCCAACCCAGTCCAAGGAGGATTTGCCCAGAAATACTGATTTTTAGGATGAGTACCAGCCCCCTTCTCATTTCCCAGGCCCTGCACCACACCACTCTCCCCTCCCCTGGGAGACTGAGCGCAGCATTCTTTCTCTTTAGGAGGTAGCCAGCCACTGCTCCTTCTTTCCCCAGCTCCACTAGCCCAGAACATATGGTTTCCTTTGCCTGCCCTGAATCTCTGAGCAGAGGTTTCCCTATCACTCTGAATCCTTAGGCAGACAGTTGCTGTTGGATAGAACTGCTTCTTTCA
Source organism: Camarhynchus parvulus (assembly GCF_901933205.1). NCBI lineage: Eukaryota > Metazoa > Chordata > Aves > Passeriformes > Thraupidae > Camarhynchus > Camarhynchus parvulus. The sequence goes on from NC_044591.1 coordinate 2,397,304, forward strand.
TTCCCAGCCTGATGTGATGGGATTTAGATTGGCACTAGTCACACTCTGGTGTCTTGACACAGAATGTCTTCGACCCAAGAGCTATTGGCTGCAGATTTCACAGGGCTCAGTGATGGGTTGGGAGCAGGTCAAAGGTGGAGAGTGTGGCCAATTCCCCCCTGAACTGCCAGAGACAGAACAGAACTAGCCCCAGAGCATGTAACCTGTGACATTTTCCTGAGCCAATGCAAATTGCACCAACCCCCAGGCAGAGGAATTCCTGCTGTCACCAGCTCACTTGGCACAGGCTGAGCAGGGGCTTTTGCTGAGGGTTTAGTCAGAAAGGTCACACAGTCCATATCTAAGCCTGTCCTCCAAATTGTTAGCTCCTTCCTGTGATTTTCCCTGGATTTCTGACAAAGAGGCACAAGGAGGCAGATCCAATCTAGCAAATACACCATTAGGGTGCATAGTGAGGAGGTTTTTCTCCACCCCCTTGGCTAGTTTATGGCATTTAACTGCATTTCCCAGCCTTGACTGGGCTGAACACTGAAGTGTTGGATGGGATGGGGACTCTGAATGTCATGCAGCCTATGCTGTGATATAGCCCAGCATTCCAACATCCCAGGAAGGAGCAGCAAGCAGAGAAGCCAATGCCAGGATTCTGAGTGTGTGTTTCTGACATGCAACCCTAAATCCCCTGCATGGGAGGAGGCTTGAAGCAGCAACTGCAGTTTGGCCAAGGTCACCAACCTCCAACTTGGAAGGAAAAGCAGTTCCCAGGAATCACTGGGAACATCCACCATGGTTGCTTCTCATAGTATCATAGAATCATGGAATCAGAGAATATCCTGAGCTGGAAGGGACCCACAAGCATCGTCAAAGTCAAACCCCTGGCCCTGCACAGACTTCCTAACAAACCCACCCTGTCCCTGAGAGTATTGTCCAATGTTTCTGGAGCTCTGGCAGCCTTAGGGCTGTGACCATTCCTTGGAGAACCTGTTTAGTGCCTGACCACCATGTAGGAGAAGAACCTTTTCCTGATATCCAGCCTAAGCCTCCCAAGCTTTGATAAGCAGGTGGCCAGTTGGTCTGCAACTGGTGGGATCACATCCCAGTCACCTCCTGCAGGGCACTGAGCTGGAAATTCAAACCTCCAATCCCGGTTTTCAGGATCTCATCTCCACCCCTTGCATTTCCCCAGAAATCCTGTCACTTAGCTATCAGGAAGAGTAGTAGGATGGCCAGAAAGCCATGACAGAAACAAAACTTCTTCAGCTCTGGACTGTTAGTTGTCCTCTCTAAAATGCCAGAAGCTGGAATACTGTAGGCTCCAACTGCTTTGCTTTCCCCCAACAGCTCTTCATCCCTCCACAGGCACCAGCAAGGCCACCAAGAGTGTGCCTGGGGCAAGGGCAGCAGCCTCCTGCCCACCTGGGCCAGATACCTCCATTGCTCACCCCAGCACCAAACCCCATCAGTACCTGCTGAGCTCCTTTCTGCTGCCCCTGGGGCGCTTGGCTCGGAGCATGGCTGCAGTGGGAGGGGAGAAGGCAGCGCAGGGGCTCTGCTCCCACCCCAGCCACGGGAGGATTGGGAGGATCGCTCCTTCCAGCTGCCCCATGCGCCCAGAGCAGCAGCTGCTGCCTCGCCCCACCCACCCCTACCCCGCTGCCTCCTGTGCAGGCAGACAGCCCCAACCCAGCCATCCAGATGTGGTATGGATGGGGAGCAGAGAGGGTGGGAAGGGCAGAGCCCAGAGCCTGCAGGGCACGGCCGCTGTCATTAACTTCTCCTTGTGTGCTTCTCTTCCTGCTAGGGAGAAAGGCTTTAATTGTCACCATTTTCTGCTGTAACAAACCAAGAGGTGGTGACGCACAGAGCAGTTCTTGAGTCTCAAGCCCTGGTCAGGTTTCTGGCCTGTGGGCATTGCAAGAGCCTACAGGGTCCCACCAGCCTGGGCATCAGCTCCCAAAATACCCCTTTTCTGAGCCCAGAGAGCCTTGTGTGTGGTGGGAGGCTCTTCTTGGGGTATTTCCTGAGGGTTTTGAAAAGCCCCTAAGATGGACAGGATTGTTTCCTATGGAATCACAGGAGAAGTTAGCTGGAGGAGGGGAGTGGGGAACTCATGTCCCAGACACAGACACATATCAGTCCAGGGACCAGCATGACAACATCCAACAGGGCTCCCATCTGAAGTGATCTTGACACTTCTCCTTTTAAACCTGCTTGTTTTACCTTTTGGTAAGATCAAAAGTGATGTAAAACCTCAGTGGGAGACTGCATTGGGAAAGGGATTTATTTAATGTCCTTTCCAGCATGAACCCTTCCACTTGCCCTCGGCACCCAGCAGTGTCCAAGTGGTATGAGCAGAACCCCTTGTGTGTGACAGAAGGGACACAGGATGTCAGTCAATGTACCATCCCCAGCAGTACTGAAAACAAACTGGTTTTAACACCTTTTGGGAAGCAGTGGGGATTCCAGGGTCATCTCTCACCTCAGGATCTTCCTTATCCCACCTCACAGATCATGGGTCCAGTCACTGCCTGTTGTGTTGGTCGTTGTGTCCTCATTCTGCATGGCCATAGCCACTGCCAGAGGTCTTTGCCAACTGACCCTCTGCTGCTGGCTGTTCCCAGGGCAGGGCACAAAGGCTGTTTTGCAGGATGGATACAGGGGGAGAAATCCAGGTCATGAGCTGTTTTCAGGGCAGGGATCTGGTCTTAGCCCTGTGGGGAAGGAAGAACTAATCTGAATTTCTGCAGGTTGGTGAGGATTATCTGCTGCTCCAAGGGGACGTTCACACCAACACACACAAACTGCAGAGCATCCCCTCAATGTCTTGCCCAAAGAAAGATCTGTCAGAGAGGCAAACATAGTTTCAAGTGTTCATGAACAGCTTTATCATCCTTTTGTATTTGTCATCTGCCTTTGTGCCTGGTGGTGAATAATCCAGGGTCCACTGAGGCAGTTGGAGAGACACAAATTGAGTGACTGCCCCAGGAATGCAGACAGGTAAGTAGGAAACCAAGAACTTTTTAATGCTACCCAAGAATCACAGGAACCTTAGAAGGAACCTTCCTTAGAAGGAACCTTAAGGCTCATCCAGTCCCACCCCCTGCCAGGGGCAGGGACACCTTTCACTGTCCCAGGATGCTCCAAGCCCCATCCAGCCTGGCCTTGGACATTCCAGGGATGGGGCACCCACAGTTTCTCTGGGCACCCTGAGCCAGGGCCTCACCACCCTCACAGCCAGGAACTCCTTCCTTGTATATATTCTAAATCTGCCCTGATTCAATTTAAGGCCATTATGAAAGAAAGGAGCCACATTCTCTGGAAGGATTAATGGTAGGAGTAGCTCGGTCTGTGATGGGCTGAGGGAATCACTCTCTCCTCTTTCTGCTGGGCTCTGGCATTTTGTCTGCATGGGGACAGTTGGGTCTGGGTGATGGATGGCCTCACAGCGAGCTTCCAGAGCTACATGTTCTTTGGGCTGGATCCCTATAAGGAAGTCTGACAGCGCTGCTCGCACTGCTCAGGTCTGCTCTCCTGCTCAGCATTATCTTAATGAGGGGGCACATAACAAAGAAAACTACATATATCTAATTTTTCCATTCAAGAGATAAACAATACACAAATGTGAGTGAGCAGAGTTTGGAGAGGCTGGAGCAGAGTTTGGAAACACTGGTGCAGACTCTGGTGCTGCATAGACAGGCTGGTGCAGAACATCCCAACTCTTCTCACTGGAACTAGGTCACTGTTCTCTTTCCAGAAACAGAAACAACATCGGCAAAGGGCCCAGCAAACACCACAGTGCCCACAGGCATGTGAATGACTGTGAAGGAGTTTTGCATCTCCAGGCAGGAGCAGAGGAATCAGTTTTACTTTTTAAAGCACAGAGCAGCTCTGAACAAAGAGATTTTGATCTTCTCCAATCTTGTGGCTTCCAAATGGGTCATGTTAGAAATCTGGAACCTCCTGAATCCCACATTTTTTCTAAAGAAGTATTTTTTCCCAAGATAATTTTAAATGTCTTCAAGATTAGCAAAACAGCATTTTCTGTGGAAAAACCCCCAAACTGTCCAGCCCCAATCACCCCCCTGCATCCTTGATCCCTCTAAAGACACTGTCAGATCCAGGAGACACAAAGCCTGAGGTGGAAGCTTCCACATCAGTACCATGTGTCAATGCAGAGTTCACCAGATGTGTCACCAAGCATCTCCTCATTTCGTGAAGCCCAGGACACAACAGTATCTTAGACTTCTCCTTCCCACTCTTGCACTGCTGAGGGCTATCTCAGATGCTTGTGTTCTGGCTTTCTGGAGTTGGCATTGCTGAGTGAGGCCATCAGCCCTGTCCCCACTGCCCCTGCAGGGATGGGGACCACGGTGGCCCTTGAAGCAGCCAACACCTGAACAGGCTGCTAATGCCAGAGGCTGCTCACACCACACATCCCTCACATGATGGCAGGGCCAACCAACACGGTGGCTGCTCCTCAGCCATCCCTGGCAGGCAGTGACAGCTCTCCCAGCATCTCTGCCAAGCAGGGAGGCAGCAGGATGGATTAGGGACAGTGTGACCATGAGTGGTTCTTACCCTGCTGTGCCACCCACACACTCACATCCCAGCCGTGGAGCAGCAGCTGCCCTGTGCATGTGGGGATCAGGCCCTGGGACCAGGTCACATCCTGCCACACGTGTGCAGCTCAGGGCTGTGTGGAAGGAAATCATTGGCTTGCGCAGGGGCCTTCCCAAACCTCCCCACCCATATGATCCCCACTCAGACCATCCCTTCCCAAACCTTCCATTCCCAAATCCTCCCTGCCCATTCCCTCCCTACTGAAACATTCCATTCCCAAATGTTCCTTTCCCAAATCCTCCCCCATGCAAAACTTCCCTTCCGAAATCATTACTTTCCAAATAATTCTTACCCAAATTATCCCTTTCCCAAACCCTCTGTGCCAAAACATTCCATTCCCCAAACTTCCATTCACAAACCCACCCCACCCAAAACTTCTCACAAACCTTCCTTTCCCAAATCCTCCCCACCCAGATCTTCCTTTCACAAACCACGCTCCCTCAAACCACACCTGCCCAAATCAGCCATTCCCAAAGTATCCCCACCCCAACCACAACTGCCCAAATCAGCCCTTCCCAAACCTTCCTTTCCCAAAAGCTCCCTACCCAAACCATTCCTTCCCAGATCATCTGTACCCAAATCATGCCTTCCCACATCCTTTCTACCAAAACCATCCATTCCCAAATCTTCCCTTTTCCAAACCCTCCTGACACAAACATTCCCTTCCCAAACCTCCCCACCCATATCATCCCCACACAAATCATCCCTTTCCAAACATTCCATTCCCTAACCTCCCACTTCCAAATCCTCCCCACCCAAAATTTCCCTTCCCTAATCATTTCCACCCAATCATCCCTTTCCCAAGCCTTCCCTACCAAAACCTGGCCACCCAAATCATTCCTTCCCACAGCCTCCCTACGGAAACATTCCATTCCCAAATGTTCCTTTCCCAAATCCTCCCCACCCAAAACTTCCCTTCCCAAATAATTCCCACCCAAATCATCCCTTTCCCAAACCACCTCACCCAAATCATCCCTTTCCAAACATTCCATTCCCAAATCCTCCCCCCTGAAAACATCCTTTCCCAAGTCATCCCTTCCAAAATCATTCCCACCCAAGTCATCCCTTTCTCAAACCCTCCCTGCCCAAAAAAATCCCTTCCCAAAACTCCCCCACTGATATCATCTCCACCCAAATAATCCCTTTCCAAACATTCCATTCCCTAACCTCCCTTTCCCAAACCCTCCCCACCCAAAACTTCCCTTCCCAAAATATTCCTTTCTGAAATAATTTCCACCCAAGTCATCCCTTTTTCAAATCCTCCCTGTCCAAACCTTCCCTTCCCAAAACATTTCTTTCAAGATTCTCCCCACCTAAATCATCCCCTGCCAAAGCTTCCCAAACCATCCCCACCTAAATCATCCCTTTCCAAACCTTCCTTTCCCAAATCATCCCAACCATCGCCCCCATCCAAATAATTTCTTTCCTAAATCATTCTTTCCCAAACCCTCCTTACTCAAACATTCCCTTCCAAGATCATCCCTTCCCAAATCATTCCAAACCAGAAATTCTTCTCACAAACCTTCCTTTCCCAAATCAATCATTCCCAGATCATTCCTCCATGCCAGTCTCTGGAGAGGCAGCAGAGCCTGTGCTGGTCCCTTCTCACAGCCCACAGCTGCAAAGTTGCCGTGGGCATCATTTGCTCCTTTTTCCTGGGCTGCCCTTGAAGATGGGAGAAATTGGGACATCTCAATTATGGAATCATGGGATGGTTTGGGTGGGAAGGGACCTTAAAGCTCATCCTCTTCCACCCCTGCCTTCCACTATCTTAGGTTGCTTCAAGCCCCGTCTAACCTGACCTTGGACACCTCCTTGAACATCTTCATGACTGTCCAACCTGCCTTGAATCTCCATGGACCACCAGAAGAGCTGGATAAGTGGATAAATTCCATTGTTTCTCCCTAGAATGCCATCCCTGGCTGCAGCTGCAGCCCCTTAGCTCCCTTGCCTGTGGGAACCCAGCTGGAAACCCAGTGCTCCTCATCGTCCACAGTTTGGAGCCTTCTCAAAGAACTGGGAGAAAGGGTTCAAAATCTTTCTGAAAATTTCCCAAGCCCTGAATTTTTAAAAATCAATACATGAGTTTCAGGAGGAAAAATGTAAATAATTTAAAACTTCATCCTTGTCATTATTTTAAAAGTTTCTTATTTTGATATTATTAGAAATTGGTAATAAGTTTATTACTAATTTTATTTATTACTATTTAGTAGGACTCATAAAGCCAATCTGTCTTGGTTTGAAAAGACAGGTGTCTGCTAAGGAAGGTAGGAGCCCCCCTGGAAATTCAAAATGTAAACCTCCTCCATCCAGATTTCAAGGAGGAGGTTTACATTTTGAATTATAATTTCAAAATTAAGGGGCTTTCAGGCAAAGGTATGGGAGTAGGAATAACAGTTCTTTATTAGGGAAGAAAATAAAAATAAAATTAAAAATGCAATAATATAAAACAACACTGACAGAGTCAGAATAGGACTTGACCCCCTGTGTGTCAGGCTGTTGGCAGCAGTCCCATTCCATGGTGGCTCAGCCCTCCTGCAGTGCCAGCTGTGGTTCTGCTGGAGCAGGGAGCCTGGACAAGGGTGGAGTTTTCCTCTGAAGGTCCAGTGGTGGTGTAAATGGGCCTGGGCTCCCTCTGGGAATGCAGGGCAGAAAAAAGCTGCTCCTCTGGGAATGCAGTGGGCAAAGGCTGCTGTGCTGCTCCAGGCTCAGATTGGATCCAGGTAGGAATGCTTGGCTCCTCCCCTGGGCGCAGCATCTCCCCATGGGATGATGGAATTGGATCAGCCAGGCAGGGACACTCAGTGGCCATGGACAGCAGAGATCTCCTGGAGGGAGGATTGGTTGTGGAAGAGATAAAGAAAACTGCCCCATGGACAGAAGATGGCTGCCCCACCTCTAACAGATGGTGATAGAATAGACACCCTCAGCTACATCTTCCAACCTAAGACACCTTCCTAGGTGGAAAACTGCTTTTCCAACGAAGTTCAAGAGCAGGAATAGTAATAACAGACCAGGAAAAGTGAACATTTTTTATAGCAGGAATTCTGCTCAGGGAGAAGCTCTCAATGAACTGACCCAATCCCAACTTTTGAAGGTTCAATTGTCAAAATCCTGGATTTGAAAGTCCACTCAGGAGTACTGGAAATGGATGGTTCCCTCTGCTCTAAATGGCAGTTTGTAACTGGGGATGAGCAGTGGGAAATGCAGGAGACTCCCTGGACTGACATTGTCTTCCAGGTGTCACCCTCTTCCATCCTTTTCCAGAGAGAAATTTTCAGTTGCTCCACCTCATCTCCTTCCATGGAAATGCTGTTCATATTCCTTACAAATGTTGAACTTTTGTGTTCCCTGTGCAGAACAAGCCTTCCCAGAATGTTTGGCACCATTTCATCCTCTTATCTCCGGAAGATTCCCTGCCTGGGAATTCAGTAATCACCGAAATCCCTTTTTCCACATAGAAGTCACTCAGACATTCATCCAAATCTGCAAATAATGCAAACAATTCCGTAGCACCAGGAAGAGGTGCTGACTCCAGAGAGCTGGGAATCAGGGCCCAGTGTTGGTTTAAACACTCTGCATCTGATTGTGGAGAGAGGAATGAGCCAGAGCAAAATGGAAGGAAAACATGGGGAACTAAGGACCTCAATATGTTGATGGGCAGAGAAGAACTGTCTGGAAGTAGAGAACAGGGAAATACAGGTCCTGGACCTGCGGACAAACAACCACCCCAGGGTGCGGGGGACCTGCTGGAGCAGCTCTGTGGAGAAGAACCCAGGGACAGCAAGGTGTCCCTGCCCAGCAGAGCGACCTGGGTACAAAGAGCCAATGGGATCCTGGGGACCATCAGGAAGAGCATTCCCAGCAGGTCAGCCAGTGATCCTGCCACTCTGCCTAGCCCAGGGACAGGGAGCTCCTGGAGCAGGGTCAGCAGAGGCTGCGCGGCTGAAGAAGGGCCTGGAGCATCTGGGTGCCCAGGAAAGGCTGAGGGAGCTGGGGCTGCTCAGCCTGGAGAGAGGCCCTCAGCCCTGGGTGTCCCTGTGCGCAGGGAGGGGCAGAGCAGGGCCCAGGCTCTGCTCCAGGAGCCCAGCAATGGCACCAGAGCCACGGGCAGGCTCTGATCCCAGGAATTCCCCCTGCACAGGAGGTAGAACTTCTTCTCTGTGCAGTGCCCAGCCCTGAGTAGACACCAGAGAGGCTGTGGAGTCTCCTCCCTGGGGATATTCCAGAGCTGCGTGAACATAATCCTACGCCCTGTGCTCTGGAATGGCCCTGCTGAAGCAGGGAGGTGGCACCAGTGACCCACTGTAATCCCTCCAATCTGACCCATTCTGGAGGATCCCTCTTCCCATTCTGGAAGCGCAGTGGAGCCTGTGCAGACCCTGGAGCCATCGGAGCTGTCCTGCATTCCCATCCCTCCTCTCCTTCCTCACCTCCTGCAAGGAGAGAACAGCTGTGTTTTCCTGCCATCTCTTGGGGCTCTTTCATACCTCACCAAATATCATTGCAGAGAGACAAATTACTGTGTTTACAGCGCTCTGTTCACAGAAGATGCTCTCAATTTAGGGGTTTTATTATGATACTTTATTTTTATGGCTCTCCACATGATCTGTTTGCATTAATCTGAGTCAAAGGTTTCATAATCTGATTATGGGAAGCAGGGTTTGGGAAGAACTGATAAAAAACTCAGAGTCCAGCAATGCACCTGCATTCCTGGGCACTGGCTGGGTTTGCTCCTTGATTCTCAACTTCTTCCTTTCCCAGGGCTTTTTCTGGAGAAGAAGGGTTCTGATGGATCTGTGGTCAGGAAAAGGGACAGTAAAGGCATTACAAGAAGGACTTTGAAGACTTGTTCCTTAACTTTTAAAGATGTTCCCTGGCCATGCCCTGTGACCCAGAACCTACCTGTTCATGAGTTTAACAGGTCCACAGTTATAAAGCAGAGTGATGCAGACTCCCCAGGCAGGTGCAAGAGAGAACTCTTTATTGCAAAACCAGGACTTTTTAAGCAGTTAGGCCTTTATCAGTTACATTCCATTTAAGCACAACAAATGTAATTCAACTAATCACCATAAACCACAAAGTGAACATGTAGTAGTTATATAATTTTTTTTTCTACCTCTAATTCATCTGAGTCACTTTCTCTAGTCATAGTCCTTTTCTACTTAGTCAAAGTAATAGGCCTGAGCCATATTTTTACAAGGGTAACAAGGCCCTTATTTTGTAAAGTTTTACCCATATGTAACATCTCCCCCTTTGTTTTTTATGCGAAGGGTTCATGTGCCCTAATGCCAAAACAGTTGGCACCTGTAAGGCCATAATCTTATTAAGACTATTACTGTTCATCTGCTGGACACAGGATAAGATACAAGGAATACAGATCACAATCAATAAAAAAACCATCAAATATAAGCATGCCATTGACAAAGACACAGCAGAGGAAAACAAAAGATGGTGTCCAATGTCCCCAGGAAGTGGAAAGAAATGGCTTCTGTTCCAAAGTTCATATGGCTGGAGCTCAGAGGCCGTGCTGTTTAGGTAGGAGGAAGTCCGTTAGATGGAAATGCTGTCTTTGACATTACTGAATGTCCTTCTGGAAGCATGGAACAGGGAATAACTGAAAAAGGTCAGCAGGAACACAATAATGTGACGGTGGGTGCAGTGGGCCACAAGCAGGCTGCCTTCATAAGCTTCCAGACAAGGCCATGTCCTGGCAGTCCTATCCCTGCTCCTGCATTGGCACGAGGGCTGGATTGTGATTAGGTCATTTCTCCTCTCACTGGGCCTCCTCTCCTCGGAGGCAATCAGTGTTTGTCCAGACAAGCAGGTAACCACTTTAGACCTGTTGGCAATAAAAACACATGCCTATGTCCTCCCATAGGTTAGTAAATCAGCTCGGCCTTGCAATTGCACATCCAATTGTGGATCGTTATGTAAAACTTCTAGAAACTGGTTCTGTCATGGCCAGCATTGTTCAGAGTGCTGCAACCTTCCCGAAGAAGTGTCTTGAAAAAGACACCTTGGGAGCACAGGCACGTCTGTGCTCACATCAGGTGATTTCAGCTCTTCCATGATCCAGGCAATGCGGAAGGAGAGACAGGGTCATGGTGTGGGGTTCCAGGGAGAGCCTTTATTGAGCTTCCTCCTCAAAAGGATCCAAGACCAAAAGAGCCACTCCAGCAGGGAAAGCAAGGGTTTATATAGGGATCTCGAGGGGTGGGACAGAACACCAGGGCCAATGGGATGAGGGCACAGGGGGAAGGGGAGCAGGGGGGAAGGGCCAATGGGATACAAGGAATCAACATTAAAAACCAAGGAGCGCTGGGGATGCTCTTTTTGCTCACCATAACCAAAGGGGTTGTGGTGTAGGGGTCAGTCCTCTAGGGGAGTGCAGCAGGCTTTTGCTTGGCCAGATTTCCAGCCTCCACAGGTTCTGTATCTGCAAATCTTCAGAGCAGTATTGCTCTGCCGGGGATCAAAATTGATGATCTGCTTTCAAAAATTCTTGTATAAGTATTGCATTATCTAAATGTTCTTGAGGAGCCGTATTCCCCCTTGTTTTTTTAACATGCGCGTCTCTCACTGTGAACACGAAGGCAACATAAAAGTAAAGCAATACATGTGGCAAAGCAATAAACCACACCAAGCAAAAATAAGCAAGGTAATACATGTAATAATTAGCACACAAGAAAAAGGATTGTTTTTTAGAATGATGCATTATCAATTGCCTAAATCCTGTACCATCACCTAGAGTCTGCAATAGCTGGCAAACCCTGATTCACAATGAGGACCCAGAGAACTATTCCTGGGAAAAGTTTCTAGGTTTACCTCAAAAGGGGGTCCAGCTTTTATAAGTCCAAATTGGCAAGTCAACGTGACCTGAGTACAGTTTTAATGCAGAAAACACCTGGGTCTGTTGGCATACTTCCAACCAGCTAGGGCTGGGGCTTGGCCAGGGTGAAGGCCTTAACTGGAAGGCTTTCCCTAACATATCCTATGAACAAGCCTCTAGTAATAGCAATTGGGAAAGTTCCTTAAAATTATACATGTCCTTCAGATAGCTACCAATGGTATGGGAAAGTTTGTAAAGCAGCTGGCATTGTCATTCATCCCTAGCTAAGTAGTCAATGGTACCACAAACATACTCCAAACAACCAAAGCAATGCATGTGTCAACCTCAAATAATATCCTATGGATAATGCCCATTATGAAAAGTCAGTGAATTCACACTGTGACATGCACAACATATTCAGAATCATTAATACATCAACAGTAACCATCCTAAGAAGTTGAGAGTATATTTTTACCCACATCTATGCATATATGAAAATAAAGCAAAATAAAAGCAAGAACCAAAGTTCTAAACAGCTTACAATTAATAACAGCCATAATTTGGAATTGTTACTCATTCCTCTGTGTTACCTATGGAAGATAAAACAGCAAAGATTGTAATGAATAATTACGTTAATTGATCAATGTAGAATGTTTAAACCCATAGAATTTTCTTTGAAATTAAGGATCTAATAAACTGCAGCCTCACATATTTTTACACAACTTAGTATCTTATATTTTTAAACAGTTGCTTACCAAATTCTTCATCGTAATTGTTCGTCAGTTCCATCTTATCTTTATAACAAAATAACTGTATCTTGTAATTTAAATGAGCACATTTCAACAGATCTTAAACTTAACGTCACCCAAACATAACAAAAAGTACCCCTAACAAAACTTAAAGTTAACATTACTGAAACTGAACAGAAATTAATCTTAATAGAAATGAAACTTAACAGAGCTTAAAATAATGGACTGAAACTTAACAACACATAACTTCACTTAAACTTGACAGAAACTAAACTTAACAGAACTTAACCTTAACAGGACTTAAATTTAACAGAACCTAAACTTTGCAGAACTTAAATGAATTTAAAGAACTTCAAATTAACAGAATGTAAACCTAACATCACTTGAATTTCACAACACTTAAACTTAACAGAAATGAACCTCAACATCACTGAAACATAACAGAACTGGAAATTAACATCACTTACATTTAACAGAACTAAACTTAGAGTTGGGAGTGTTCCTTTAAAAGTTTCAGATACGGAAGAATTTAACTAATTTTGACTCCATCATTACAAGAAAGCTGTTGAAAATTTGTTGTACAACAGTTAAGCATCAATGAACAATATGCAGGAAACCAACTGATTTGTAACTGAAATAGCAGCAACATGGATTTACTAGAGAGATTATAAAGGTGTGGCAAATGCATTTATGATGCATTAAATGCCTTAAATGATTTTATATGATTTATTTTTGAGAATAGCTCATGGTAAGTGCAAACAATTTTTAAAATACTTGTTCACAGTCAGGACTTTCCTGGTGTAAGTTTGCCAGGGTTTATTCAGGTGCAGCTTTACTCAGAAAAAATGACAACAGTGTATATCTTGCCAAATTGTACTTCAAACCTGTTCAGTTCCAAGATGGTAAGACAGCTTTTCAAAACCGTCTGTACAATAGATTTTGGACTATTAAAGGTAATGAGATATAAATATTTAGGAATAAAACATCAAGGACCTATACAATACTGCCATGAGTTTTGCACATGTAGCTCAGTTAGGTCAGTGAGTGTGTAAGACTGACATGTAGAACTAAACTGCTACAAAGTCATGGTTTCAGATTATTCTAAAGGAGTGAGCTACTGTTTACTGTACTTGTGGTCCATCAATTTAAACTGTTTTAATATCAAGTCCAATTTCAATATATAAGTGGCAAGGAAGAATAACTATGTTTAAATCACTAAATAGCTGTACCTAACCAAAATGCTGTCATGTGTGTCTTCATGGCAAAAGATTCACAGTAAAATTATTTTATCAAAGCTGTGAGGTAAAAAGCAAGCAAACAGGTGAAGCCAGCACAATTCTGCCTGATTTTACAGTGGAGAGTCATGAGCTAATTATATCTAATTTTCTAATAGCTTCTGCAGATAACACTCAGTGTTTGCCTTCAAGTGAGCACAGGAATGCCTGATTTATGAGTGGCATTAATTGCTGTGGCTTAACATTGTGTTACATTCATATCCACCTGAAATATTTCCAAGGAGGGATCTACTGAATTTTCTAAGGAACCACAATATCTTACAAATATGAATCTTCCTGTCCACAAACTAAAACATTAGCCACATAGTGATAAATGTGGCTCTGAGTGTATCGACTGGCAAATATATACAGGTATACAGGTATACAAATTTCTAATTTTCATGGTAACAGCTAACATCATTATAACTTAGCAAATGATTGGTATTAATTCAATCCAATCAGACTTTTAAATCTAAATTCCTGAAAAGGCAGTATTCATCCCACATGGCAAGTTTTACCAATCTTGCACAATATCAGCATTTCTGTTGAAGAATTTAGACCTTGCTAAGCAGCCTCAAAGCAAGAAATTGCATAATGTGAACAGCATGTGGAATGACACTACCTTCACACATCTAGCCTTGCATCTCTCCAGTAAACAATCCTGTCAAAATCCACAGCTCACTGAAAAAACAAGGTTAGTATTAACAAAGTTCTGGTAATGATGTCTGTGTTCTGGGGTTTGAGTGTGCAGCATCACCTGTTAACTGAATGACAGTCTCCTGTCCCACTCTCCACAGGTCTCTGATAACAGAGTAGCCTAAGTCCTTGTAAGCAGGTGGGCACACAGTAATAACCAAGAGATCTCCATGTTTCAATGTGTCCTCTTGCCATTCTGACAGATGTGCTGCAGCATCAGCATTCCGGGTAGGCTGTAACTCTGCCATGTGCCCCTGAGTTACAGTTCCAGGAAGAGTAGGCTGAGACAGGAGCTACATGGATGCTGTGTTCACCTGTGTGGTGCTCCTGAGACACTCATTGCTGCACTGAGACAGAGCTTCACAGAATCACAGAATCACAGAATTTCTAGGTTGGAAGAGACCTTTAAGATCATCGAGTCCAACCCATTTTCTAACACCTCAACTAGATCATGGCACCAAGTGCCAGATCCAGTCTTTTTTTAAACACATCGAGGGATGGTGACTCCACCACCTCCCTGGGTAGATGATTCCAGTATTTGATTGCTCTTTCTGTGAAAAATTTCCTCCTTAATTCTAGCCTGTATCTCCCTTGGCGCAGCTTGAGACTGTGTCCTCTTGTTCTGTCTGTTGTTGCCCGGAGAAAGAGACCAACCCCCAGCTCACTACAACCACCCTTCAGGAAGTTGAAGAGAGTGATAAGGTCACCTCTGAGTCTCCTTTTCTCCAGGCTGAACAACCCCAGCTCCCTTAGTCGTTCTTCATACGGCTTGTGTTCCAAGCCCCTCACCAGCCTCGCTGCTCTTCTTTGGACATGCTCAAGCATCCCAACGTCCTTCCTAAACTGAGGGGCCCAGAATTGGACACAGCACTCAAGGTGTGGCCTCACCAGTGCCGAGTACAGGGGAAGAATGACCTCCCTGCTCCTGGTGGCCACGCCATTCCTGATACTGGCCAGGATGCCATTGGCCTTCTTGGCCACCTGGGCACACTGCTGGCTCATGTTCAGCCGGATGTCAACCAGCACCCCCAGGTCCCTTTCCGCCTGAGCACTGTCCAGCCACACCGTCCCCAGCCTATAACGTTGCAGGGCGTTATTGTGGCCAAAGTGCAGGACTCAGCACTTGGACTTATTGAACTTCATCCCATTAGATTCTGCCTATCAATCCAACTGTTCCAAGTCCCTCTGCAAAGCCCTCTGTCCCCCTAATAGATAGACACATGCTCCCAGCTTAGTGTCATCTGCAAATTTGCTAATGAAAGACTCTAAACCCTCATCCATGTCATCGATAAAAATATTAAACAGAACTGGCCCCAGCACAGACCCCTGAGGGACACCACTGGTGCCTGGCTGCCAGCTGGATGCAGCACCATTCACCACCACTCTCTGGGCCCGGCCATGCAGCCAGTTCCTAACCCAGCAAAGAGTGCTCCTGTCCAAGCCACGGGCTGCCAGCTTGTCTAGGAGTATGCTGCGGGAGACAGTGTCAAAGGCCTTGCTGAAATCCAAATAAACAACATCTACAGCCTTTCCTGCATCCACTAGGCAGGTTACCTGGTCATAAAAGGTGACCAGGTTGGTTAAACATGACCTACCCCTCCTAAATCCAGGGTCTGATACCCTGGCCATCCTGTAAATTCTTTGTGATGGCACTTAATATAACCTGTTCCACTATTTTGCCAGGTACTGAGGTCAGGCTGACTGGTCTATAATTACCAGGATCTTCCTTTGCACCCTTTTTGTGAATGGGTATCACATTGGCCAGTTTCCAGTCATCCGGAACCTCACCAGTGAACCAGGACTGTTGGTAAATGATGGAGAGTGGCTTTGCAAGCTCATTTGCCAGCTCTCTCATTACCCTGGGGTGGATCCTGTCTGCTCCCATAGATTTATGAACATCCAAGCATTTCAGTAGTTCTTTGACTGCCTCCTCTTGGATAATGAGGGGACCTTCTGCTCCCTGACACCATCGACCAGCCCAGGCGGGCAGGTGTCTTGAGGCCACGACATCTTTTCGCTAAAAACTGAGGCAAAGTAGGCATTAATCACTTCTGCCTTCTCCTTGTCTCCAGATACTAAGTTCCCTCCCTTGTCCAATAAAGAACAACGGCTGGTCTTACCCTTCCTTCTAGCATTAATGTATTTGTAAAAACATTTTTTATTATCCTTTACAGAAGTCGCCATTCTAAATTCAAACTGAGCTTTGGCCTCCCAATTTTTTTTTTCTGCATACTCTAGCAGGCTTCTTGAATACTTCCTTAGATACCTGACCCTCCTTCCAATGCTGATACATCCTCTTTTTATTCCTAAGTTCCTCCAAAACCTCCTTGCCCAGCCAGGCTGGACGTTTACCCTGTTGGCTGATCTTTCGGCACACAGGGACAGTCTGTTCCTGCGCCCTCAAGATCTCTGTTTTGAGGCGTGCCCAGCTTTCCTGAACTCCTGTGTTTTTAAGGGCTGCTTCCCAAGGGACTCTCTGAATAAGTCTCCTAAACAGGCCAAAGTCAGCCCTCTGGAAGTCTAATGCAAGGGTCTTACTGGTGCTCCTCCTGACTTCACCAAATATTGAGAACTCTATTATTTCATGATCACTCTGCCCCAAGCGACCTCCAACCACCACGTCTCCCACCAGCCCATCTCTATTTGCAAACAGCAGATATAACATAGTCCCTTCCCTGGTAGGTTCACCCACCAGCTGCAACAAAAAGTTGTCCTCCATACATTCTAGGAATTTCCTGGACTGACTCTTTACTGCTGTATTAAGTTCCCAGCAGACGTCTGGTAGGTTGAAGTCACCCACAAGAACAAGGGCTGATGATCTTGAAACATTATCTAGCTGCTTAAAGAATAAGTCATCTACCTCTTCTTCCTGGTTGGGCAGACGATAACAGACTCCCAGTAGGGTGTCGGCCTTGTTGGCCTTCCCCTTAATTCTTACCCATAGACATTCAACTCCATCTTCCTTAGTTTCAATTTCTACAGCATTGAAAGTCTGCTTAATATAAAGGGCCACCCCTCCACCTCTTCTTCCTTTCCTGTCTCTTGTGAAGAGCTTGTATGCATCCAGTGCAGTACTCCAGCTATGTGAGTCATCCCACCGTGTTTCCGTGATAGCTAACTACATCATAGCTCTGCAGTTGCACCATGGCCTCCAGTTCTTCTTGTTTGTTGCCCAAACTGCGTGCATTGGTATACATGCACCTCAACTGGGCTACTGACTTCACCCCTAACTTAGCCTTACAACCCTTGGGCCAGCTTACAGATAGCTCAGGTGCTTCCCCTTCCCCCTTCAAACCTAGTTTAAAGCCCTCTCAATGAGGTCTGCCAGTTCATGAGCTAAAAACCTTTTGCCCTTAACTGAGAGATGTACCCCATCTGGTTCCAGCAGACAGATCCTGTAAAAGTTTCCCCATGATCAAAGAATCCAAAATTATGCCGATGACCTCAACCCTTAAGCCATTTGTTGATGATGCGGATTCTACTGTTTCTTTCATCATTTTCCTCCGCTACCAAAGGGACTGAGCAGAACACTATCTGAGCTTCTGCCCTACCAACTACCTGACCCAGTACCCTGAAGTCCTCTCTAATTGCCTTGACACTCTTTTCAATCTCATCACTGCCAGCCTGGAGTATCAGCAGTGGGTAATAATCAGAGGCCTGAATCAGCCCAGGGAGTCTCTCAGTGATATTTTGTACCCGGACCCCAGGGAGGCAAGAGACCTCCCTGTGGGATGGGTCTGGTCGACATATGGGGCCCTCAGTTCCCTTCAGAAGGGAATCACCTACAACAATTACCCTTCTTTTCTTCTTGATGTTAGAGGTAGTGACCCGTCTTACCTTCGAGGAGGTACAGCCTCTGACCAGGGGAAAGCCTCTTCCCCAAAGGGAGAGATGGGGACAGGAGGCGGTAGAGGATGAACCAAAGCAGTGGTACTGGTTCTGGAGGCTGGGAGGAATAGCTGCAGATGTAGTTGGACTGCATCTCTCAGTGCAAATCCAAACCAGTGCCAACATGTAACACAAACACACTCCTGCTATTGCAGCTACATGACGTGGAGAGAGACCAGCAGCAACACCATCAAGAGTTGCCCAGGAGCTGTTTGAGAAGAGGCTGCAAATAGTGCCTATGGTCTTTGCTGCTAAATGAGCTTTTGCTGCTAAATTCCTAAGGGCCTCCTTCTGTGGCCCTTAGAAATGATAAATTTGGCATTACTCAGCAAAGAGCCCCAGCTTTTCCCCTGCTGCAGGATGGCACATGCCATCCTGGAGCTCCTCTAAGGGGTCTGCAGCTGCAGAGCTGCATCAGCAGGGGGGTGTTGAGAGAAAATAGAGTTAGATGGGACGGGTAAACTGCACCTACAAGAAAAGTCTGGAATGGGCTCCCCCCAGGACCTATGAGCACCCAGAAGCAAAATGTGTAGATTCCGATTAAACTGCAGAAAATTGTTTAAATGCAACTGAGGTCCTTTGCACAACCTAAAACATAAAAGACAGTTTTGGACACCAGGTTTCCAGGTCACATTCTGTGGGAGAAGCAGAGGTATCTTTCAGATCCAGAGGATCCTCAGCTGCAGGGAAATGGCCCTGGGAGCCTGTGATACTGGATCTCAGTCCTTTTGGGTTGCCTGCAGAAGCAGGGGAGAGAGAGAGCAACATGTAATCAGCAGATTAACTTTGTGTCAGAGCAGAAAAACCCCTGAAGCAGCTGCTGGTCCACAGCTGGAGCAGAGAGCCTGCCCTGAGCAAGGCAAACTTTGCTGTCATGCTGCAGGCATCATTTGAGGCTCACTGGCTGGGTACCGTGTCTCCCCCCCATCATTTCAAGAGAGAGAGAGAGGAGATGGTTTCTTCCTCCTGAAAGATAAATGCCTCCAGATTGCAGCCACTCGACAGGTCCACTGAAATTCATCAGTTCTGACTTGAAATGAAAGCTGTAATAAATCTCCCTGTTGAATAGGAGATCAAAGGCAGATCGTTAGAGTTCTTGGATTACCCAGTGAGAGTGCACTTCCATCAGCCACCGTGCTGCCAGTCCCGCATGTCCAGAATGACCCCTTTGACAGTGCAGCTTTGACTGTAAAGAAAAGGACAGCTTTCCTGTGAGAAGATCTGGGTTGTGCCCCTCTCCTTTATCCACCTGTTCCCTGACTTCTGTCAGACAGCTCTGCGAGGCTTGTGTCCACATCCTTGGCAGCCACAAGAATGGAGTGTGACGTTGCTCCAACCCACAGGCACAGCAGAAGAATTTGGTATTGGCCAAGGCCTCAGTGGAAGCCCTTCCTCACATCAAAAACTTCCTGCATCTTCTTTCCAGGGAAGGGAAGTCCTCCCAAAGACTTGGGAACTATCCCAGCTCAGCTGCTCTTCTTTAATTAAAGACAGACCTCAAAACTGCAAGGTAGAGCCCAGCAACCCTTCAGTGGGACCAGGTGTCCATGTCACTCCTGTCTCTGGAGGGATGTAGGATGTTGTACTGATTTTCCACTCTGTTCTGGGGATTCCCAGCAGGAATCAGGAGCAATCTCTATCTCAGCCTCTCAAAATATATTTGTTGGCAACAGCCTAAGATATGGCCACAGTCTCAATAAGCTCCTTGGGGAAAACACCCCCCTTTCCCAAATCTGTGTGAGTTAACCCCTTCTCTCTGCTTGGGCCATGAGATCCCAAACTCAGCCAGCCCCCTGGGCTTCCTCCTTTCTCATTTCAATCTCAGTAGCCATGTTCACACATCCAAGCTGGCATCTGTATGTGGGTGCAGGGGAAGGTTGTGCAGGACGAGCATAAGGTAAGGAGGTTTCAAGCTGCAGGTGGTGGCATCCTATCAGCAATACAGCTGCTGGCCCACCCTTCCTGGCTCCTTGGTCCTGTCAGGGAGGATCTTCTCCCAGCCTAATGCTGATCTGGTGAGACAGCTGTGCCTAAGCCAGCTGGAGGATGCTGGAGAGCAAATTCTCTAAATACTAACAGCATAGGGCAAGTAGGTCTTTTCCAATGCCCTGACCTGTGGATTGCTAGATTTTCACCAGAACAAGCTGGAAAACATCATCCGATGTCCCTGGCTCAGCACAGCTGGGACACAGACTTTGCTTCACTGCAGCAGAGCTGGATCTGGGCTGTGGGCTGTATGCCCAGCAGCGCCTGGGGACAGCAAGGGGACCAGGCCCTGCAGAAGCCACACAGAGGGAACTTTATCTCCATGCAAAACGTGTTGCACACAACAGAATGAATTTCATCCCTAGAAAGATTTTTTTCCCCCTGAGACCAGGTTTGCTGAGCTTAGGTCTGAAATGAGGGACCATAATAAGTCCATTAGCTTCAGAGGAGTTATCCTGAGCACATAGTTCAGCCTGTGATCCTTCATTTTACAAAGGGCTAAACATGGAGAGGATATAGCAGTGGAAGAG